>NC_065537.1:53314551-53660801 GCF_932294415.1 Quercus robur | reverse complement strand
ATAATCACGGGCATTAGATAGCCTTACATAAGTAACTTGTGATTGTGAACCAACCTTTGTTGAAATGAAGTAATACAATGAAATATGAACTGGTAGTCTCTTTTTTGTGTCACATCTTTTCACTATCATTTGAATGCTTCTTTGGTTTCTTACCACTAGCTTAACAGGAATTTGGAATGTCCTTTGGGTTAGGACTTAGGACGACTCACTCACGGGGAAGCAAACTAGTGTACGTCATGGTTGGAAATTACATTATGGCCTAACTAGAAAGGAATCTCTTTCTTGACCTCTAAACCAGCCATCCATAACCGGGCTTCAGGAATCAGGATTCATGACCCAGTTGAGATGATGTGGAAATAAAAAAATTGTTGAAAGTATCAAACCCAATCATAGTTAAGGCCCAAGCCCAATCCTTGATGATTAAGCTTAAAATACTACCTATACTATAAGTCAATTAATCATAGTTTATTGTATAGTTAGTTTAGGATTTAGAATCGTATAAATATTCATATTGAGTTCATTATAACACACAGTTGAGATTATGGGAAGAATGTAGCCATTCATCTGAAAAGGGACTACAACAAGATTGCACATGAGCTTACTTGATATGCTAGATGTACAGAGATAAATCAAGTGTGGAAAGGAGTTTCTCTTCCTATGGTGCGAAACCTCCTCCACCTTGATTACCTCTAATTCTCTATGTACTTTCTTGTTTCTATCCTCGTTATACTCCAATTTCAGTTTTATGATATCAATTATCCATAAAAAATTATAAAAAAAAAAAAAAAAAATTAGCCATATATTATAGACTTAATTATTCTTCTGAGTGACCAAATAATTGTCAGCAATATTTATTTTTTCTTTCAAATCCAAAATGTTTTTCTTAATTTATACGTAGGTCATTAATTGAGCATTGGATAAAAAAGAGGGGTTGAAATACTCATATTTCTTTCCCAAAAATAAATAAATTGATCTTGTAGACGTAAACTGTTAGACTGAACTACATAACTTTCGTATTTCATTTTTCTTTCTTTTGCTTACACGTCTTTCTACATCAATCATTTATTTTAATCTCCACAAAAATAATTTGTGTTAATTATTTTTCTATTTGCCATTCATCATGACTTTAACCTTATTATTATTATTATTAACAAAAGACATAGAATCACGAATCGAATATAAGAAAATGGGCAAAATTTAGGTATAGTGCCTTAGGTGTGGTTCGTTAGGTACCCTACCCCAATTAAATCATTACACACGATCAATTTATTCACATCAACATAGACAATGTCAAACTCATTTATATTGAGAAGCTTTTCTAATTTGTTGATCTGGCGAACCTCCTCCCTCTCACCCTCTCAGCCTTACTTTCGTCTTCCAATGGCGTGGAAGCATACCAAGTATCGACCCGCCAACCGCTAGCCCCACCTGGGTGCCAATACTTGGTCCCTGTCATGGACACATCTTCCACCCCTCCTCCCCCCCCCCCCCCCTCCCCCCCACCACCACTCACCGACATCAATCCTCCTCCGACTATCATTTTCCTCCTCCGACTATCATTTTAGTTTAATGTTTTATATTGGATTGATATGTTTTGGTTTTGCCCTTTTTTTATTGGGTACCAACACTTGGTCCTTGTCATGGACCCATCTTCTCTCTCCCCCACTGCTCATCAACATAATTCCTCCTTTGACTATGTCATTTTAGTTTAATATCTTATATTGGATTGATATGTTTGGGTTTTTCCCCTTTTTTTTATTAGACTTTTAATATACTAGAAATTTTGGGTGCCACTATTAAGACCAAAAAGTTAGGTATTTTGGTCTTCAAGGGAACGCTAGTGTGTAAATTTCCAACGAGATAAAGAATATCGATGGTGAGGAGGAGAGAAGATTGTAGGGAGACACTAGCTAGGTTTGTTTCTCTTTTCAATAAAACCAAAAAAATTGATAGAGTTAAAATTGAGTTCACAACATTTGTGCTCACATGGATAAATTTACCATATGTAATAATTTAATTGGAAAATTTAAGGAACCACAGCTAAAATATTGTACCTAAATTTTGTCCTAAACTATTGAGTATTGACAAGCCAAATCCAACATATTTCAGCACACACACACAACAACCAAAAAAAAAAAAAAAGCCAAATCCAAGAAGACTCTATGGCTCTATGCATCTAATTGGATGATACCATTAATTCGTTTCCTATTCTTATGTTAGGGACACCCAAACATAAGCTATATAGAAGAAGGATTATATTACTCAATTTTAAGCTATGTAGAGGAATTACAAATTATGGATTCGATGCTACAGTAACATCTAAAATCGACAAGAATCACATAGTATCAAATTTGGACACTTGTAAGTTTTATTATTATACTTCAACGGAAAGCAATTTTTTGGTGTTTAGGATAATTGGAAACGCAAGACAAAGAAAAATATTTTGGGATATGTATTGTTGCGTACAACTAGTACAAAAAAGAAAAAACCTGTGCCGACAATGGTTTCTCTCTTTGCCTATTGTCTCCCTCCACAAATTGATCACTGACCAATCATTGAATTTTTTTTTTTTTTCAAATATATCAATTTAAGTTTTCATGTAAATTCCTAAATTACTGTATATTTTTTTCCGTTGAGACTCCCAAATAATCCGAAAAATATAATGTTTCCTGTTTTGGTATAATTACTTGAAATTCTTATTATAAATAATTTGAAATTACAAAAAATATTAAATATGATTATGTTCTCTGAAGAATATTTTCTTTTAGAAAATCAGTAATTTCAATATTTGACATTTTTCTGATTTGAAGATGGCATGGACTTATGTCGTAGCTAAAGACTGGCTAAAATTTATTTCCACACTCCAACCTTTTTGCTCAAATTGGTTGTCTTTAAAATTTCAATTTAATTTTTTTTAAAGGTTTTTAGGATTTTATAATATCCATGAGTTTGAATTTATTGCTTAAGAAAATAGTAAGAAAACTTAGGGCCTGATTGATAGAAATATATATATTTATATATATATGTATATATGTAGGGACTGGGTTCGAGCACTTCTTCTATTAGATGAAAGGTCTCAAACCCAACTAGTCCAATACAATAAATTTTTAGAGAATGGGTTTAAGAACTAGGTCTTAGTCCGAACCACAATTACTAGACACGGTTATGTATGGGCTGAGTAACAAGGATATGGGTTAAAGCATAAAATTTTGTCCTCGAGCGTTTCGTTCGAGGAACTTAGTATTCTTCTTCTTCCTTCAGTACTAGGTTACAGAGGTTTCTAAGATCATGCAGACTGCTACAGTTTTTTCCTTTTTCTCTCCTCCTGTTCTTTTTTCCGCCATCCCCCATCCTTGGAAGGTCTCTCACATTATAGACTTCTTTCCAGTCGATCTTGACCCTCCACCTGTTGATCATGCAGGTCATTACTTGAGTGCTCGTCCCATCAGCCACCTTCCCAAACCCTCTGTGAGTTGCGGCAACCAAGGTCGCACTGTTCAGGGGTCATTTCCTCATTAATGCGGCCAGAACGTTAGTTGGGTGCATTCAATGCGGAGGTGACAGTTTCTCCTTAGATTGCTCCTGCACCATACGCCCATGGGTATCCTACTGTACTTGTCTTTCTCCTGGGGGTTCTCTGGGAGGCTGCCTTTGCCGGCGTGCTGTTCTTTCCCCCTGAGATTTGGGATGTCGAGAGCAAGATCGTCCTCGGCAACGTTTCTAGGCTATTTGGGCTTTCTTTATTCGTCCTCGGCCATTTCTCCCTCCTTGGCGTGAGTCTTGGGCTCAGTATAAAGTGGGCTGGGGTTGTCAAATTCTTTGGCCCCACAATATATTTTTCAAGGCAGTATAAAAACAATTTTTTTAAAATTGAAATTGAAACTAGTTTTCAAAATAATAATTTTTATATTATATATGTTTGGCTCCCACATTTAAGAATAATTTTAAAAATACTAAAAATAAAATAAATTGTTTGGAAGGCTATTTCTTTTTTTTTTTTCAAATTAAAAAAAAAAAAAGAAATTTACAAAAAATAACGAGTAAAATCTATGGATTACTTTTTTCTAGTATGTGAATAATAATAAGGGAATAAAGCTCATGTATCATTTTATTTTTATTTTCATTAGGATAAGTTTCAAATATGAAGTTTTGTGATAAAGATAATCTCTTTAATTTAAGAGAGAAATATCTAGCTCTCCCCCTTGTCTTACAATGAGCCTCTCCCTCCCTTAGACTAGATCTAAGGGTACTGGTTTTTGTTTTCTTTTTATTTGACTTTCTAGTTGGATCCAATGGCAGAAGACGTGATTGAAAGTATGGAAAACATGAAGCTTACAGTTGATGAAGTAGAAGTTATCGCTATTTCAGATGAAGGAAGGTTGGAAGCTATTGAAAGTTGTAACCTGAGCCTCATTGGTAAATTCCTCATGTGCAAAAGCTTCAATAAAAGGGCGGTGAAGAACACAATAAAAAGAGCATGGGGTCT
Organism: Quercus robur; assembly: GCF_932294415.1. NCBI lineage: Eukaryota > Viridiplantae > Streptophyta > Magnoliopsida > Fagales > Fagaceae > Quercus > Quercus robur. Next base: position 53,656,315 of record NC_065537.1, on the reverse strand, counting down.
AGAAGACAAAGTGCAGATTCTAGAGGTAGGGTCTAATCTGTTTCAATTCAAATTCCAATCGGAGTTTGAAATGACTCGAATACTCTGAGACAGTCCATGCACTTTTGACAACCAATTACTCATGCTACAACGCTGGAAAAAAGGGATGAACGTCGGGAATGTACAAATGGACTATACTTCATTATGTGTTCAGATATGGGGTAACCCATTTGATATGGTCTCACCCTCAGTAGCAACAGAAATTGGAAGCAGATTGGGTATGGTGGAAGAGGTGGAACGGAGAAGAAGACAGGATGATCTAAATTTTTTAATGAAAGTGCATGTTGCACTGCCTATTACAAAGCCACTCAGACGAGGAGGGTTCATAGCTGGATCGGATGGCAGGGGCGGAGCTAGGGGGGGTCAAGAGGGGGCAATTGCCCCCCCTGACCTCACCCAAACTCATACCCACTTAATATATATATCTTCCTATATTTTCTTTGTGGATTTTTCTGTTTGCTTTAAGTTTATATTCTGCAACTCTGCATGCAATATTGTGCTATGGGGCTGTCACTTTTGGCTCCACTTGTAATGTACTTTTCTTGGCTGATGATTACCAAGAAGCTCATTATATTCCCCTACAAATATCATTTTTAGTAATAATAGCTTTGACCCGAAATTTTATTTTGAAAATATTTCAAACTCGGCTAATGTAATGAAGAGGAAAATTCTTATATGTACTCTATGTAATCTTGGAATTAAAAAAATGGTATATTATCACAACATCTCCAACCAATATGCCAAAATTTTTATGTTGCTTTCTTTAATTCTTCTATAATGCTTTTATGATAAACACAATATAGCATAGAATTAATAAACATCAATACTTTTATGATTTTTTTTTTAAAAAAAAATGCCATACAATCAATTTTAAAAAATTAAAAATAAATAAATAAATCTAATGCTATGCACGAGGAAAAAAAAGAAAAAAGAAACAACTTATCACTTACATTATATTTTATGCTAATCAAATTTTTTGATAAATTAGTTAAGTATTTTTTTAATTATACTAATTAAAAAAATTGAAATTTATTTGCCTTCAACTCTTTATTTCATCTTGCCCCCCCTAAACCAGAATCCTAGCTCCGCCACTGTCGGATGGTGTGCATACGTGGGTAACTTTTAAGTATGAAAGACTTCCCATGTTTTTCCATTACTGTGGTATGCTTGGGCATGATCTGAGACATTGTGCAACACACTTCACAGTGGAGAAAAATGGAGGGAAGATGGAGCATCAGTATGGAGATTGGTTTAAAGCCCTAAGGGGTCGTCAAAGAACTCCATCTAGCTAGGCATGGCGTGGAAAAGACTTTGGTTCGGCTGATGTTAAGGATGGTATTCTAGAACAGTCGACAAACAACAAACCAAAGATGGAAGTGCTAGCGGCGACGACAAAAAGTGATACAGTCAAACCTGATTCAAGCAACTATCATGATGAAGGAGTTTTTGAGATTTCTGGAGCTATCCCGAATTTCTAACGAGGTGATAAGGTGATTACAAGATTCCATGCTAACGTGAATGGTGGGAGTAACGTGACTTCAGGAATGGGTACAGATATCCAGCAGTGTGATGAGGGAGTTGCTCACAATACGGATGGAACTCTATCTCCCTTAATGGCTGAGATAAAGGGAGATTCAAGTTTAAATAAAGAAGCTGGTATTGCCTCTATCATCTCTACTTCCAATCGGGTAGCTACATCTATTGGGCCTAGCTTATCAAAACCCAAAGCAACTTGGACTAGAATGAATCGTATGGACTTTGGGCTGAGTGGATTTACAGGGGCTCTCAATCTGCCAACACTTGGCAAGAGGGATTCAGCATCTGGGGGTATCGTAAGTTTGGATTAATCGCAGGAAAATTTAGGTGTTAAACGTGGAAAAGTGGACAGGGAGGAAAATTTTAATGTTGATGAATCGGCGGGGGTGGAGAGCCACCCTTGCCAAGAGCGATGAGGCTTCTAAATTGGAACTGCCAAGGGCTTAAGAACCCTTGAACAGATCGTAACCTTTGCAAGATTGTGAGAGAACAAGCTCTTAATTTGTGTTTTCTCTTGGAAACACGATTGGATAAAGAAGGGTTTGAGAAACTTTACAACAATTTGCCTTTTTCGAATCGGATTATTGTTAAATATCCAGATTCGGGGGGAGGATTAGCTTTTATTTGGAAGAATGACGTATTGATGGAAGTCATTAATTTTACTGCTAACTATGTTTTGGCCAAAGTGACAAAGGAGGATGGTTTTACATGGTTTTTGTTGTTTTTATGGGTGGCCGACAATACAAGAATGGGAAAAGTCATGGAAGTTATTGGCTCACTTGAGAACATTTGTAGATGGTCCTTGTCTATGCATTGGTGATTTCAATGCTTTTCTCCATGCATCAGAGAAGCTAAGCAAACGACCACCGCAAACAGTCCAAGCTGATGCTTTTCGAGATGTATTGGAGCTATGCCAACTTGAAGATTGGGCTATCCTTTCACCTGAAGCTAATCCACTGTTGTTGTTGTTGTTGTTTTTTTTTTTTTTTTAAGAATACTAGGTATTTAACATACACACATGGAAAGAAAGGAAAAGGTTTTAAAGAAATTAACAGTAGTGTTTATCCAAAAGAACCTAATTTTGGATACACAGTACAAACTTTACATACGAGTTCTCTAATATGCTTCCAATTGCTATATTTTTATATTCAAAAATGTCTAACTCTTAGATACAGGCTTTACACCATTGTCAGTTTTTTTAAAATCTTCTCCCTTCTCCTATTGTGTGTGTGTGTTAAATACTTAGTATTCTAAATAATAATAAAAAACAGTGGGTTAATCCCACATTGGAAAATGAGTGTAAGTTAAAGAGGTTTAAAATCTGTGTTGTGTATTCAAAAGTTAGGCTATTTTGAATATACACCACTGTCAGTTTCTTTAAGACCTTCTCGTCTCTCTCCGTGTGTGTATTAAATACTTAATATTCTTAAAAAAAAAGCTAAATAATAGATTCAAATATAAACCTATCATTTTATGGATGACAAAACAAAAAAAAAAAAATTACATTTAAATACTCTGCCTTTAATTTTTGAATCAAATTTAACTTTTCATTATTTTGAAACTTGCAAATATTTATTTTAAGAGAAATATTTCGCAAAACAAAGATTGGACGGTGTATAAAGCGATGGCAAAAAAAACAAAAGTGGAGGACATCAATGTGTCTGGGAAAAGGACATGAACATGAGGAAGGCAAGTTGGTACCTGTACTGACACGTGGCAGAGACCCAGGGAGGACCATTAAATTCTACAACACACCCACACCCACACACACACACTTGTCCTTGTACCTGGTGGGTAGAGAGAAAACAGAATTGCTCAAAGCTCCCAACTGCGACGAGATCAGAATCCGAATGGTACGTAACAGGTCATTGCAGAGGCGGAGCCATGTTGGCCCCGCCCCCCCCTATTTTTAAATTTTCTCAATAACATATATGGCAAAAATATATAGGCCCTCAAAAAATTATAACCGGCCCCCTCATTTGTTTAGAAGTCTTAAACTTTGTCTAATAAGTAAAACTTCTCATCAAATAAAAGAATAATTGAGCTCCCTGATTATCTAAAGACATGTAATTAATCTAATGGACAATAAACTACTCTCTACAAATAGAATAAATGTTAGCCCATTTCAAAACAAAGCTTTTACATTTTCCTTTTCATTCTCATTCTCAAGCTACGTGCCTTTTGCCTTTTTCTCCTCAATATTGCTGCTAGTGTCATTGTTTAGTTAATATTAACAAAACAAAACTCATCTCAACACAGTCACACAAAACTGAAAACCCTCACAGCTAGTAAAAACAAATCTATCTCTTTTTTTCCATCTCATTGCTGTTATAGTAGAGTAGTGAACTTGGAAGTGTGTGAGGATGTGGGTTTGTATTGGGGGATAATTCATTAAAATATTTTAAAAATAAATAATATGAATGATAAAGTGGATGTTGCTTAAAATAATAGTGGAATTTGTTTTTCTTTAATGTGAGTAACATCTATATAATTGAGAAAAAATTAAGGTTCTTTTTAGGTTAATTCTTGTGTCATATTAAAGATATTAGTAATTTAAAATTTAGGACACTTGTAGCAACAAATGCTTTTTTTTTTAAATGCAAAATGTTCTTTAATGATTTGATGATGGTGGCAGAATTTAAGATGCCTGTAGCAACATTTAGAATTCATAATTTGATGATAATAGATTAATTTTATTCTATGAAAGATTTTCGTCATGTAAATTTTTTTTTTTTTTTTTTTTTTTTTGTGAATTAGACAATTTATGGATATATTAGAGTTGATAACTTTGTATTCAATATATTTATGAATTATAATTATTGTATAAATACTATAACTCGGCCCCCCCAAGTTAAAAATCCTGGCTACACCCCTGGGTCATTGGGGCCATTCATTGCTCCTATTTTTTAGTTTTTAACTGCACAACCATACAAATGTTTTTGGTGTTTTTCTTAATTTTTTTTCAGCTTTTATAAGATGAGCAATTTGAATTTCGGCCTTCGAATTGCCTTCTTGTTGGGTTAAAGATACCAACTTCATGATTTATACAACCAATTTACTCTCAGTTCTTTTCTATCAAAAGATTTTGGGTGTGTTTGGTAGAGTTGTTAAACAACTTATTTTCAGTTTTTAAACATTACACACATTTTTACACTTTTTTTCACTCACACGTATTTCAAAAAATTACAAACAACATTACTCAAACTTCTCTACCAAACGGGCCCTTTATATTTCAAAAATTTTTTATGGTAAATTTCATTTAACATATTCTGAGATTTGAGTTAATTCCAATCAAGTTCATGACTTTTTAAAATTGGCTAATTTTCGTTCTTAAAACCAACTAAATCCTTAAGAGAGTTGAGAAAAAATGACTAACGGGCCTAATGGTATTTAGGGACTAAGTTGGCTCAATTTTGAAAAACCTTTAATCTTGTTGGTATTATCCTAAATCTCAATGTATGTTAATGGAATTTGCCATTTTTTAAAAATGTTTAGAACTCTTAAAACATATATTTATTCTCTACTATGAGTCTATGAGACTTACAGTGAATTTGATTCAACTTTTTATGTGATATAAAAAAATAAAAGGAAAATGTTAAAAAATGCTCTAAGAGCATTGATTTATGAGTTTTTTTTTTTTTTTGAAATATTTTATGGGAAAATGATGGAACAATTAATTTTGTTGACAGTTTTTTAATAATACCCATTAACATGATCCTATACAAAAGTGATGGGTTTATTTTGCATTTTGTTACTATTTAGAGAATTGCTGCTCCAAAGAAAATCACGTTTACTAAGCCAAAAGCATGATTGGAAAATTTTACCAAACATTAAAAAAATAAAATAAAAAATCTCGTTTTGAAATTGAAACAGTGATCTTTGGCCCAAAAGTCACTAACCATTGGGGCACTTTAATTAGTTTCCTTCTCATGTTGGATGAAAGTTAGCTTGAATTTGGAGTGTATGTATCTAAAATCCCCCAAGAGAAAAAGCATATCTCAAAGGGTTCCTATTGGTGTATTTGGAATATATATGATCATGAGTTTCTAAAACTCAGGGTGATACAAAACCCCACCAAATCTAAAATAATCATCTTGCCCCCCCATCGTTTGTTCACTCCTGGACTGGTATAGTGGGCCAAGTTACAATTCACTTATTGTTATTGGGGTGGTGTTGGTGTTGGTAGTTTGGAGCAAACATAAAATCTAAACAGTAAAGGTTTGTGGAAAAGTTATGAACTTGGCTCTGCAAAAACACATGCAAACAATGTGATAAATGAAGGGCAATAACAACAAAGAATTTTCTAGAGAAAAATAAAGACCATTTTGTTTGATGTGTGTTTGAGATAGTTGTTATTTAGGTTAGTAAAAAATAAGTTGGATTTTTTAACTAAGCTCTATCAAATACTAAAAGACATGGAATTTTAAAAAACTGTATATGCAAAAATGCATTGACTTAATTCATAAATTAATAGGAAGAAATGAACCCTTAAAACTGAATCTTAAAATGTTGCACCTTTCAAACTGCATCTTCAAACTTGAACATGACACAACCATTTTTATTTATTGAATAATAGCAGGGGGAAAATTCATGATTTGAATATAACTGGAATAGGAAAATTCACAACACTTTTACAATATTTTCACAACAAATCTTAGGTGATAATTTAAACATATCACTGAAATTACTTTTTGACTACTAGTAACAACCCGTAAGGTCATAACAACCTACTGCTTATGATTTGTTGTGAAAATGTTTTGGACATAATATTTCTTTTAGAATAATTCATGCTCTCGTTAGGAGAAACGGTAAGTTCACAACATTTTCAAAATAAATTTTAAGTGACTAATTGTTACTTTTAGTAGGCAAAAAAGTAAGTTCAGTGATAAGTTTAGATTAAAATCAGTAGCAATTTATCACCTACGATTTGTTGTGAAAATGTTGTGGATACAACACTTCTCGTTAGTTAATGAGACAACAATTATAACACTAATAATCATAAAATAAGTAATATCAATTATAAGACTAATAATGATAAAATGAGTTATGTTTCCATATCAATTATGACTTTATGAGACTAATAATGATAAAATGAGTTATGTTCTACGGTGAGTACGTACAAGCATATGCCAAGGGGACAAAAACTCTTCAGCTTTTACCAAGACTGGTTGAAAGTCTCCTAACGTATAATTTAGGGTAAGTGATATTCATAATTCAATACTCCACGTACAACCTAACATTAATGAGAGTAGGAATAGGACTGTAGAAAGGATAGTATTTTTCTATCTCTATTTACTTAAGAAATTTGGAGAGTAATGGTAAGATAGGACTTCGGAGTAAGACATATCTAGTGGTTAGGTTACTTTTAAATAGACAAAAGTCTTGTGCTTTAATGATATTTTTCAATTCTTTGACGAAGAAAATTCTTGTTCAAATCTTCTTTCCCTTACTTGAGTAAAACGATATAGGACTTTATATATCAATTACACACTATATAGTGAGAAAAAGAAAATATAAGCATTCTTTTAACTAAATAATGTAATATTCATTTTTTTTTTTTTTTTTTTTTTGCAGAACTAGAAAGAATTAGAGCAACGCTTATACATCTTAAGGAATTAGAATTTTATAAATAAAACATAGCATAAATGTTGGAGGAAAGGAAAACACATGGGCTCCACACATTTACCAAAAAAAAAAATTATATCCCAAAATTTTGTAAAGAGAGGGGATTAAAAATTAGGTAAACTTAGAATTGCTAAATAGTAGTAATCCCAACTAATAAAAAATTAAGTTGAGAAAGAGAAATCTCTTTGCAATCGCACAAAGAAGGGCCAACTCAAATAAAAAGAAGAATGATGATACAGTTTCCCCAGAAGATGAAATTAAAAAATATAAATATTAGAAAAAGTTATCACTCAGCACACTTCTCAAATGAAGAGAGACCTTGGGAGGGAAAACGGTAAATAATTGAATCAATTTGCCTTAAATTTTTGTCGCTATCATGATGTCCTAGGGAAGTAGGAAAAAGAAGAGGAAAGAGACAAATAGAAGACGTTGTCGGTTTTTGTATTTGTTAGATATTCCCCACTTGGTTCGCTGAAAAAAAAAGCACCTATTTTGTTTTTATTTTCGGTTTCTAGTGGGTTCCATCACTTGGTTTGATTTTATTACTTGTATTCCATTTTTATTTTTAGTATTCTAAAAATTAGATTTGAATACAAAAGGTGAATATAACTTTTCAATGTTTTTTATTTTCTATGAATACGAATACAGGGGCATTTTTTTTTTTTAAAGCGAAATTCAATATCATTCATTGATTAAAACGTAGAGAATCAATACAATGGCATATTCTTAATTATTAAGAAAACACAAAGTTACTTTCTTTTAGTAATGCAATGAATCAGAGTGAGAAAATTTAATTTTTTTTAAATAAAAAAGAATGACCAAATCCAGATATGATGTATTCTATACTCAAATTATGTATTCAAAACAATTTCTACCAAATGTAAAAATATGTGTTTTTTCTATATTCAAATTTAGAATTTGAATATAAAATAAAGAAAATGAAAAGTAGATATACCACTTTTTGAAACTAAACAGGCCAAACTTTTCAAACATTTATGTTTTGGAAGCATAATTATATTTATATAATAGTATAATTTATTTTTAAATTATAAAATAAATCAATAAGAATAAACTAATTCAAACACACTATTTAATCAAGTCAAGAAAGGTTAGTTCACTTTATTCTCAAAGTCGAGTTGAACTCGAGCTTTAAGACTGAGCTTTTTTTTTTTTTTTTTTTTTTTTAATATTTTAACTTGATTAAGTAATTTCCCAAGCATTCTCAAAAAAAAAAAAAAAAAAAGTAATTTCCCAAACGGTTTCAAGTTTTTTTATTATCTCTGCCAAGTTGGTAAAGTATAATAGCTTTTATTACCCCCAAAAAAAAAAAAAAAAAAGTATATTAGCTTAGGGCATACATGTTTGTTTTTCTTACTGCATACCGATATTAATACTTTATTAATTAATTTATTTACATTTCAATAACAAACAATTTTGTATATATTTACGTATAAAAAATTTAATTTTTAAAGGTATATATATTAATTAATTGGGTCATGCTAACGAGTGCCCTTAGGACATTATGGCACGTTTGGTACACTATAATGATTATTACATGAGAATAGGAATAAGTATTACAAAAAATACATTAAGTTGAAATGTAATAAGTATTACTATTCATTAGTTTGGTGATCATTTAGGAATAGAATCTTGAATATGCATCCATAATTTAGTAGAGTATAAAAAGAAGGTGTAATTAAATCATTTTTAAGTGGAATTTCCTAAAATACACTTATTTTAGGGTGTTCAAAATAGAGCTAATAATTCATAACAAGAAAATTTTATTTTCTTTCTTTTTAAAAATATGGCAACTAATGGCTTTTTAGGAAATTAAAAAAAAAATTATTACATAAGGTGAATGAATAGATATTCAGTACTTTTGATAAGGAATAGTTATTCCTCATTTTGAAAAATAGCTATTCATAAGGAATAACAATTCATTGTAATAAAAACATAACCAAACAACTAAATAGTTATGCCATAGAAATATCTATTACATTACAGTGTTTATTACAATCTACCAAACGTGCTCATAGTTAACAATCTAGTTAAATAAAGTTTTTATGGAAAAAAAAAAAACAATTAATGTTTTGACAGCTTTTTTCATTTCCCATAAAAAGTGATGTCAAAACTTTCCTAAAATGGATTATTAACCAATGTTCTAAGGGCACTTGTTAGCATTTCCCTAATTATTATGGCAGAGTATTATTTTTAGTGTTCAGGAATAAATTAATTATTAACTATATGGCATTGGTTTAAAGCCTTATTTATTAACTATTGGGCATTGGTTTCTCCCTCTAACTATATGGCATTGGTTTAAAGCCTTATTTATTAGACAGTGAAGAGATCATGTGACAGTAAAGGTCTAAGGTTCAGTGGCTAGGCCTTGGGGATCGTAACACGAAATATTTCCATTTCAGAGCCTCTGAGAGAAAGAGGAAAAACACTATAACTAGGCTAATGGATGAAGATGGGAATTGGTGGGACAACAATAAGGGTATTGCAGCAATGGGAGTGTCCTATTTTGAGAATTTGTATACTACATCCTGTCCCAGCCGAATTTTGGAGGTAATAGATACTATTCCAACTAGACTGACCAACGAGATGAATCAGAGTCTGATCAAAGAATTTACCAGCGAGGAGGTTGTAGCAGCACCTCAACAAATGCATCCTACCAAAGTCCCAGGTCCAGATGGTATATCTGCAATTTTCTTTCAAAAGTATTGGGATATTGTTGGCAATGATGTTACTTGTATGGTTCTTAATCTTTTAAATTCTAACATGCCAATAGCTGATATCAATAGAACTAATATTGCTCTTATCCCAAAGACTAAAAACCCTACAAAGATGACTGAATTCAGACCTATAAGCCTGAGTAATGTCATTTATAAAATCATCTCAAAAGTTCTTGCCAATCGACTTAAAGCAATTCTTCCCCAAATCATCTCTAAAAACCAAAGTGCATTCCTTTCATAGTGACTTATAATAGATAACGTTTCGGTCGCCTTTGAATTGATGCATTATCTGGACCATAAAAGAGATGGTAAGGATTGCTACATGGCGGTCAAGCTTGATATGAGCAAGGCATATGATAGGGTTGAGTGGAGCTTTATTGAAAAAGTCATGGAGCAATTTGGCTTTTATGAAAAATGGATTAGTCTTATTATGCATTGTATTACCACTGTGACCTATTTTGTTTTGGTTAATGGGGTAGCTCAAGGATGCATTGTGCCAACAAGGGGCCTACGTCAAGGGGACCCCCTCTCCTCTTACCTCTTTCTCCTATGTGCAGATGGTTTTTCTTCACTCATCTATCATGCTATCAGGAATAAAGCAATCAATGGAATCTCTATTTGCAGAGGATGTCCCATGATCACTCACTTATTCTTCGCGGATGACAGCCTCATCTTTTTGTAAGGCAAGTGGGCAAAGGTGTCATGCACTAAATAAGATTCTTGAGCTCTATGAGGAGGCTTCTGGTCAGAAAATCAACATAGATAAATCATATGTGTTCTTTAGCCACAACACTCCTGATGACACAAAGAAAGAAGTGTTGGACATTTTGGGTCCCATGTAAGACTTGAGGCATAGCAAATACTTGGGCCTCCCATCAATCGTTGGAAAGTCAAAAAAGGAATTATTTGCTGAAGTTAAAGAAATAGTGGGGAAGAAACTATCAAGATGGAAAGAAAAAATGTTGTCGATAGGAGCAAGGGAGATTCTGATCAAGGAAGTGACCTAAGCCATACCTACTTATACAATGAGCTGCTTCCAACTGCCCAAGGGGCTCTGTGATGAAATTGAAAGTATGATGAGGAGATTTTGGTGGGGACAAAGGTAGCAAGAGACGAAGATTGTTTGGGTCAGCTGGGGAAACATGTGCAAGTCCAAGCTTAGAGGAGGTATAGGGTTTCGGAACCTACAAGCCTTTAACTTGGCTATGCTAGCTAAATAAGGATAGGGGCTGCTGTCTAACCCAAACTCCCTAGTGGCACGTATCTATAAAGCAAAGTATTTCCCCCATGGTGATGTTCTCAACTCAAAGTTAGGAAGTAACTCGTCTTATGCTTGGAGAAGTATCTTCAACGGGTTAGAGGTGATTAAAAAAGGTACTCATTGAAGAGTAGGTAATGGGAGGCTTATTCATATTTGGGATGATAAATGGCTACCCACTTTTACAACTTATAAGGTAATCTCCCCTCCTCGCATGTTTAATGATTACCCTATGGTGTCTGCTTTGATTGATCCTAATAAAAGAAGATGAAAAGCTGATTTAATAAAAGCTTTGTTCCTACCTTTTGAAGCCACCATAATTCTTAACATTCCCTTAAGCGACAATCTACCTGAGGACAAAGTAATTTAGGTTGGCAACAAAAAAGGGGACTTCAATGTCAAGAATGCCTACTACATTGCTCTTAACGTATTGGAAACTAATGAAATGGGTTAAAGCTTTAAGGGGGATCCCAGATTACTATTATGGAGGAAACTTTGACACCTTAAGATTCCAACAAAGGTCAGAATATTTGCTTGGCGTGCTTGCATGAATGCTCTACCCACAAAGCTTAACTTAAGCAAGAGAGAAGTAAATACTAATGTGTCCTACCCCATATGTGATGAAGAAGTTGAAACCATCTCACACTCCCTTATCTCATGTAAGTATGCTAAATTGGTTTGAGAATCCAATGAACATTTCAATCAATAACAATGATATCTTAGATGTTGCTATGAGATTTGTGGCTGAAGGAACATCCCAAGATCTTGAAACATTCTTCCTAACTGCTTGGTCCATCTGGTATAATAGAAACCAGAGAGTTTTTGAAGACAACTGCCGCCCCCCCACCCAAGTATGGAATTTTGCTAGAAAGCTCTCTCGCGACTTCATGGAGGCTTCTAATACTTTTTGTGATAAGGAAGGATGGAGCAATGTTTTAAAAACCGGACCGGACCGACTGGTCCGACCGGTTCAACCGGGAATCGAAAGCCAATCCGGTCCGGTTAAAACCCCCAAAACCGGTCAAAAATCGGTCAACAACCGGAAAACCGGCCAAAAACCGGTCAAAAACCGGGGTTGAACCGAAAATTCCAAAAAAAATGGTTCTATGTCCGGTTCGGTTTTTAAAACCATGGGATGGAGTCCCCCTCCCTTGGGAATATATAAAGTTAATGTGAATGGCGCTACCTCAAATGATGGCCAACCCTTTGGCATTGGTGTGATCCTCAGAATCAGCAAAGGAGAAACCATTGCTGCCCTTTGTATGCCTCTCCTTGGTGAGTACTCTATCTTGGAGACTGAAGCCATTGCAGTTGAGAAGGAGCTCTTTTAGCCGGGGGGAAATGGAATTGCAACAAGTCATCTTTGAATTTGATGTCTTGTCAGTTTTTAATAGTGTAAATGCTAGTGACGTAAGTGGCTACAAGGGCCACTTGTTCCAAGGTATTATGTGTATTATTGTAAGTGGCTACAATGGCCACTTGTTCCAAGGTATTATGTGTATTATTAACTCCTTCATTTCCCGATAGTTCAAGCATTTGAAAAGAGCCTACAACAAGGTGGCCCACGAGTTTGCTCAGCATGCTAAAAGTTATGACACCAATCAAGTTTGGAAAGAAGTATCACCACCTATGATGCAACACATAGTCCAATCTGACTGTAGCTAACTTGATTTCATTTGTTCTCATGACCTTCTTGTATGCCTTTTTCAGATGAATGAAACCTGTTTTCTTATTAAAAATAATAATAATAATAAAGTTTCTACAATTTTTGTTTCTAGAGAAAAAAAAAAATCATTTTTTCCTTTCTATTCTACTGTAAGCTAACATGATAAGTTTCTCAATAAAATAAATAATAAATAAATAAACCCTATGATAAAAAAGAACTAGGAAACACCAAGATATTATTTTTGGAAACTGTTCAATAATTTCAGTTCAGGAAAAATTGATGGCATTTGACTTATGAGTTCCATTAATTGAATTCCACTTTTCCCACTAAATATAATGTCAAGAATTTTTGGCTGCATTAAGAGTACACACTCCCAATTTAAAGAGCTGGTGACAACAAAAAGCCAAGCAATTTGCACGATTGCCATTCTCAAACTCATCATTTCCAAGACACAATGGTCAATAATTGACACTAAACTTCTAAACCAACCATTTTGCGAAATTTAAGCTAGAAAACAAAACAATAGAACACACATAATTACAATAAAGTAAATTTAATAATTATATTAACCCAGATCTAGGGGAATAGCAAAATATAAAACAAGAAACTTTTGTCAGTAATTTTCACTACTCTATGACCTTGTAAAAGGAAAGGGAGGTAAAAAAAACAATTTTGAGACCAATGAGACCCAACCAATAGAGAGAAAGTCATCAACAAAATTGAGAGATTTTTTACCCTTAACCCCAAATTAACCTCAAAAGTAAAAAAGGTAAAAATAAAATAAAATAAAAAACCTAAAATATCCCAAGCCACCCTTTTCTCTCTTTTTCTCATTAGTCCAATCCTCATTGCCAATCCGTACAGTAAGTTTAATTCATTTCAATAAAGTGGAGCTCTTTGTGGTGTTCCTTTTCGCCGGTTCATAGCCGAAATTTCGGACACGGGTGAACAAACCGGCCGACACGCCGATAAGCTACTCCTTTTCTTCCTCACAATCTCGGTTGTGGCAGTGCAAGCAAGGGTCCTACAGTCCATAGTTCCACCACCATAGCCACCTGAACCAGAAGAGGTCCGGCTAGAACCGGCCGGTTCAAGAATGGAGTCAGGGGTCATTAAACCGTCGTCTGAACCCGGTTCAGGCAAGGACATGAATTTGCAGTCTAACAAGTACTTTGAAACCCCACCTGTCGTCCTAATGAGATAATCAATCTGTGAAAACAAGAAAAACCCAAGTGAGAAAAAGTGGAAATATGAAATGGGGGTGTGTCAAAATTGAGAATTTTTCATTTTTTTTTTTATGTGGAAAAATTCAAAATTTAGAGTCTGCATGGTAGACTTTGATGAAAATTTTGAAATGTTCAGTGTAAAAGAATTGAGTATGAGTGTGAAATGTTGATGAGGGAAGAGAATTGAGAAGTCAAATACAGTGAGAGAATGTGAGAAAGAGAATCTTTAGCTTTTTTTTTTTTTTTTTTTTGCTTTTTTTTGGTTGAGTGAGAATTTTGAACTTTGAGTTTAGGGCATGCAAGAGAGGGACTAAAAATTAACCTTGCAGGAGAGAGAGCAGAAGAGGTATGGATCTTGTAGGCTTCTGTCACAGGTGCTGCAAAAATTGCCGGAGCCCCTGAAGTTCCTAGTCTGCGGCCTGTGGTGCAAAAACACCACTTTTGCACTGTTTGTTGTGTATGACTGTAGAGAGAGAAAAGTTAAAAACTCTTAATTAGTACTAGTACTTTCTAGTAAAGAATTATGTAAACCAGGAAAAAAAATGTTTAATTCAGTACACAAAGCCACAAGTTTATGAGCGTGTTGTTCATATTTCTCAGGTTTATTAATTTCTTTCTGTTCCTTTGAATCTTTTCACAAAGGCCAAGGAAAGAGACTTGTGAAAAAAACCAGCTGGTAAATTAGAAAAAAAGATGACAGCTTTAAACATGGGGTTCCTCTCTCATCTTCAATTCTCAAATTCTAGTCCAAATAAGGTCAGTCATCTCTGAGCAACTCTAGGACGAGGAGGAGAAAGAGGAAAACGACATATCAAAAGAAATTCAAACATGTAAAATTTCTTAGGTTTTTTACTTCTATCTTAATCAATCATGTGTCTTTTTTCTTTTTTTTAAGTATCGTATGATATTCAAGTTGTGGACCATGATTTTTTTTTTGTTTTCAAGAATTTTACTTACCTGAACAAAGGCACAGTCTATCAACTTAGCAGCATCATCCAACCTTATAACATCGTGATACACATACCTTCTTATCTGAAAGACAACACAAAATTAAGGATTAAAATCAGACATGTATGAAAAAAGGTCTTTCTTTTCCAAAAACCAATTGAGAAGTTTCATAGAGAAGAAGTAATTTTGTAAGAAAGACCTGCAAGAGTCGATGAGAGTGGTGAGGGGACAAGCAATGAGGGCAAAGACTGATGCAACAGTCCAAGCAATAAACGTTCTTTTCATTCTTCTTAGCCTCTTCATGAATTATGCAAGCGTTGTAGAACTTCTCAGTGAGGAGAACCTCAAGCCACCGAGGTAAAATATTTGAAGCAACAAACTGTGAAAAAACCACAAGTATAACAAACAAAGTTCAATTACTTTTCACAACAACAAAAAATTAAAGAGAGAGAGAGAGGGAGAGGGAGATTTTGACCCACCATGTTTTTCTTCTAGTTGTATTGGTTTCAATTTCAAAGAGAGAGATAGAGAGTGGCTTCTTTAGACGGTGCTTCGTTTCAAGAAGATATTGGTGGAGTAGCCATTATCAAAGAGAGAGAGAAAGAGAGAGAGGAGTTCAAGAAAAGAGAAACGGCGCCTGGCAAATTGAGAGACCAGAGCAGTATTACAGTTACCAATGAAAGAGTGAGAAAGGGGATGGGTTGGCCTCATTTAAAAGAAGAGGGTGTGTGGTGTGGCAGTGGAACAGTACTAGTATTTGATTGAACAGTAATTTCACTATTTTGCACTAATTGACTAATTTATTATAAGCAAAGTTGAGAAACATATTTAATGTAATATATAAATGGGTTTGGTTTTCCCTTTCTACTTTCTATTGCTCTGTGTACTGAGAGATCCCATGTCCCGAAAACCCTAACCAAATGCTTCTTTTATGAAATGGAATTGCTGGCTATAATTGGCTCTCTCTCTCACACACTCTCTGTGGCTGTGCTAAGTGCTACATGACAAGACAAGAAGTAGTGACTTTTCTCCTTTCTCGGTGGAAAACGGTAAAAAAAGGATGCAAGCTGGAATGGAGCTTTGAAAATGACCATTTTTTGAATATGGTCATGCCAGTTTTACCCATAATGCTTTCTAAGACGTGCCCATATCATCCTCAAATATAAAACCACATAGTATAAATGTTATTTCATATTCTTTACCGAAAAACAAGGGTTTTGATAGATCATATTTGTCAATGACTCAAATGGCATACAAGAATCAATCTTGTTAAATTCTATGGTTATTGTTGGTGCAGTAAGCTTCAAACGTGGACTTTGTAAAAGTGGCATGATTGCATATTGAAGACTTTATAAGAGTGACAGCAAGTTTCTATGACCTATAATATAAAATTTGAAGGCAAAGAATACTTACCCAAAAAATGTAGAAGAATATTTACTATTATAGTTTAAATTCTCTATACGGTGGTAGGCTAAATATTTAAAGAAAAAAAAAAGATGTTATTCAGAAAAAAAAAAAAAATCACAAAAAATTTGTGGCACAATTGCATATTGAAGACTTTGTAAGAGTGACAGCATGATTCTAACCAATTCTATAAATTTTGGAGGTAAAGAATATTTACCCAAAAAATGAAGAGGGATCTTTATTCTAAAAGCATCCACGTAGATGAAACTATAAATTTAGCAATTTGATACTACAAAAAATCTATTTCATTTATTTTACTATCGTAGATTAGTATACATTTGTGTGTAATTGTGTCATGAATGCCTAAATAGTAAAAAATGGGTTTCTCCAAAAAAAAAAAAGTAAATAATGGGCAAGAAATCAAACGTAATTAGGGGTGTGTATGGGTGGGGTCGGGTTGGGTCGAGTTGACGGGATTTTTTGGCCCAATCCACTATGGTGGGTCAAAAAAAATTCAACCCAACCCAATCCATCACATAAGTCCAACCCAACCCACGTGGGTCGGGTTGAACTCATGGATTTGACAAAATTTTTTTTATTATTAAATTGAGTAAAAACAATATAAATATTAATATATTAAAAAAAACCTAAAGATTAGTATCAATGTAACTTCTTAAAGGCAAACAACACTAATGACTAAACAACAATAGTAATTTATTAGGATTTATGTGAACTAATTAGTTTTTTTATAGGATATGAAGAACTAGTTATTTAAAAAAATTTATTAATTATATAATATTATATACATGAGATGGGTTCAAGTTACACCTGGTGTAATTTTAAAAGAGTTACACCTATTTTAAACCATTGATTTCTCACATATCTAACGGTAGAAAAAAAGCTAATATTTATTGCTTTCCAACTCATCTCATCTAATTAATACTAGCATTTTAGTCTCTCTCTTATTTATTACATTTATAAGTATCTTAACATTTAGGGAGATAAAAAAGTATTATTACATTTATAAGCATCTTAACCTTTAGGGAAATAAAAAAGAATTGCAAAATCACCGATAACTACGAACTTGGATTACATCCAAAACTAAAAAAAACAATGAAACAGGAAATTGTGAAGCTATGTATCAGGTAGGGAGAGAAAACAAAGATGGCGACTTTTCAACAAGAACTTTGCTAGAGCCTCTGGAAATAAATTTTTATTGGGTACCAAAGAATTCCTTTTTATATGTCTAATCTAAACAAACCTTGTTTGATTTTTCTCCTACAAAATAAAACCATCTTTTTTTCTAAAATCTAAATCAATCCCAATATTTTTTACTTTAAAGTTTTCCCCTACTTATTATGGGCCAAGGCGACTTGAGCTTGGTCTTCCTAGCCATCTTTGGGCAAGGCGGCAGTGACTTTGGCTTGCTTTTCCCTTTCCCATGGTGTTTATTTATTAAATATTTGGGCCGTGCGCATGTAGTCAGTGAGGTAGTCGCAAATAATGGCTCTCGATTTCACTGAAATTGCTGAGTATCATTGAAAATGTTCTTGTGATGGACATCGATAAATTCCTGCACTTGGGTTTTTTTTTTTTTTTTTGGGAGAAAACCTGCATTTGGGTTTGAGAGTTAACCGAGAAATATTTTTTCTTTAATGGTACAAATGAGAGAGATAGAGATCGGAGAAGTTAGCTGACTTTTACTTTATTATAAGATGTTTATAAATGGTTATATTTAATAAATAAGAGAGAGACAAAAATGCTAGTATTAATTAGATGAGATGAGTTGAAAAATAATAAATACTAGCATTTTTTCTACCGTTAAATATGTGAAAAATCAATGGTTTAAAATAGGTATAACTCTTTTAAAGTTACACCAGGTATAACTTGAACCCATCTCTATATACATATATATATATATTAAATTAGTATTAGTAGGAGGAACTAAGGAAATACTACTCTACAGCTGGTTTTTTTTTTTTAATAAAATTATTAAGTATATATTTAAATATGTATATATATATATATATATATATATATAAATGTGCCCTACAGCTAATTTAAAAAAAATTATTAAATATATAATATATTTTAAATATATATTAAATATGGGTGGGTCGGGTCGGGTTTGGTGAGTTTGTAATTTTATGACCCAAACCCAACCCAACCCAACCCGTTATAAAAAAAAATTTTGTAACCCAACCCAACCCACCAAGCCTTAAAAACCGACCCAACCCGACAGGTCGGGTTGGGTTGGGTCAAGTCGAATTTGGCATGTCGGTGGGTTTTTTGCACACCCCTAAACGTAACAACAAATATTACTCTTCTATTAACAAATATGACCCCTTTTTTTAGTCTAATTTCATGTCTACCACGATCAATTAGGATTCTTTTAGGATTTCTTAACTTCTCTAGGCTTTTCTAATGTATTTTGATATAAGTTAGTGGTTGTAAGCCAGTGGGCATGAAGATTTATATTGCGCACTTAAATGAATCTTTAAACTTGTTACTTCTTGCGGCTATCCGTTGTGTTGGTTGTTACTAAGGCCTTACCTTTGCATGATTTTTTTTTTTTTTTTTTTCTATGCATGATTTGATGGTTAATGAATGAGACAATAACATATTCAATGATAGAGATCAAGGACCTACCTACATAAGGGACAAATTTCTCAAATTATGGCAAGCCAACTATCAAGCACTTTCCTTAAAAAAAAAAAAAAAAAAAAAAAAAAACCCAAACCCTATCAAGCACTACATGGCATAGGCAGCGTGACAACCATGATGAACAAAAAAATTTGTTTATTAATTCAAAGATTTACACTAACAGAAAATTGTGGAAGTGATTGGAGAAATTGTAAGTTTTACCTCATAGTCAACATATTTGGCAACGTGTTCCTAAATACAACAAAATTCCGTTATTTGATGGAATAATGTGTAACTAGGATTTCATTTATTATTATTGGTAGATTCATGACGAAGAAAAAGTAAATACTTGTGTATAATAAGTTAAAGAGTGATGAAAATCTTTGTGTTGTCCTTTAATTTTGACTCATTTTTACGGTATTTTGAGCATCAGTATCTTATTTTGTGAGAATTTTTTTTTACAAAATATAAATTTTATTCTAACCTTAATCTAACTATACATGTGTGTGAAATTTTTTTGGTAGAATATAGCTTATTCTAACCCTAATGCTAGAATATAGCTTCCACACCTTTATCTAGTTATGGCCCACATTTGATTTTTTGGTAGAAAAAACACATTTGTCGATGCAACTAGTTGCAAGCTTCATATCATATTAATGCTGGAATATAGCTGCCATTTACCTATATACCTAGACATGGCACACGTTTGTCAATGCAACTAGCTAGTTGCATTTTTATTAGTTGACAAATATTTTGTTCCTAGGTGAAGCCATGAAGTATATCCGATGGTCATAGGAGAAAGTTAAGTGTTCCTTTCACGTTTAATAGGTCTCATATGTTTGTGAGGGAGACATTGTATAAACTCGTATTATAAGATAATTTTTTTTTTTTTTTGATTGGTATAAGATAATTTTTCAACAATAATAGAGATGGATATGTCAATTGGCCAAAGAACCATTAAAATTAATGATTTAAGACTTTCATTTGTTCTATAACGACACAAATAATTTTGTTATTCTTGATGGAAAACATTTTTCCTTCTGACTTCACTTAAATTTCTTTTTTTCTTTTTTTTTTTTCCTTTTAACATATCAAATTTGAAATTTCTACAATTTAAAAAGTAATTAAATATTCTTATTAAAAATTGTGTTATTACTAATACAAAGTAAATATTTCTATAATTATATTAATTATTTCAAACTAAGATATAGAATTGCCATAATATAGGTGATGAGCCAAGGGTTGGAATGTCATTGTCAGCATAGTAAAAATTTCCTTTAAACATGCTATCTATTTCGTAGTCGTACATCTCTGCTAAGAGATGAACAATTTGTTTTTTTAGAAATGGCCCTCATGGTTGAAATTTATCTCTCATGTCGTTATCATTTCTTTTGCTGAAATTTGTCTTTTTTCTGTTCTTTATACGAGCATGTACACGTTTGGATTAGTATGCTTGCTGATGTAGACGTTATATATCCACCAAAAAAAAAAAAAAAAAAAAAAAAAGAGAGAGAGAGAGAGAGAGATAGAAAAAAAAAAAAAATGTAGATTTTTTTTTTTCTGTAAAAAAAAATTATGTTGAAGCTGCGTCTGAAAAAGAGAAAATGCATTTCTTTATCTTTGCTTAAAATAATAAGCGAGTAAAAATACATTTTTACCTAAGAAAAAAAAGTAAAATTTAAAAAGTTATACATAAATTTTGTGGTACTAAAAAAAATAAGTTGAATTTCAATCTCCTCCAAACACATACTTGTTTTAAACTTGAAGCTAATTTACTTTTTACTTTTTTTTTTTTTTTTTTTTTTTACATGGGTACTGAAGTAGGGAACTCTCACTTTTTTAATTCTATTAGAGAAAAAAAAATTTTTGGAACTTTAAGTTTATGGTTGAGTAAATATTTTAGGCCAAAAAATTATTTGCTATTTTATTGGAAGTGTCAGGAATTCCTCGCGGGAACCTCATCCAACACGTTAAAATGGTAACTCCCACAACTTGGCTTGTAATTCTAGTCCGTGCATAACCATTGTTTAGGGGCTATCAAATAAATGAAATAATCAATGCTCTTGAGAAAAGGCATACCCATTGTCAGCACTCATGTCACCTCACAAAAATTCATGTTTCTTTTACTTTCTTCTGCTTCTTCTTTTTAATTTTTTTTTTTGAATTAAAGTTTTTTTACTACTTTTCAAAATCATCATATTATATATTTTAAACTTTGTTTCAATAAAATATCAAATTTTTTTAATAGTTTCTCTCTTTTCAAATATCACAACTACCATTCACATTTTTTTTTTCTTCTTAAAAAAAAGAATAAAAAACTAAAATGCTGATGAATAGTATTAGTGTAAATTATTATAATTATTGCAGCTTTGAATGAATTTTTAACAATTTTACATAAAGTTGATGAGGTGATTTTTAATATTAATTAGGCAAAATTTTGCTCTTAAGCTATTTTGCATAAAACTATGCAAGTTCCTCAATAATTATTTTTTTGGTTGAAAAAAAAAGTGAGATCTTGAGAGCAAGTCATTTTCTACCCATGCTAGATGGCCTCACTAATTTTAATACTAATGCGTCCCGCATGACTCGAATCCATGCGCTAATTAAGGTGAAGTGGACAATAAATAGTATTAGTTGTACAATTTTACATAAAGTTGATGAGGTGATTTTTAATATTAATTAGGCAAAATTTTGCTCTTAAGCTATTTTGCATAAACCTATGCAAGTTCCGCAATAATTATTTTTTTGGTGGAAAAAAAAGTGAGATCTGGAGGGCAAGTCATTTTCTGCCCATGCTAGATGGCCTCACTAATTTTAATACTAATGCGTCCCGCACAACTCGAATCCATGCGCTAATTAAGGTGAAGTGGACAAGGTGCACGACCACTAAACTCAGAGTTTTAGATTTATCTTGCACCTTTTGCGTGATAGTTATTCTACAAATGCAAAATTCTTATTATGTGAGAGTAAGGGTCAGGATTTAAGTTTTTAAAACAATATTTTATGCACATATTTACTTAAATTAGACTAAAAAGATTACATAAAGAAGGAAAGTGAGAAGTGTGAGGGCATAGCTTTAGAAATAGGCAAGAGACAGTAAAATTAGCAAAGAGATATATGTTGCTACCTGGCAATAGGTGGCTGAGGTTTAAATTTTTAGAGGGAAATTTCACACACATATTTACCTAGGTTATGCTTAAAGCTAAAATACAAAACACATCTCTAAGTTTTTTCAGATTTCATTTCTGTCATCTAACTTTGCTTTTGTTCATTTTAGTCATCTAAATTTCAGATTTATTCAATTAAAGTCATTTCATCAACTTTTGTTAAAATTTTTTGAAAAAAAAAAAAAGGAAAATATTTTCAATCATTAATAGAATTTGAAGAAAATTAGAAAATTAACCGCAACATATAACAAAAGTTGATAAAAAAATCTTAATTGAATAAACCTGAAAGTTAGAGAACTGAAATGAACGAAAACAAAATCATAAGACTAAAATAAATTTTGGCACATCCACTCAAACACATATTTTTAATTTTTAAATAATATTATACGTATTTTTATATATTTTTTCAACTACAGGTATTTTCACATATTTTCAAACTCATATTTTTAGTTCTTTAAGAGCATGTATCATATACCCTCATTTTTACATTTTAACCAAAAAAAAATTAAACAAAGAAGAAAAGTGAGAAGTGTGAGAGGGTAGCTTTGGAAATAGGTAAGAGAGAGTAAAATTAGCAAAGAGAGATATGCTGCTACTTGACAGTAGGCGGTGGCGAGGTGAGGTTGTGAGGGTGCAGACAAAGAGAGAGATAGAGATGGGTTCGATGCTGGCGTGTGGCCGTACGCATATAACATCATCATGCAGCAGAATCAGCAGCAGCATGCAGCAGCAGCAGCAGCGCTACATTTTGCAGCAGCAGCCAACGACGTAAAGGTAGCCACCCAACAGTTTCTCTGAGCACAGCAGCAGCACCTAGCTAGCCCAACCTCATCTCCATCAGCTTTGATCTCCACATATTAACAATAGCTGATACCAAATCGTATCCCTCGAGATCTCTTCCTTTATTACGTGAATTGACTACTAAAATTGATGAACCCCATTTCTCTTTTTCATTTTTTTTTTTTTGCCAAACTCTTGCTAAGGTCTTTGGGGTTGGTTTCCCACGCGTTTTGAAGTTCCATTACTTGGGTCTTGGATTTGTGACAACACTGGGGCAACTGGGTCATGCTGTTCTTCTTTTTTAGAGAGGAGGGGCGGTAAGTCAAAAGGTCAAAGATACTACTCTCTTTTTGGTATTGTATTATTCTATGCTTTTCCTCAAAAATTATTGTAGAGATTGCCAGCAATTATGGTGAACATTAATGATTGTTACGTTAATTTAGTACAAATGATGGCCAAACAATAAAGTCTCTTCTCTTATATCATCATCAATCAATTGATAGTAGATGCTCTGTACAAAGTTTGATAATTTGTCAAATTTGGTTAGGGTCTAGGTCTATGTTTCATGAGTTTTTGAGTAAGTAGTTTTATGACTTTTATCCACACCTTTTAATTAGAAAGAAAGCTTGTAGCAAAGCACTAGAGTATGTTATTATAATATTCACGAAACAACATAGGAATGGGTGCATTTTGGAAAATGTTTCGGAAAGTGTTTGGTTTGTACGAAACATAATGAAAACATACAAAAATATCAACAAGTCCACGATAATCAAAATCATCTGTATTCGGCCTTAAAGCTTAACCATCCAGGTCTAGCAAAATTCAACTCCCACACCTATCAAAGCTTACCATCAAATAAGTCTCTTTTCTTATATCATCATCAATCAATTGATAGTAGATGCTGTATACAAAGTTTGATAATTGTCAAATTTGTTTAGGGGCTAAGTCTATGTTTCATGAGTGTTTGAGTTCGCAGTTTTATGACTTTTATCCACACCTTTTCATTAGAAAGAAAGCTTGTGGCCAGGGGTGTAGTCAGGAATACATACTTGGGGGGGTCGGGTTGTAACAGAGATATACTAAATATAGTTCTTAAGTATTAACATTTGTTTCTATAGCCACAGGTGTTCTAATTTCTGAATTACTAACATATTTTTTCTTAAAGAATGCATCAATTGTTTTTCGTTTGCTCATAATTCTTTTAGTTTTAAGAATACTAGCCGCTAACCCGTGCGATGCACGGGAAAACTATTAGAAAATAATAAAGCATGCATATATTAAAAGACAATTTAAGTTCATGTGTGCTTGCAAGGGATACATACCTAAATAGTTCTTGCGGTAGAAATAAAAATCTTATCTTTGAGATAAAGAACGGATGTAAACAAACTACCCTTACATAAAACAAATTTAAAAATAATAATAAAAAAAAACTTAAAAAATATAATGATTCTTCAAAGACAATGGTATTCCCTCTCCAATGATAAAATAATAGAGACGGGGAGAGGAAGTTACCTAGAACATATTTTGTCTAAGCTGTAGACCACAAAACCTGCAAAAAGTAAAGACATCTCCATTTATCTAATCACCAGCTCAGATTGCACAAATTCAATTTGCTAGAGAATAGAAAACTCAAGAAATAGTTATTGAAGTCAAAATAACATACGCTTGAACTCCTCTAGATTGTTCTGCTTATGCCTGCCACCAAAGCAAACCACGATGGGGCGTCCCTTCTTATCCAGGCCTTGCATAAAGAGCTTGCAAACTGATTGTTCTGTTTATGTATTAATTAATATATAAACAGAACTGAACTTTGTAGATCTTGAATGTTTTAGGGTTTTCTACGTCTGGAGAGAGAGAGTTTGTAGAAACCGTGGCTTTATATTTCTTAACTTGAGAGAGGGGTAAGGTTGTTAGGGTTTTGACCGTGGCTTTATATTTCTTAACTTGAGAGAGGGGTAAGGTTGTTAGGGTTTTGAGGAGTTATAATTTTTATTTTTTAAATATTATGCTGACGTGGAAAATTGTGGCTTTATATTTCTTAACTTGAGAGAGGGGTAAGGTTGCTTGGGTTTTGAGGAGTTATAATTTTTATTTATTTTTTATTTTTTAAATATTGTGCTGATGTGGAAAATTGTGGTGCCAGCAAAAACTTCGGTTTTATATATATATATAGATGACTCAAAAATTAACCTGAAAAGAATTTTAAAAAATAAAATATTAATTAGAAATTTTTATTTAGTTATATGAATGATATTCATACACAAGAAAAAAAAACAAAATTTCCACTATAATTTAAACAGTTAACCCATTTTTAATACAACTTTAATTAATAATAACCCCTTAAACAAAAACAAAAACAATTTAATTAATTTGTCTTTTATAATGTATTAGTTAATTTAATTATATAGCTTTAATTATTGTTGTTTAGCGTAACAATAAACTATATTGCTTTAATTTATTTGTCATTAATTATACTGCTTTAATTTGTTATATTGTTTAGCCCCTTGTACATATTATATTAAAAGAGCTGAACATTATACATTACATGTGCAGCACAATAATTAAAGCAGTGTAATGTGTTGCACATTACATTGCTTTAATTATTGTTTACCCGGCCCCATGAGCCCATCTACCCCCTCCCCACCCCACTCAACAGACAACAAACAAGTACAACATGCGCCCCAATCACAATAGCCAGCTGCAATAAGAAAATTTCGCAATGTCAATCACAAATCACAACATAGTAAACACACATTACACTAAAGACCAACACATTGACTTTTAGCAAAAAAAAAAAAAAAAAAGACCAACACACTGACCAACAAAAAGGGATAAGATAAAGTCAAATTAAAAAAAGACAAAAACAGAAAAAAAAAAAAAAAGAAAAAAAAAAAGAAAAAAAGAAGAAGTAAAAGCCAGCCAATAAGAGACCGTTCAAAAGAGAGAGAGACTTACTGAGATGTGAGATCAGATATTCAGATAGGCTATTAAAGTTAAAGAATAAAGAGAGAAACGTTCAAAAATTACATTTCATTTTTTCATTCAGTATTTCAGTGAGATAGAGAGAGAGAGAGAGACTGAGAGAGAGTCAGAGAGAAAAACATTGAGGGAGGGCCGGACTGCCGGAAGGAGCAACCGGCAACGAGCATCGCTGCACCAGAGCAGAGGCAAAGCCGATCTACGATCTGCCGTCTGCAAAAATTTCATTTCATTTCATTTTTCATTTCAGTGAGAGAAAAAGAGAGAAATACCTTGAGGGAGGGCTGGAGGGAGCACCGAGCACCGAGCACCGGAGCAGAGGCAAAGCGATCTCCGATCTCTGATCTCTGATCTCCGATCTGCGATCTGTGATGAGGGGCGAGTGACGACGAGCTGCGGCGTCGCGGTGACGTGACCATGGGTTTCTAGGTTTGGTTTGCTGGGGTTTGGTTTTGGTTTGTGTATTGGAGTTTTTTTTTTTTTTTTTTTTTTTTTTTTTTTTTTTTTTATAGATAAACACCTCTGTCACTCTGTGAGTCTGTGTTTGGTTTTGCTAGAGTTTGATTTGCTTTTGCTGATTTGCTCTGTATAGGCAGTAATATTGGGGTTTGATTTCTCTGGCAGAGACGTGACCAGCGACGTGATGGGTTCATTTTTTGATTCTCTGTATTGATTTTTTTTTTTTTTGTTGAGAATCCGTGGGCTTGCCGTGAGCGAGCTACCTCTGTCATCTATTGGGCTCATCGTGGGCTGGGCTCTGTTATTTTTTATTTTTTATAAATTTGAGGTGTTCCTAATTTTTGGTTGAGGGCTGGGAGAATGGGTGAGAAATGGGTAGGGGGGCCGGTTGTCTAATGTTGGGGGGGGCCGGCTGTCTAATGTTGGGGGGGCCCATTTATTTTTTCTTCATAGGCTAATGGGAATTTTTTTTTTTTTTGCAGGGGCCACGGCCCCCCCAAGCCACTATGTGGCTTTGCCCCTGCTTGTGGCAAAGAACTAGAGTATGTTATTATAATATTCTTTTTTGATAATCAAAAGGGGGTATGGGCTACCATATGCGACTTATCCTCTAGGACGTGACTTAATAGGGGCATCACCCGCTAGGGAATGTTGGATTAAACCATAGTTATTGTAACCGAGTGCCACATACCTCACCCTAGCATCCCAAGAGAGACAGTGGATAGAGCACAATGCAAGTTAGGAAACCCTTCGCGTCCCCCCCCCCCCCCCCCCCCCCCCAAAACAAGGGACCATAAGCTTGCCTGTGGGATCCCACACCAACTGAGTCACCCCTCTTGAGGCATGTTATTATAATATTCATGAAACAACATTGGAATGGGTGCATTTTGGAAAATGCTTCGGAAAGTGTTTGGTTTGTACGAAACATACAAAAATATCAACAAGTCCACGATATCAAAATCATCTGTATTCAACCATAAATCTTAACCATCCAGGTCTAGCAAATTCAACTCCCACACCTATCAAAGTTTACCATCATTGACCCATACGGCTACCAAACTTGTCTTCATAGCCCCACCCAAGCAACGGCAACCCAAAGCATAGTTTTTAGAACCGGACCGGACCGGGAGGTCAGATTGTGAAAACCGGGAACCGGGATGAAAACTGGTTTTTTAAGCCTAAAGAACCGGATTTTTTTGTTAATTCCGTGAACCGCTAAACCGGGGTTGGACCGCACGAACCGGTGAGAACCGTGCGGTCCAACCCCTAGCAATTTTTTTTTTTTTTACAATTTTATTCTACTTAATTAAATTATCCATCTCTTACAAGGAATAAAAAAAAATTATAATTAAAATCCTTCAAAGATATTCAAATTTACTTCAAAAATTAATCATAAATTTTAATGTTTTCATGGTTATTATTTTATTTTATTAACTTTCTTATTTAATTATTAAATATATGCTTGAAAATCATTAAATTTCCTTCACATATATAGATATATTGTTAATTTTGCTAGTTTTATAAATTTAATATCTATATTTAGGCTTTAATTAATTATTAAATTAATTATGACGTCATCACAGTTCGACCTCGGTTCGACCTCAAAAACCTTGAACCTCTCCCTTTTACGGTTCAATGAACGGTCCGGGTCTGAAAACCTTGACCCAAAGTAGAGAAAAGAAACAAATTAAAAGAGAGAGATGTGAGGATAGCAATTTTTTTTTTTTTTTTGGTGTGTGTGGCCGGGGTGGGGGGGGGGAATTTGTTATGAAAGAGTGAGGGAAATTGTTTTACATTTTCTCAAGGGCGTAAATGAGTGTGATTTTACGGTTAACCTAAAATTATTTTCGATTTGACTAACATTTTAAGCTGGGCTAAATAGGCAAACACCCAAAAATGAGGAAAAAATTTTCAGCAAAAACGAACATAGCACAAATACTTTCTCACAATTGTATAAGGGTCACAAACTATCAAAATGATGATTAATATATTCGATGCATGAAATACTTTCTTCTCGATGAGGATGTATCACAAAGTGGGACTAAAAGGTAATTTTGTAAGATTGGATGACTTACTTAAAACGAGAGACATATTACTTAAGAAAAACCTTGACTCAAGATATTAAATGTCAAGGGTTATTTTTTATTTTTTATTTTTTCGAGAAAAAAGACTGCTTTTAATTTTATTAAGAAGCTGGTAAATCAGCATAAATAGAAGCATTAACATCAGATGGGACAGATTCTATCCAAACTAACCAAGGAAAAGACAGTCTTGCTCTCTGAGCTAAGGCATAAGCCATGGCATTGCCTTTCCTAACAATATGAGAGAAAGAAAAACTCCTCAAGGAGGTAACATGAAATTGAATTTCCCTAACAACATGGCCAAAAGATGAAAATAGCATATCACCCTTTTGTAAAGCCTTGATAACAATCTCTGAATCGCCTTTAAAGTGAGCCTGCTGTAAACCAAGTTCTTTTGCAAAAATCGTAACCCTTCTCGTTGCTAGAATCTCCAAGCATTCCATTGAATGTAGTTATTTTATTATTATTTTTTTAAATTTTTTCAGCCATAGAAGCCAAAATTTGCCTTGCTAAATTCCTTACCACAATGCCGAGACTAGTTTCCTCTCCTTCAGTGAACATTGCACCGTTGAAGTTGAGTTTATACTCCCCTGGTTTTGGTGGTAACCATTTACGACTCCGACTTTTCTTGATAGTTCGTGGTTTGTCATGATTGGTCTAGAAGAGTTAGAGATGGAAATTTATGCTCAACCCACAGGTACCTAGCCTAGCCCGACCCTAATGGGTCGGGTTTTACCTGACCTGATAACAAATAGGGTCAGGTTTGGGTTTTAGAAAAAAAAACTGAAGCGGATCCAAGTTGGGTCCGGGTTTTGGTAAAAACCCAACCCGAACCCGACCTGACCCTTTTAAACTTAAAGTAAAATTACTAAAATACCTACCTATATATATGTCACTTATATCAAACCCTAACCCTATTTTCATTTCTTTGAAGTCTCTCTCAGCTCAAGCCACCTCAACCTTTCTGTGCTCTCACCTCACCCTCAATAACTCTTAGTCTCATTCTCTCTCAAGCCACCCTACACAGCCTCACCTAGTCACCCTCACCTTCACTCTCACACATGATGGTTGCTATTTGCCAGGGAGAAGCATGGAGGTTAGATTGGAGAGAGATGTGCGAGGTTTAGGCCGTGATAGGTAAAGAGGCCCTTTGGTGATGATCAGAGGAGCTCTTGGTCGTGTTGAGGTCAGGCCTGAGCTTCAGTCTAGAGGTGTGATTAATGGTTGAAATCACCGCCGATCATCGGAGATCTTGGTGGTTTAAGATATAGAGAGGTCGAGTAGAAGTCCGAGATTGGAGATAGAGCCTTGGTGGACCGAGTTCTCCAATTTTTTTTTTGGGTTCATGTCCTCTCTCAAATTTGTGAGTGTGTTTGTGAAGCTGTGAATTTGTGTTTGTGATTATGTGTTTAAAAGGAAACTCTTATTTATTTATTATTTTTTTTTTTATAAGATTGTGTCTCAAATTTGTGAGTTTGTGTTTGTGAGATTATGTGAATCTATGTTTGAAAGGGAAACTCCTTTTTTTTTTTTTTTTTTTTTTTTTTTTTTTTTTTTTTTTTTAAGATTGTATGGCTAGGGATTAGGCCCTGAAGTGGCTAGTAGAGCCCGCGGGCCCAACAGGGCGGATTTGGATGTAAAAAAAAAAACTCATTTATTAAACAGGGTAGATTCGGGTTTTGGAGTTGGGTCCATGAGTTGAGTCCGGGTATAAAGAAACCTGACCGTTGCCATTAATAGGAAGAGCCGGAGAAATTTGCAGGCTTCATCACCGATTTTGCTAAGAGGTAAAGAGTTTTCCTGCAACCTGGTTTTGTTATGGTGTGACCAAATGAGCCAAGCCGTTGTCGCGAACAGTTCACTCACCCTTGGTTTTGACATTATCTGAGCCACCAGGTCAAGGAATAAACCTTGGGAAGCTCCAAACTGATTTACCCAATTAAATTCCTTGCTCCAAACCTGTTTAGCAGCCACACAGCCCCACAAAGCATGCATTGTGTCTTTAGTGCAGGTGCGTCAGAGATGACACACCGGATCAGATAGCACCATCCTCTTCATCAAGCTTTGTTTTGTTGGCAAACTGTTCAAGCAAGCTTCCCATAGGAAATGCTTCACCTTTCCCGGTACTTAACTTCCATATACTCGACCAAAAACCTGTTTCAGCCATTGAGTTGGAGCCCAATGCATCCTCTCCTTGCTTCATCACATAGGCCTTTGTAACCCGATTTGAATATACTCCATCCTTTTCCAATGACCAGTACAGTAGATCGGGTTGAGGAACTGCACACAGAGGGATTGCCTTAATCTTTTGGGCATCAATCAAAACAAAAGTCTCCTCTATTACCCGTGTATTCCACCCTCCCGAATTGCTGTCAATCAACTCAGCCACCTGCATATAATTGTTAAAGATCGTGTGGATATATATTACTCTCCCATTTGTGATAGCTGGCAGCCAACTATCTTTGAAAACCCGAATAGATAAACCATTACCCACTCTCCATTTTGCTCCCAATAAAATCACATTCCTCGCCTTTAAAATACTCTTCCAAGTTCCAAGCAAAAGACCCCGAAGAAGATTTTGCATTGAAAATGGTCCCATTTTGAATCAAGGGTTAATTTAGTAGTTCTTAAGCTTAATGTTATTTTATGATATCTTTTTGGAGAATATGGTTTCATGATATGTTGATTCAAGTTTCGTAACCAGCATTTTGGCCACCAAGAATTTATTTAGTGCTAACATTTGGCACGTGTGGACTGGAATAGCGAAGTTGTAGACAAACTGCATCTAAACCAAATCTAAATTTTGTATTGTAATGAAAAATATGGCTGGAAATTTTCATTTTAGTTATTAAACCGTTATAAATGAGCTCCTAGAAACATACCAATTAAAATATCAAATTGTTTCGGCCAGTATCAGCCACTTCAATTGTTTCAACAATTTTTGTTGGTGAAAGTAATTTGAGCCTGACAAAATTTTGCTTACTCCTTCTCAATCTATTTTTTCTTCTTTGCTTCTTGCTTTCTTTGATATCTCCATTAAATGCAATTATAAATTTTATTTCTAGGTTAAATGCAAATATCAACCCTGAATTATGTAGGTACTTGCAATGTGCACCCCCATACTTTGAGAAATAATAAAAAACACCCTAATTAGACTATTTGTGCTCATTAGCAATTTTCCATCCAAATCAATGTTAAGGTTAACAATTATATAACTTGCACTTGACCATTGCACAACGAAGATAAGATATCTTCTTACAAACTAGATTGAAAATTATTACTTTTAAATGGAATTAGAATTTGACACATGATACATCTTTTGACATGGGTTCGGGAATTAAGAACCTTTTAGTTAGTTAAGTGGAATTATTAGGTCTGATTTATGAGTAAAACCAAGGTTTGAAACTCTCTCACACTTATTGTAACAATTGGATTGTTAAAAAAAAAAGACATTGGTGGAGGAGAGGAAGAGCTTGAGGTTTTGGGTACAAGCATGAAGCATGCTGGAATCTGGATCACATGTTAGCAGTGGGTCGGATCGGAATATATAGTTCATGGCCGGCTCCAGCCCAGTTCTATGGTTTGTGTGCTACTTGAATTCTATGGTTCACTTTTCATTGGGCACTATTAATTTTTTTTGAGAGGTTGTTGGGCACTATTAATTCAATTGTGCAATTTGCCTCCTCGTTTTAAAGAGTACAAGTTATTAATATTTGGGAAAGTAAAAAAAAAAGTTATTAATATTTGGGATAAGAGTGCCCACATATACTTTCTTAAAGCAATCGCATCAGTTGTGCAAAGTTTTTTGTTTATTTTGCAAGAAAAATTTACTCTTTTTATTTTACATATTCATTTTTACAAAACACCCACATCAGTTTTTCTATTTTACCATCTCTTTTATTTAAATAATCATTTTTCTCACTTTATTTATTATTTCCCACCGGTCCCACCACCTTATCAAACTCTCCAGAATATCACTGACACCCTCTATCTCTTTATTTTCCACCTTCTTCTTGTTTCTTGTTTTTTCTTTTTTCTTTTCCTTCACCTTCTTACATCTTTGGCATCTTCATCTTCTTATTCTCATTCTTCTTCCTTTTCTTTTTCTATTTGAGTTTGATTATGGCTAATGATTTTGAGTTTGCAATTTTGGTGGTGATTTTGGGCAGATTTTTCCACTACATGGATGGTGATTTTGGGGCTCTCCATTGATTGCTACTGCTACTACTTTAACACCTTGTTCTTCTTGCCGATCCACTCGCTGATCCAAGCACCGATCTACTCTCTTTGTCTCTTGGTGTGTCCGTGTGTGGGTGTGTTTGGTTTTGTGGTGTCTGTGGTTGATTTTGTTGTTGATTTTGTGGTTGATTTTTGATTGTGTATGTGGGGGTGTGTGTATCAGAGGAAGAAGAAGATGATGAGGGTGTTGGTTTTGTAGATGGAGAAGAGAGAGAAAAAAAGAGCGAAATTATAAATTATTAAGCTAATGTATAGAAGAGCTACAGTAACCATGCTTATATGCATGGTTATTGTAGCACTTGTGCTTTTATGCACAATTTTATCCCATTGATGTAAGTGTTTTTTTGGTCAAAATATGTAAAATGAATTACTTTTTGTATTTTGCAAGATTATCCATGGACTATTGCGGTTGCTTAGAAGTGAAGCTGTGGGTGAAAAACATAACAAATTACCCCAGGTAGAATTTTAGGAACAAAAAACACATCAACGATTATCCTAGGTAACTTATTGCATCTAAAACGAAGCTTAGATTCATAAACACAACATGGCTATGATGGTCAACAAGTGCAAGGAACACATATCAAAATCAAGAGAAAGTCCGGACACATAAGGGACTTAATTGAGAAACTAGTAAAAGTTTGCCAATTTAATTGGTGTGAAAAATGTTTTCAAAGGCATTACTCCAAAATCAAATATTAAGGCCAAAATCAAAATATGAGAAAAAAATTTAGGATAACACTATTTTGTGCTACAACATTGATGTAGTAGATTGTGAGTAGTGAAAATAGTGGTAGATTTATGTGAAAATGACAAATAACTTGTCACAATCTCAAAGGTAAGATTATTGTAGAAATATAGAAATGAACAAAATGCATTGAAATAGTAACTTGGAAGTCAAGATTTGGAAAGATTGCACTGTCTGAACCCAGTACATGCAAAGATTATATCAGATTAAGAATTACAAAAATTTTGGGTGCAACCAACAGAAGTGAACAAGTATTTTCGAGGCAAGTAAGGCCTTACCAAACACACTGAGGTGGCGTTTGGGTATTGCGTTTTCTACGTTTTTTTTTTTTTCCCTGGACGCGCGTCTGGCACTGTTTATTGTCCATGAATAGTGATTTTTGGCTTATGAACAGTGCTAAACGTGTGAACAGTAACTTTTAATTTTTTTTTTTATTGTTTTCAGTTTCCAGCAAAATAGGCGGTATCCAAACGGACCCAAAGTGTGTGTTTGGAAAGTGTTCCGTGTCGCGTTTGTGCATTTTGTTGAAAAAATATGGGTCCCATAGTACTATTTATGGACCCACAAAAGTCATCAAAACACAGATTTCAATATAAATTTGGGTCCCACAGTATTATTCACATATTTAAAAATTATTTTGTTACAATATTTTCAATAATAAATTTTTAATTTTTAGTAAATAAGCGGTATCCAAATATACTTAGACAAAATAATTTTAGGAGATGTCTTTAATGTTGAACATCACTCCTTTCTGTACGAGGAGAAATTATAAGGTTCTCATGGTGGACAAGTGATGTGGTCCACCATTTCAGTAAAAGACTCCCACTTGTTTAAAATTATGAAGTTTTAAATAAAAACTGAATACTAACTTAGTAATTTTAAATAGGTGAGAGTCTTTTAATAGAATGGTGGATCACGTCACTTGTCTACCATGAGGATTGTAAAATTTCTCCTATGAGAGATAGTACAAAAATGCTCTGAAATCCAAGGTCTTTAGCCTACAAAAGTGCCTCCATTACTGCTTCCTTAATTGCCATGAGGTGAGTTCTAGCTCTAGCACTACTACTGCAACCTACAAAAATTGTAGTTTCTGCAATTTTTCTCGCATTAAAAGCCTTTCCGCAAGTTGTGTCATGTGTGGCCTGTGGCCCTATTAATTTGTATGGTAGTTGTTCTTCTTTTCCTCTTGAATGCCATGCACTACCTCCAAGAGCTTACTGAAGTCATAGGTAGAATTTGCAGAAGAAGAAGAAGCATTAATATTGCCTTAGCTTACAACTTCTTCAACAGCACCCTTTTCCTTTGCATCATACACGGCCGCCGGTAGTGCAGTCCAGTCAAAACATTTTTTTTGTTTTTCAGCTTAGAATTGCTGCCATGGGAGTAAGTGTGAGTTTTGGAAACTCTCTTTGATTCTGGCTTCATTATTTATGATCAATGATACCTCCACTCCCACCAACATGAATCAGTAAATTTTTTAGAGACAGTAAAAAAAAAAACAAGTTGGTTATCATATTAGAAGAATTACGTTAGTGTAAGTGTAATTTGATGATAACCTTATTATATGCCTAAAATTATATATAATATAATTGAATGATGACATTTATTTCATATAACCCATAACCAATTCCAAAAGAAATTGAACTTATTCATAAAAATAAAAAAATAATAGAAGAAATTGGACTTATGCTCAATTACTCGTATAGAAAAATACAACAAAAATGTCCAAGTCCCATGCATACACACCAAACTATTAACTAGAACACAATTTTTTTCATTGTTGAAGTTTACAGATTTGTGCCAGTATTTGAACATCAAACACAAAACTTTCAAATTTAAATTGGAGAAACATAGAAAACAAAGCTGGTGGCGGTGGCCGTCAAAAACTCTAACGTGGTGGGCAAGCAAGCCCATTCCAAGGTGAGGCTAGAGCAAATATGTGGGCTTAACAAGAAGGCCCAGTCTTTCCCCCCACTCAAAAAATAAAGAAAAAGAAAAAAGAAAACCAATTGGGTTAAGGAGAAAGTGTATGTGTAAAATGTGGTGAAATAATAAAAGAAATATGTATGAGCTTTTGTATTAGAGAAATATATCCACAATATTTTCATAAAAGAAATATGAAAAAAATATGTATGAGCTTTTGTATTAGAGAAATATATTCATAATATTTTTACAACAAATTATAAGTGACAGGTTGTTATTAGTAAAAAAAAGGTAATTTTAATGGTAAGTTTAAATTAGAACCAATAACAATTTACCACTTATGATTTTTTGTAAAAATGTTATGTACGTGATACTTCTCTTTATATTCACATCTATAGAATACGGACAATGTCCCTACATCACCCCTACTATAGTCACGGTAAAACTTTCTCATATGGATTTTTGTTAACGAATATTATAGCTAGGAGTAATGGTTAAGATACATTTAATTCTTTATTAAATAATTTTTTTATACATTTTTCAAAAAATAAATTCAAACTATACACATATATCTAAAAAAGCACACACAAACACAATAAATTTGTGAGTGTAAGCTAATAAATCATTAACATATTTAATTTTTTTAAAAATACCTTATAATTGAGTAAGCGAGTAGAAGATTGGCAGAGTGAACGGCAACTGATTGTCGTATGAACAATCAATACCGCTCATCATATTACAACACTTTCCCTTAGATGAGTCATGCTTCTTTTTTAGAGAGGGGGTTGGTAAGTCAATAGGTCAAAGATACTACTCTTTTTGGTATTGTATTCTATGCTTTTTCTCAAAAATTATTGTAGAGATTACCAACAATTATGGTGAACATTAATGATTGTCACGTTAATTTAGTACAAATGATGCCCAAACAATAAGGTCCTGTTTGGATTAGGGGTGTTTTGAGTCATATGACTAGAAACTCATAACTGAGTTTGAGAATTATGTGGGACCCACACAATTTTGAGTGTTTGGCTTGATTTTCTCTTCCTGTTTTCATCACTCAAACTCAGTTTGGATTGAGTGAGAGTGATGAAAACCGGAAACACCAAATTGGTGTTTTCTGTTTCTGAGTTACATAACTCAGTGGCATTATGGTAAATTTTCGGACTTTGTGGGGCCCATAAATTGTGTTTTGTCAAATCAGACCCACTCACCAACGACATTTTCTCCTTCTTTCTTTCTTTCTTTCTTCTTCAGACCCACTCCAAGGTTTTTTTTTTTTCCTCATCTTCTTTATTTTTCTTTCTTCTTCAGACCCACTCCAACGTTTTTTTTTTGCATACCCACTTGTTTCATTCTTTCTTCTTCAAACCCAATCAACAGATCCACTCCAACATTTTTTTTTTCTTTCTTCTTCAGACCCAATCCACAGACCCACTCCAACGTTTTTTTTTTTTTTTTTTTTTTTTTTTTTTTTTTTTGTTCTTCTTCTTCTTTCTTTTTCTTTCATTCTTTCTTCTTCAGACCCAATCCACAAACCCACTCCAACATTTTAATTTTTAATTTTTAATTTTTAATTAATTAATTAATTAATTTTTTCATTCTTTCTTCTTCAGACCCACTCCACCATTTTCATACATGCATAAATTTATACCCAGAAACAAAAACCCACACCTCATTTTCATTATTTTGATTTTCAATCTAAGGATTCTTAGATTTGGGTTTGGGTTTTCTGTGTTTGTGGTTATGGCTTGAAGCTTGTTCGCTTGGATTTTTTGGTGGAGGTTGTGGGTTTGTTTCTGGACTGTGTGTGCTGCATTGGGAGAAAATGTCTTGTGAGAGGTAAGAGAAATCCCCACGCGGGTACCAACCATAGGCAAACAGTGTGGTGTCACTGTGTCAGTGGGTGGGCTCCACCATTTTGGCAAAAAGTAGGCTTAAATTTTGAGTTATATGACTGAGTTATGTTGCCAAACAAGAATTTTGGAGTTTTTGATAGAAAGTGGAAACTGAGTTATGAGTTATAGGTTTTGAGTCTGAGTTATGAGTATTGAGTATTGAGTTATGAAAACTAAGTCATGGCTAAACTAAACGGGCCCTAAGTCTCTTTTCTTATATCATCATCAATCAATTGATAGTAGATGCGCTAAACAAAGTTTGATAATTGTCATATTTGATTAGGGGGTAAGTCTATGCTTCATGATTTTTTGGATTTCTTTACTATGATGAATTCATAGGGTTGGGAAGTTTAGACCCGGTTGATAAAAGTTGTGGGTTCATGTGATATAAGATAATTGTGAAAAAATGTATGGCAAAGGATATGGTCTAGGAATTACTCAAAGGCAAATATACAAAATGGCAACTTGAACTCACAATTCCTCACTGATATCGTTGGTATAACAAACACTTTGCAGTACATGCAAACACTTATATGAATCAATCTTTATACTAAAAGGAAAACCTTGACTCTGCAGTACATGCAAAGATTGCATCAGGTTAAGCATTGCAGAAACGCTGGGTGCACCCAGCAGAGGTGAACATGCATTTTCGAGGCAAATAAGGCCTTATCAAACACACTAGACAAAATAAGTTTACTTGCAACCTTAATGTTGAACATCACTCCTTGCTGTCTGAGATAGTGAAGATTTGCTATCTTTGCTTGTTCCTTGCTTCCAGTTAGTACAATGATGCTCTGAAATCCAAGTTCTTTAGCCTTGAAAAGTGCCTCCACCATTGCTTCCTGAATTGCCATGAGGTGAGGTCTAGCTCCACTACTTCTGCAACCTACAAAAATTGTAGTTTCTGCAATGTCTTTTGCTTCATAAGCATATCCGCATCTTTTAGTCCTGTTTCTGTATCTAGCAAGCTTAATAGTTAATTGTTAGTCTCTATTAGTTGTGTCCCTATTTGTGTGGTACTTGTTCTTCTTTTCGTCTTGAATGCCATGCACTACCTCCAAGAGTTTACTGAAGTCATAAA
This sequence comes from Quercus robur, assembly GCF_932294415.1. NCBI lineage: Eukaryota > Viridiplantae > Streptophyta > Magnoliopsida > Fagales > Fagaceae > Quercus > Quercus robur. Next base: position 53,617,886 of record NC_065537.1, on the reverse strand, counting down.
TGGAATTAGCAGAAGTAGAGCATCATTAATATTGTCTACAACTGCTCCTATCGCACCCTTTTCCTGTGCAGCATTCAAGGCCTCCGATAGTTTAGTGAAGTCAAAACAATTTTTTTTTCAGCTTAGAATTGCTGGAATTAATGCCATGGGCGTACGTGTGAGTTTTGGAAACTCTCTTTGATTCTGGCTTCATTATGTATGATCAATGATATCTCAGACTCCCACCTAAATTACACAGAAAATTAAAAAAAATAAAGTTCAGCATCATTAAATCTTTAGGCGACTCACTGACTCTGACTGAATCATCTTATAAACAAAGTATATTATTCACATCACTAAATCATAACTCTATTATCAAAAGAATTATATTATTGTAGGTGTAATTTGATGGTAACCTTATTATATGTCTAAAATTATATATAATATAATTGAATAGTGAGTTAATGACATCTATTTCTTATATATGATATAGCCCATAACCAATTAAAAAAAAGAAATTGAACTTATTCATAAAAAAAGAAAAGAAAAAGAAATTGGACTTATGCTCATATAGAAAAATACTACAAAAAAGTCAAGTCCTATATATATACACACCAAACTATTACTAGTTTATAGATTTTTGCTAATATTAAACATCAAACACAAAACTTTCAAATTTTATTTGGAGAAATACAGAAAACAAAATTGGGATGAAAAAGAATATACAAAAGAAAACAGTTATATATGACTATATGAGAGAAAGAAGGAAAAATAGATAGAATCTGGGGAATTGCTTGTGAGAATTTTGTAAAAGAATTAGGGTAGGAGGTAAAGATTTTGCAAAAGAAAGGAAGATTATGAAAATACCAAAAAGAAAACAGTTGGGAGAGAAAGAAGCAAAATGGAAAGAATTTGAGGAATTTCAAATACTTGCTTGTAAAATTTTTGTAAAGAATTCAGGGTGGAAGTAAAGATTTTGCAAAATTGAAGCAAGAGGCTTTGCCTTGCTGGAGAAGGGAGAGATGGCAAATACCACCTTCTCAATAATAATAACGTGGGAGTTGTAGCTAGGTTAAGGCTAATACTACCTTCTCAAAAGAAAAGGGATTTTTTTTTTTTTTTTTTTTTTTTTTTTGTCTGAGCTGAAATGATAGTAGACTTTATTAATGTAAATAACTTTGTACAATGGGGAAGAGAAAAGAGGGGCATTCTTCTAGCCAAACAATGGCCTCCTCTTTCTCTTTTGCAGCACTAGCTAAAGCTAGTGCAGCATGATTACATCGTAAATGAATACTAATAAAAGAAATAAAATCTAAACTATCACTAATTAAACTAATGTCTTCCAGAATCCATGCAGCCTCAAGAGAGCAAATTCTGTCAGTGTTTAGAAAATCCACAAGTTCAGCAAAGTTGCATTCCACTTCCACTTTAGAAAAACTAGTACTTTGGTAGAAAAGTAAAGCTTTCCTTATTACAAAAGCTGCTGTGCACAGGGGGTTTAAACTCTTCTCCACTTGGTCACAAGATGTAGCAAGCACTTCACCCTTGTTGTTGCGAATAATAAGACCAAAACCCACTGATGTAAACTTCTTTGATTGAAAAATAGCCATGTTCAACTTGTGAATAGAATCTGTCTGAGGAGGCTTCCAAGTTGTTGCTGAAGAAACATTCACCTGCACATTTTTCTGCTACACTTCCATGAAATCTGATCTATACACCTCTGCCCGAGCCTATAAATCCTTGTGAGAGGGAGCAATGTTGTCAAAAACCAGTTTATTCCTGCACTTCCATATCATCCAGCATGCTATGCATAAAGTCTCAAAAACTATTGCAGGTAACTTCTTTAGTGCAGCATCCATAACATCAATGAACTTAGTATTAGAAGGGAACCTGTAGTCATTTGAGATGGGAGATTGCAGCCAAACAGCTTGGGCAAAGGGACACTCCAAAAACAAATGATTACAAGTTTCAGCTTCATCAGTACAGAACATACAAGAGAAGGAGTTCAGAATCTTCCTGTCAAAAAGTTTGGTGCGTGTAGGCAGATTGTCATGACATGCTCTCCACATAAAGGTCTTGATCTTAGGTGGAACTTGGGCAGCCCAAATACCAATCCAAAAAGAGTGAAGCCGAGATGGATTAGAGGATGAGGCTTGATTTCCTTTAGTGTTCCTTTCAATTTCAGTTTGTAAGTAATATGCACTTCGAACTGAGAATTCACCAGATTTGTTTCGTGTCCAGATTAAAGAGTCATTAGGTCTTCGAAAGCTTAGAGGAATTGCTTTGATGATAGAGGCTTCAAAAGGGTAGAATATTGTATCAATGAGTATGTTTTTCCATCGTGGCTGAGGAGATGAAAAATCCATTAAATCAGCAACTCTTGCTTTAGGTGGCAGAATTGTTCTGGGAGAAAGAACTTTCTGGTTGGTTTCAGAGGGAAGCCATTTGTCTGCCCAAATATTAATCAAAGAGCCATCACCCACCCTCCATTGACTCCCTTGAATGATAAGATGTCGCCCTTGAGTAATGCTTCTCCAAGCATACAAAGAATGATTAGGAACAACTTCTAAAAAGGAAGTATTGGGAAAATACTTGGCCTTATAAACTTTGTAGAATAAAGAGTCCTGATTGTGTTGAAGCCTCCAACACTGTTTAGCTAGCAAGGCTAAATTAAAATATTTAAGATCTTGAAATCCCAATCCGCCATCTTTTTTTGCTAAACATAGTTGCTTCCAAATCAACCAATGCAGTTTCTTTTCCTCATTCATTTGACCCCACCAGAATTGTCCCATCATCGAATTGATATCATCACATAAACCCATGGGAAGGAGAAAACAGTTCATATCATACACTAGGATAGCTTGAGCTATTGATTTAATAAGCACCTCTCTGCCCGCCTAAGATAAAAGCTTGCCCTTCCAACCACACAACTTTGATTGAATTCCACTCTTGATGTCTGCAAAAGCTTGTTTTCTTCCCTCTTCCAATAATGGGAGGTAACCCCAAATATTTTTCAAGTGGCTCGTTGGCAGTAGCATTTAAGAAAAGTTATCATCTGCAAATAGGAGGTGGGTGATTTGAGGGCCTCCTCAAGAGATGCTGATCCCATGTAACTGTTTGTGGTGAGCAGCGTGCCTCAGTAAGGCTGAGAAACCTTCAGTGCATAAAAGAAATAAATGGGGTGATAAGGGATCCTCTTGACAAATGCCTCGAGAAGGTTTGATAAAGCCTGAAGGAGCTCCATTTACCAAGATAGAATAGGATACAGATGAAATCCTTGCCATGATGAGATCAACCCACTTAGGATGAAACCCCATCTTTAACATCAGAGCCTGCAAGTAATCCCATTCCACCCTGTCGCAAGTTTTACTCATGTCAAGCTTGAGAGCCATGTGCGCAATGTTCCCTTGCCTTTTAGACTTCATGTAATGCAAAGTCTCAAAAGATATGAGGATATTATCTGTGATCACTCTGTCTACTACAAATGCACTTTGACATTCGAATATGATTTCACCTAAGATCTTCTTAAGTCTGTTGGCTAGGACTTTATAAACAAGCTTGAAAATGACATTGCATAGACTGATGGGTCGAATTGAGACATGAATTTTGGATTCTTTCTCTTTGGAATGAGGGTGATGTGAGAAAAATTAATACTTTACAAAATCTTACCAGAATTTATACAATCAAGCACAACATTAGAAACATCAGTACCAACAATATGCCAATAGTTTGGAAAAAATAAAGGATTCATACTGTCAAGCCCAAATGCTTTTGTTGGATGCATTTGGAATAATGCTCTCTTCACTTCCTCATGTGAGAAGTCAACCAACAACATGTTGTTCATATTAGGGGTAACAACTTCATGAACGTGATGAATGACCTGTTGGAAAGAACTGGTAGAAGCACTTGTGAACATTGACTGGAAGTACTGAACAACTATCCTCTCCAAATCTGTCTGTTGAGTGTGACAGGTCCCAGATGTGTCTTGGAGTTTTTGGATCTCATTGCTCCTTCTTCTCTGTGAAGCCACCACATGAAAGTAGAATTACGGTCTCCATCCTTCACCCATGAGATTTTTGAATACTGATGCTAGTAAGTATTTTCTTGAGCTATTAACTCATTGAGTTCATCTCTGATAGCATTCCGTGCATAAGAAAGCTGTTGATTAGAAGGTTCTGACTGGCATTCTAACTCTAAACTTGTGAGTAAATTCCTCTCTTCTAATATAGATTGTATAAGCCATCTTGCATTACTGCCACTCCATTGGAGAAGGCCAAAAACTTGTTGTGAAATTTTAAAATACTCGCAAGTGTACGAACCGTACCGAAGTATAGTTGGACAAGAACGAGGTCGAACCCACAGGGACTTGTATGAACGTAGGAAAATTAATTAAACCTTAACCAAATTAATCCTAATCTAGTTTAAATAAAAATTGGTTGGTTACAATAAAATAAACTAAGCAAATAATAAAATTAAGCAAATAGTTAAACTAAGCAAAAGATATAAAGCAATAAAAAGATGTAAACAATTAAGAGAAAGGAATTAAGGTTTTGGAATCCGCCTTGTAAATCATATCAGCATATATTTATGATCATTAATTTTTCCCAACTCACTACATGATAATCTAGAAATCAATCTTGCTATCATGGAAAATATCATCATTAAAACTTATGTTTAAAAATCTAAAGCATGTTCTTCTTCGCTTCTTAAGTATAAAACCAAATCATCAATTGTATCCGTAGCCAAACAAATCACAAGATATATCCAATTCTAAAAATCAAATCATAAATTGTATCCATTGACAGAAAAATCACAAGAGATATCTAATTTTATAATCAAGAATTAATAAACCAAACATTCAATTAATTAAGATAAATCCTAAATCATGAGAAAAACATGATTGAACTCATATCTAGAATCTCATCTTAGTCAATTGATATAAAGCAAGAACAATTTAAATCATTAAAGAATAATTATTGTGAGAAAAATCAAATCACATAAATATTACTGATAATCCTTAACAAGGTTTCATCCTCAATCTTAATTATAAATTTAGCTACTCATAGTAATTGAAATTAAGAAAACACAAAAATAAAATACTAAACATTAAATTAGACAAATAAAATAAAACCAACTGTCATAGAAGAAAACCAAAGAAGTAGCCGCACTCTCAATTCAATCAGCCCTCAGCCCTAGCACTAGCCTCTGCCTCCCTGAATTTTGCCCTAAAGAGAGGTCAAGGAATCCTATTACAAGTTGAATTCCCGTTTGGAGAAAATCTCAGATTTTTAGGCTTCACTTAACCGACAGTTTTGGCTCATTTAACGTCATAATTTGGATTTTTGGTAAACTACAAAGTTGTAGCCCTTTAAGTTAACGTTCCAGACCAACTTGAATCATCTCGATTGGATATCTGAGCCGAAAGTTATGCTAAAAATACTAACTGATATGTAGTATGGAATCCTAATCCTAATTGGACTTGGATTTGGAGCAAATTTCCTTTGATTCCTTGCTCCAATTGGACTTAAATTTCATTGGGTTGGTCTTTTCTTGAATTCATGCATGGCTGGATGTAAGTTGGCTTGATTCAATTGGCCTAGCCCACTTTGCATGTAAAACCCTTGTTACCTACAACACAAAGATATTATATAATTAGTCACAAAATAACATAAAAGTAAGGCTAAATATGTAGATATGTGAGTACTTTATTGTATATATTTCATGCACATCAACTGCCACCCCATTGGAGAAGGGCTACCCTAACTGCTTTGATCTTCTGTGTTAATCGAAAAATTGGAGTACCCCACTATAATGTATCCTAACTAGATTTGATAATGTCTTCATAGTTTGGATCACACATCCAAAATGCTTCAAATTGAAAGAATCTGTGTTTCTTGACAGAAGAGTTTCTAGTTGATGCATGGAGTTTTGCCACCAAAGCCATGTGATCAAAGAAACCAGATGGAATGTGTGACAATTTAGAATGAGGAAATAAATTCAGCCACTCCAAATTATACAAACCACGGTCAAGTCTTGCATAGACCAGTTTCCCTTCAAACCTTTTGTTGCACTGTGAATTTTGGACCACTAAAACCCAAATCAACTAAAGAACAATCATCTATAGCCTTGTTGAATTCTGCAATTTGATTGTATGGTTGAGAACCACTTCCACAATACTTATTAGGATGAAGGATCTCGTTGAAATCTCCAAGTAAAAGCCAAGGAAGAGAGAAAGATGCGTTTAAATAACGCATTAAATCCCAGGATTCACCTCTCCGTGATGTTTTAGGATGTCCATAAAAACCAGTAAAGCGCCAAATGACACCATTCTGATTTATGAGAGCATCAATATGGTGTGGAGAAGATGTTTGGACATCAACATCCACATTATCCCACCACAGTAGGGCTACGCCACCCCCCCAATCCGATTCTAGGAACTTCAAACCCATTCTGAAAATTTAGTTTTCTCTTTAATCTTCTAAAACCATCCCTGTCCAACTTAGTTTTAGAGAGAGAGAAAATCTTGGGACCTTCTTCGCTTATCACGCAGTGGAGCTCTTGTACTGCCTCTGGGATCCCAAGCCCACAACAATTGAGGCTTAGAATTTTCATGTAGGAGATGGAGAGGGGAGAGTATCCCCAATGAACAAATGCTGACCAGCCTTACTATCACACTCAACAGCTAATTTTTTGAAGACTGGGGACCCTTGCTGTGACCAGTCTAACTGAGGACATTTTAAAGGATATGAGGGGGTTTCAAGAGCTTCAGTGGATGAAACAATATTGGATTGTTGAAGAATTCGCTTCCAAGACTATAGAGATGATTTTTTTATTTTATTTTTTATTTTTTTATTTTTTTTTATGTTCCAAATAATCCTCCATAATAGTTGGGGATAATTCCATCTCAACATCACAATTTGAAAAATCCCCACCTGAATCTTTTGTTTGAGGCTAATACTTATAATTAATATATATATATATATATATATATATAAATAATCGAGGCTGTGGCCTTTCCGTTTCCACATTGTAATAATATTATTATTAAATAATAATACAATAAATAGATAAATATTATTATTATTTTTAATAAATTCAATCCAACCACATTAGTTGGTGGATGCATGAGGAATTTTAATTTTCTTGAAATAGATAATGCTACAGTGTTGGTCTGGAACTGGTAATCGGGAAGGCAAAGTTCTAACGGGTGCTCTTAGTGTATTTGTTAATGAACTATTTTAGGAAAATTTTAATATTACTTTCATGAAAAATAGGAAAAAAAAAAACTATCAAAAAATTTAGTTACATTTTTCTTGTCTTATAAAAAGTTTTTAAAATATGATTTATTAACAAATACTCTTAAAGTATCTGTTAACTTTTCCATAAAAGAAATATATAAAAATATGTGTAAGCTTTTTTATCATGGTCATCCACAATATATAATCTAATGCTCTAGTAGTACATGTAATGAACTAATGATCTCATCTTCATATCTACAGATTACGAATAATGTTCCTATATCACCCCTATTACATTCACAGTAAGATGCATTTAATGTTGTATAAAATAATGTTTCAAAAAACAAATTCAAACTATACACACAAAGATCTCTCTCTCTCTCTCTGACGCATGAGATACCTTAATCTCCTCGATGACAGTGTAGCACATGAAGGGACTAAAGGGTAATTCTATCCTTCTATAAGTTGCATATGTGTTTCTTTATCTATTTGACACTTGTCCCTGTTTGCAGCCGTTGCTGCAAGTTTGTTTGGAGGAAATCCCTTCCCATTCTATAATAATGGATGACTTGCTTAAAATGATAGACAACATACATAAAGGAACCTTGACACAAGATGTTTTATGTCAAGAGTTAGTTTAGTAGTCTTAATCCTAATGTTATTTTATGATGATTCAAGTTTCTTAACCAAACACTTTAGCCACTAAGAATTTACTGAGTAATTATTTGGTATTTGTGGAACAAAGAAGTTGTAGAGAAATTCTAATTAAAACCAATGCAAAATCTCGTATTGTAATGATCAACATGGCTGAAATTTTTCATTTTAGTTATTAAACTGTTATGATGAGCTTCTTGAAAGACACACAAACTGTATCCACAATTTTCGTTGGTGAATGTAATTTGAGCTGGTACAAATTTTGCTTCCTCCTCTGTCTATTCTTCTTCTTTGCTTCTTTCTTTATTTGATTTCTCTACTAAATGGAGTTATAGCTTTTCTTTCTAGGTTGAATCCAAATAACAACAAAAAATTATGTAAATACTTGCAATATGCACCCCAAACATCTACTCAACTCCCTAATTAGACTAATTTAGTAATTTTTCTAATTATCACTTTGGCATCAAATCAATGTTAAAGTTAACAATCGTATAACTTGCGGGTGACCATTGGACAACAAAGACAAAATATTTTCTAAAAAACTAAATTGAAAATTATTAGTTTAAAAAGGAATTAGATTTTGACACATAAAACATCTTTGACTTGTACAACTCAGTGATGTGTTCCTTGTACAAGTGTTGTGATACTAAAATTAATATGAACCAATATTTATACTGAAAGGAAAACCTTGACTATGCAGTACATGCAATCAAAGAGAAGGCAAAAGTATTAGCCAACCTCTTATTGTGAGTAACATCTTCTAGGGCATGTTTCTCTTTCTAATGAAACTGCAAAAAGTAGCTTAATTTGTTTGCTCAGCCCCGCATGGTCTGATCTCTGATCTCAGTTATATCTTATTGAGTGTGTGCACAGAAAAGCTCTTAATTACATCAGGTTAAGCATTACAAAAATGCTGGGTGCATCTAGCAGTGGCGAACAGGCTTTTTAGAGGCAATTAAGGCGTTAACAATCCGACTAGACAAAATAATTTTAGGAACAACCTTAATGTAGCAGGTCACTCCTTGCTGTCTGAAAAGGTGAAGATTTGCTATTATTGCTTGTTCCTGCCGTTGAGGTTTTCTCATCTCATTAGACCCATTACAGACTTGCTCCATTTTCCTGTTTGCAGTTAGTACAACGATGCTCTGATATCCAAGGTCTTTAGCCTTCGAAAGTGCCTCCACCAGTGCTTCCGGAATTGCCATGAGGAGAGTTCTAGCTCCACCACTACCGCAACCTACAAAAATTATAGTTCCTGCAATGTCTTTTGCTTCATAAGCATATCGGCGTCTTTTAGTTTTTCTGTTTATGTATCCAGCGAGCTTAATAGTTAATTGCCAGTCTCTGTTAGTTGTGCCCCTATTTGTCTGGTACTTGCTCTTCTTTTTCTCTTGAATGCCATGCACTACCTCCAAGAGCTTAATGAAGTCATAAGTGGAATTAGCAGAAGAAGAAGAAGAAGAAGAAGAAGAGGAAGCAACATTAATATTGTCTACAACTTCTCCAGCAGTACCCTTTTCCTGTGCAACATTCAGGGCCTCTGATAGTTTAGTGAAGTCAAAACAGGACGCTATTTTTTTCAGCTTAAAATTGCTGGAATTGATGCCATTGGAGTACGTGTGAGTTTTGGAAGCTATCTTTGATTCTGGCTTCATTGTTTATGATCAATGATCCCTCGAACTCCCACCTACATGACCCAGAATTAAATTTTTTTTAGTGACACACTGAAAAAACTTTGTTTTGAAGCCAATAGCGGATTGGCTGAATGAGCGGTAATCGATTATGGAGAATATTATGATTGTTACAATTTAGTAAATGTCGAATTTGATTAGAGGGTGTAGTCTAATGTTTCACGAGTTTTTGGATTTATTAACCAATTCTGCTATCAATTGATGCTTTTGACTAGCCAAAACAACCGCACACCTGTTGCGACCACCACGACCACGGCTATCTCGAGGAGCTATGGTGTACTGTTGTAACTTTCTTAGTAAAAGAAGATAAAATATGGTTTAGTTGGAGTAAAATCAGACCTCCCAATTAGCAAATTTGCTGATAAATATTATGAGAGATTTTTATTGACACGACGTGAAGCTATATAAATAGCTCTACAGATTCAAATATTCCTAAACAAATCAGCAACTAGATAAGAATAAGCAAGACTCCTAAACCACTTCAATCTGATAAGATAATTATTCAAATTTTTATTGTTATCTACCATGACTCTACCATCACAGAGAAGCTAAAAAAGAAATATGATTTATGCCCCGCTAGGCGTGATTTTACAATCAACTCAAACTTTTGGTTTGACCAGCATTTCAAACCTCACCAAACACTCCAAAAAGAGGATTCATGTGTTCACTAATTATAAGATTCATACACTATGAGAAAGATGATGCATATTTCTAATGCATAAGAAAATTTAATCTTTTTGATGATGGTGTAACATATAGTGGGACTAAAAAGTAATTCTATAACAATTGATAAATACAATTTGGGCCGGAACAAATTTGCCTCCTCCTCCATTGTCTATTCTTCTTTGCTTCTTTCTTTCTTTGATTTCTCCACTAAATGCAATTAACTTTTCTTTCTAGGTCGAATGCAAATAACAACCCTAAATTATGTAAACAATTTACACTTGCAATATGCACCCCAAACTTTTTAATCAACACCCTTATTTGACTAATTGTTCTAATTAGCAGTTGGCCATCAAATCAATTTTAAAGTTAACAATCATTACACTTGCATGTTACAATTGTACAATAAAGATAGAATATCTTCATACAAATTACTAGATTGAAAATTATTAGTTGAAAAAGGAATTAGAATTTGGCACATAAAACATCTTTGATATGGCTTGTGGAATTAATAGTCTCGTAGTTAATGACATTGCTGTGTGTCATTTATGAGGAGAACCAATATGCAAATCACCCTTTCAAACACACACACACACATATATATATATATATATATATATATAATGAAATCTCCGAAACTCCCACAATTTTTTACGTCAGCACAATATTTAAATAAAATTATTATTTTATTTAAATAAAATTATTTTTGTTTAGTCCAAACTTAATAATGAGTGAAACTTTATCTCTCTAACAAGTCCAATTTAAATTGAAACACAACATTTTTTTTTTATCATTTTTTTAAAATAAAATTATTTTTGTTTAGTCCAAATTTAACAATGAGTGAAACTCTATCTCTCTAACAAGTCCAATTTAAACTCAAACTCATTATTATCATTTTAAAAAAAAAAATTATTTTTGTTTAGTCCATACTTAACATGGAGTGAAACTCTATCTCTTTAACAAGTCTAACTTAAACTCAAACTCAAACATTGATAATAAATAAATAAATAAAAACTTGAATAAATCCTATATTAAGATTATCCTAATCGTGGCTTTATTTGGATAAATATATAAATCATCAACTATTGATAAAGTTCAACTTCTTTGGATAATAGAAGAATTCTATTATACAAGATAAAAAAGCTTGCAATAATTGAAATTATTCTTTTGAATGTAATCCATATTTCTTTTATATTTCTCTATTGTTTAGTCATATATATTTTGTTTTGTTTCAATAATTTCTAAGTAGTGAATCATCTGATTATTTAATATTTATTGGTCACTTAGAAGTTTTAATATCTGAATTTTTGAGTTATTTTTTTGCGGTATTTGAAATTGTCTGACAAATTTTTTGTAAATCATTGCACGTTCAAGGAATGACTTCTCGATCAAATTGTAACACAAATTGAAGTTATACAAGAGCAAATCATGCAATTGTGTAGTTTCTTAATCAATTTAAGATTTTATAAAATTATTTTAATCTACCTCACAAATATGTAGGTTCCCGTGCATAGCACAAGTTATCGACTAGTTTGTTAAATACACCTCAAGTTTGAGCATGCTGTCGGGGGTGCGTCGGTTTGGGATAGTCTATGGCTGGTAGAATTCTCTATGGAGAGGGCGGGTGACCCAGGCCCCAGCCCAGTTCTAATCTTTGTGCAGCTTGAATTCTACTAGCCATTAACTATTATTAAAAGTGGGAGGAAATCCAAGCCTTGCATATGAACCTGTCACCTAAAATAATGTGAGGCAGCAACAGGATAGAATGTTTGGAACAAAAAAATACAACAAAGATTATCCTTGATGACTTATTTCATCTAAAACGAAAATTAGGTTCATAAAACAACATGACCATGATGGTCAATAAGTGCAAGGAACACAAATCAAAATCAAATATTAAGGTCAATGAGTTGTACATGTATTGTGACAAAATAAATATTAATATGAATTTCACTCAAAAAAAAAAAAAAAAGAACCAATCTTTTCACTGAAAGGAAAACCAAGATTATACAGTACATCTGTACATGCAATCAAAAAGAAGGGCAACACTATTAGCCAACCTCTCACTGTGAGTTACATCTTCTAAGGCATTTTTCACTTTTTAATGAAACTGCAAAAAGTAGCTTTGTTTGCTCAGCTCCACGCGGTGTGATCTCAGATTTAGTATACATACCCCTTAAAAGCCGTTGAAAATAAGCCTTATATCTCATCGAGCCTGCACGGAATCGCTCTTTCTTCTTTTCCTCTTGAATGTCATGCAGTGTCTCCGAGAGACTACTCAAGTCATAAGTTGAAGAAGCAGAAGCAATAGTAGTAGTCCCTTTCTTGTTGGCAGCTTTATTAATGGCATCAGAAAATGAAGAAGAAGAATTAATATTGTCTAGAACTGTACCCTTTTGCTGTGAAACATTCAGGGCCTCCGATAGTTTAGTGAAGTCAAAACAGGAACCAGTTTTTTTCAGCTTAGAAATGCTGGAATTAATGCCATGAGAGTATGTGTGAGGCTTGGAAACTCCCTTTGATCCTGGCTTCATTGTTTACGATCAATGATCTCTCATACTCCCACCTACATGATCCATAATCATATAAATGTTTTGCTCACTCTCTAATTAATAATCATCTTATTATAAACAAACAAAGTATATTATTCATATTATAATACTTTTACCACAAAAATTAATACATAATATAACTGAATGATGATATCTATTTCATATAACCCATAATCAATTCAAATAGATTCGACTTATTCATAAATTTAAAACAAGAAAAGACATTGGACTTATACTCGTATAGACAAAAAGACTACAAAAAAGTCAAGTAGGGTATTTCCTAATATTAAGAATAATTTATATACATATACACTCATAGATAAAACTTGCTCTAAAAGAATGAAGCTTACGGATTTGTGCTAGTATTAAACAACAAACACTAAACTCTTAAATTTTAATTGGAGAAACATAGAAAGCAAAATTGAGATGAAAAAAGAAAATACAAAAGAAAACAGTTATATAAGAGAGAAAGAAGGAAACATAGACAGAATTTGGGGAATTGAACATACCTGCTTGTGAAAAAATCATAGAAGGATTAGGGTAAGAAGCAACGATTTTGCAAACTTGTTGAAGTAGGACGTTTTGAAGAGATAGACGGCAAGTAGAAGAAAAGGTTATAGAATAACGTGAATTTTGTAGCTAGGTTAAGGCTAATACTTATAGACGACTTGAGTGTGCAATATATACGCTACCTAGGCCGAGGCGGTGGCCTTTTCGTTTTATACTTCTATTATTATTATTATTTTCTGTATAATTAAAGTTATTATTATTATTTTTTGTATAATTAAAGTTGTGGATGAATATTAAATCAGATAAATTAATATATAGATAAATATTCATTAATAAAATAATGAATATTAAATACTTGTAGCTAGTTATTTATTTATTAATTTATTTGAATTTAGAGCACTAGTTATTGATTAGTTATTGTAGTATTAGGATTAGTAGTTGAGGAATGAAGAATTTCAATTTTCTAGAAATTGATAATGCGATAGTGTTGCTCTAAAACTGGGAGATGATAATGTTGTAGACTTGTAGCCCATGCTACTACTAAGCTGGTTGTTACTTGTTAGTTTTAGAAGTCTTTTTCTTGTGTTTATCAAAAAAGTCTTTCTCTTGTAAAAATCTCAATATCCGAACTGCTATTGCTGATGTTAGTACGGCTGATGCCTGTTATTTTTTCCTTAATTGTTCGGTTAATGGAGGATTCAGTTTATCAAATAAAAAAACAAAAGGCAATGCTCTGAGGGGTAAGCCAATTCCAAGGAGAAGCTAGAGCAAATGATGAAAGTATTTGAGCCAAGTTTATTAGTGAAAATTGTTGGGAAGATAAACACCTTGAGGAGTTTTCTTGAGTAATTAATATAACTTATGGAGACACACTTTAACCCAAAAGACCAAAACCCAATGAGTATGTGCTCAAGTATGTTATATTAACCACTCATTCTTCCTATCTTTATTCAATGTGAGACTTCACTCACATGTGTACACCCAACAATCTCCTCCTCACGTGTGAGTCTTTGCCTCTTTGTAGGCTTGGGCCATGAACAAGTCTTACTTGCTCCCCCTTTCCTAATTGGTTTTTTCCTTCACTAGTGCATCATTCATGGGCCTTCATGTGTCAACCCTGCATGTCTTTTATCCTCCATGAGAACCTCGCACCATTGGCAATCCTGGAGTATAGTGAAATGGTGCTTACTCCTTTGAAATTGTGCTTCCCTCTCTCACATTTATGATGGATCTCGCTATGAATTTAATGAGTGGATCTCACCATAATTATGAGATGAGAGAGCACCATTCACCATGCTCTAACAGTACCTAAGAATTACTCTATTAATCACACACACACACACACATATTTTATATGAATTTAATTTCTATTCCATAATTAAACCCTATATTAGAATCACCTTTTTTTTTGTTCTTTAAAACATAGGCAATATAATCTATATATATAGAAAACCGAAACTTTTGAAGTTTCCACAATTTTCTACATCAGCACAATATTAAAAAAAAAATAATAATAAAACCTTTTTAAAACCGGAACCCAATTCTACCACTATTTTATTTTCCTTTTTTATTTTAGGTTTTATAAACCGGAACCCAATTCTACCACTATTTTCTTTTTCTTTTTTATTTTAGGTTTTATACCCTTTCTCTCTTTTGCCGTTCTCTCTAGCCTCTGCCTCTCTCAATTCTCAAAACCCCTAAACCATATCTCATGGGCATTCTCTCACTCCTTCAGTGGCAAAAAGTGCCAACCTCCCACCACTGTCATATACCGCCAAAGCCGCTACCAGTGCAGGTATTTTAATTTTTGTTATCTTAGATTTAGGTATTTGGATTTGGTTTGATTTTCTTTAATTTAGGTATTTGGATAATTGGTTTTGATTAATGTTGAACCCGTGCAAAATCGAAGATATCTGCTTCTTCTTCAACTCTCTCTCAACCTCTCCATCTTTTCCCTAAAAAACACAACACGAACTGACCTCTGACCTCTAGCCTCTAGGTTATTGGTGTTATATACCATAATTTTATTGGTCTTTATTTGTTTAGGTTGATTGAAATAAATAAAATTTACTGGTAATATGTTATTATGCTATAAATTGTTGTTAATTTTAGTAAATTTTAGTTTTTGTAGTAGGGTTAAAGGTATGGTATTCGTTTAGTTTGGATTTCTTAGCTTTTAGTTTAGCTTTTTTTCTTAGCCTTTCTGAGATTTTTTACCCCACCTTCATTGATTTCTGTTTTGTATTCTAGAGTTGATTAAATTGTAGTTTTAGTTGCGTTTCTCTTTGTATCTGTAATTGATTGAGTTTGGGTTTGGAACTCTATAACTGAGTTTAGTACTGTGTTTTGACGATAATCAATTTTTTTTTTTTTTTGTGTGGAAACTGAGCTATAGGTTTGAATTTGTTTAGTGGTAGTCTATGGTTGGTCTGCATTTATGCTTGCTTTCAATCAATTTGATGTCAGAATTATGACTTAGGATTTGATCTGCTTTTGTTTACTTCAAATTAATTTACTTTGAAGTTGATTAAATTGTAGTTTTAGAACGGTCTCACCACCCTGTTACCTTGCGATTCAGAAAACCTGTTAAGCAGTCTTCTTTTCGTCGTTCCTTTTCCACTGATTTTTTTTTTTTTTTTTTTTTTTTTGCCATTGATTTCAGGATCAGGTACTAAGTTTTTGCCCTTCTGATTGATTTGTCATAGTTCCAGAAATCCCCCTACAAAATTCTCTAAGCAGAAACCAATGGTTGTCTAAGTGGGTATGTATTTCTTATTTGAATTGTGATTGTGGGAATTATTGTTGATTGAAGAGATTGGCAGTAAAGATTGGGTTTCTAGGGTCGTTTTTTAGAAAATTCAAATAAATTTTTTGGTGTGTTTTGTTTGATTTGTTTCATGTGTTTTGATGATAATCAATTTGATTATTTATTTATTTATTTATTTTTTTTATGCTTGAAATTGCTGGTCTTCTTTCACTCTCAATAGAATATATATATATATATATATATATATATATATTTATAGATGACCCCAACAATCCAGCTTTATGGATTTCCCTTTACTTCTTCTGATGTTTCCAATTCAAGTCTAAAATTCATTGTTCTAGGGGTGGTTTGAAGGGCCATGAGAATTAGTATTTGGAGAATATCCTATTCCATGAAGCAGAGTGCTTCTAAGTGGACTCACTTTCTTAGCCATCTATGTGTCAATACTTGGTATTTTCTAAAGCACTTTGTGTTCTGCCACTTTCATTATAAATATGATTACGCTAATGGAATTCTTTGTCATAATAGTTGCTCCACTTCTTTTCAATCCTTAAAAAAAACACCATTATACATATACTTGGGAATTTTCTTTTGTGAATGCATTATTGATTTGAGTACGTGGTTTTGGGTCAATTTACTATTTTTTGCAAAATGTTTTTGAGTATATGTTGATAAAATTTTTTGTATTGAGCTTTGTTTTCTTTTCTGTATCATAAATTGAACGATGTATCTTGGAATTAAGTGGTGTGATACGTTATAACGAGTAGTAGAATGTGGGGCTTCGTCGTCTTGGGCTACCCCAAAGATGGAACTCTGTGAATTGCATTTGCAATAGATGGTGAAGTTAGCTGTTTTGTAATTCTAGAGGGATTTATTCAGCTTTTTATGTGACAGTTGTTGGTTTCTGTAACTTCAATAGTTTACTGTTGGCTTATTATTTTAATATGTGTTGTTTTAGTTGTGTTTCTTTTGTATCTGTAATTGAGTTTGTGCACACGCTTAGATAAGTCTTAGGTTTGGAACTTTGTAATTGAGTTTAGTAGTGTGTTTTGATGATAATATTTTTTGAAGTGAGTTACATCTTCAATATTTTAAATAGATATTAAAATGGTGATAATCAATTTGAATTTTTTTTGTGTGGAAACTGAGCTATGGGTTTGAATTTTTTTAGTGGAAACTGAGAGAGGTGGAGTTATCAACTTGCTTTCATTACACAACATTCCTGATAATCTTAGCGAAATTGGTGTGGAGTATGTTGAGGTTAGTTTTTCAGTGTTGTTTAGTTTTTCAGAATTGAATATTATATTGCTCAACAACATTATTTTTGTCTTCAAACACATGAACATATGGACATGCAAGGTATGATGCAGCTGACACATTGATTAGATAAGATACATTCAAATACTTGCAAGGCTACATGACTATAACTGAAAGTAACTGCATAAAACAAATGGAATTCTTAAATCAATTAGAGGATTTAGTTTAGGCTTTTGCTTTTAATATCCGGATTCCTTTGCCTCTATAAATTACTGGTCACTATGGAAAAAATGAGTTAAAGTTAGCTAACAGCAGCAACTATGGTGATGCAAGTGATTGTTTTTTCATTGGATAGAATCATAAAAATTTTTATGCTAATCTATTTAATTCTTGAAGAAAATAACATATATAGGAAGAGTTCTCATATATATATATATATATATATATATATATATTATGAGGGTAAGCTGCCTGCTCTCACAATCAAATTGTTTGATGATATGAAGGAGATTAAAAAAGAAAAATTTGCACTACACTGCACTGTTTCATTAAAATCTGCACTATACTACACTGTTTCAAACTTTCTGTACTGCACTATTTCTCTTCTATTAATGTTTCTTGGCTGAAAATTGGATTCTTACTGTTTTGCAGGTAGGGATTTAGCATTTTGATATCTGGCTTATTTGGTAATACAACTACAAGACGAGGAAAGTCAGGTATTTACCAGTCTTTCCTTTATTCTGTACTATTTATTGCATATTTATTGGTAATATGTTTGTAGAAAGAATTTGAAATTGGAATATGATTGCATATTTAAGTTTCTTGATTATCTCAAACTTGGTTTTATGTTTGGGTTAATTGTTTCATCTCAAGATTTCCATTGTTTTAATTACTTCTATGTACAATTTGTATTTTATCAAAAAATCATGTTTTTATTTTTATTTTATTTTTTTAATTTTGAAGTTAGTATGTGAATGCTATATTTTTCTTCAATTAAGAAGAAAAATACAACTAAATGACTATAATCTCAAGTAAGGATGGGAATTCTACTCCGTCAAGAAACTTTTTGACTCTTTTGAAGAAATTGACAAAGCAATTTAGCTTGATAAAATGACAGAAGTACGTATTCTTTAATTTAGCAAAATTACAAATATGATATTTAAGATGTATATGTTGTAATACATTCCTCAACCTGTTCTATTGCTAGGCTTACATCAGTGAAACTTGATGTTCAAAGCAATGTGCAACTCACACCAACATCTGTACCCAAGGAAAACAAAATGGCATATTTAGGGACTGCTACAAAGCAACAAAGGAAGAAGATGCAAAAAACACTTTAAAGTTGTCTTTCAATCTCTAAGATTTTCTATGCACAATTTGGTTTTAATGGATTTGTGATTTTGGTACTAAAGACATAGTGGAACAAAGGAAATTTTTTTGCTTTTATGCATAATTTGGTTTTAAATTGAAACAGAGAGGAATTAAACTCCTTTATTTAGTTATTTGAGGATACAATTCTACTTCAACGTTTTTTAAATATTATGAATACAATGAATATTTAGTGGAAGTCATGAAATAAATGAAATTGAAAAAAAAAAAAAAAAAAGCCATAGCAAAAATACATGGTATTGGGACTTATGTGCAAATTAAAAATTGTTGGGAGGAGCTTCAGCTTAAAACTGTGATATATGTGTCATCTTTTGGGAGAGTAATGATATTTTATGTCCTTCTATTATGGATATAATTTTTATTTATTTATAATTAAAAAAATTAGTAGCATTCCCGTGCGATGTTCTTTTGTAATACTTATTCAACCAAATGTAAAAGCATATTATGATTATTGTAATATATTACTTCATAATATCTGTATTTATCTCATTTTTAATATTACTTCATAATATTACATGTTTCATCTTATATCAAAGTCAATTTAGCTTTCAATAATTGAAATTAGAGAGATGTTTAAATCTGAATGTGTTAACATTTGATTTAAAACTATCCCGTGCATTGCACGGGTTTGCGACTAGTTCTATATACAAGCACAATCATGCTAAACATTTATTAATAACTATTATAATTATCAAATTTCATATTTAAACAAAAAAAAAAAAAAACCGTATTACGTTAAACTTAATTGGTATAATTTTTTATTGTCGAATAAGGGACCTAGACTTGAATATACCTTATATTTCCTAATTAGACCACATGGTTATATTGGTCAATATAGTACCAAGTGTTATCTTCTCCTAAAAAACAATTGAATGTAACCATGTGGTTTATTGGTCAATCCAATGATATAGCTTAATTTAATTAAGAAACCTAATGTACAACACTGAAAGAAGTGTATCTAAATTTTACCACTTTTAAAGCTCCATCCCATAAAATTTGAGGTTATATTCTTAAATAAGTTAAATTTCATTCTTTAATCTGATCGTAACTTTTTGAACCAATATCACAATTCTTAGGGTTCAAATTTAGAATCTTGATGGATGATTCTAACTAAATGGGAGTGAGCTTTGCCACTAGAAACTCCTTAATAGTAATTACAAATTTTATTTTATGGCTCTAATTTAAAAGCGGCCAAAGGATAAGTTTAGAATGGGAGAAATTAATGTTGTTCGGTCACTAAAGCTTACATGACTATGTCCACAGTACCAAAAGTCAAAGGATTACACCTTATTCATTTGATTGATAATACATTGCAATGGAAACTCATATTTATAATGTGATTAACAAATTTGAAAATAAGTTAATTATCAATTTATTATAAGTATGTTTTGAATATAAATTTCATACCAATATAATTAATTATGTCAATAATGTGATTTACTCCAAACAATCAATTCCTTCAATTTCATGTTTCTACATATGAAAAATAAATCATATGATATAAGAACAATATCTTCCTAACATGCCAGGCGGAGCCAGCAACTTGTCATTGGGGGGTCGACTAGTGTACTATTAAGTATTTACACAAATTAATACACAATCACTTTATAATCAATTAATCATATTATATTTATATGACACATTATGTCCATTAATTAGATTCCACGAAAATGAAAAGTAATATTCTTTTTTTTTTTAGTTTAATTTAATTTTTTTTGTGTTATCTATATTTGTGATTTAGTTTTGAAAGTATCCAAACAAATGGTAAAATAGAACCCTAATTTATCAACTTAATTTTTAGCAAAGATACTCATGTTTTTAAACCGGTCTTATTGTAAATTGATCGACGCCAAAGTGTGTAAACGGTAAAACATGCAAACTTGAAACTTTACTAGTAAAAAAATTCTGTTAATTATCCGTCTTTATCATGTCAATTGTCATCCCTATTTAAAGGGGTTTTATTTTTTATATTTGTAATTTAGTTTATTCTGTATACAAATGCTTGGAGTCTTGCCATTGTACTTAAACTTTACAAATACTAGTGTTTTATAAACTAGTCAGTATTAAAAAGTAAGAAATTCAATCTAAATAGTAAATGTTTTAGAGTTCCAATAAGTGTCACTGTATACCTGCCATAAAGTTATTTAAAAAATGATTTTATTAACGTGTGTCCTAAGGGCACACAATAATATACCAATTTTGAAAAAAGTTTTATCAGGAATTGAAAAGGCGTTGACAGCTTTTTCAATTCTTGATAAAAATTTTTAAAAAACGGATTTGTTAATGAATGCCCTTAGGGCATACATTAATCGGACCTTAATAATGCTATTAACACAATATTTTTACAATAATTTTATAATAAATTCTAAGCATAAGGATAAACTGTTAGTGATAGGTAAAAACAATGTTAGTGATAGACTCAAATAAGAACAAATAATAAATTATCATATAAATTTTGTTATGAAATTATTGTAAAAATGTTATAGAGTTATTATTATTATTATTATTATTATTATAATATCAAAACCACAGATCTCTAGGTTCGTCAGCAACTAGTTTTAAAAGTAGGTGTTTTGTTAAAAAATAAAAAAAAATATCAGTCACTCAATTAGTGTCAAAGTGAGAGAACAAAACATGAAAAACAAGAGAATGGGAAACAATGATAAAAGAGAGATAGAAGAAAGGGAGAAAATAACTTGGGCGATCTGATTTGCTTGCCTCTGTACCGAAGTATCTGGAATCAGAGGCTTTATCTTCTCAACTAGCTGAGTTTTGTGTAATTTTTTTTTTTAAAAGATTTCACTTTACTACCTCCACTGCTTGCCTCACTCCTCCAACCATGGCAAACTCCAGTAAGCAAGAGATTTTTTTTTTCTTTCTTTTCTTTTTCTTTTCCTAATGAGTAATGGAAAAAAACTAAAAACTCTCTCTATTAATCCTATTCATATAAATATAGATCAAAATTTTAATGAAATTGGGGGGGGGGGGGTAGTAGGCTTACATACTTAAGAAAGAAATTCAATTTTCTGAATAACTCATATATGTGCATATATATCTGAAAATTTTGAAAAATTTTGGGGGGGCCAAGGCCCCCTTGGGTCTTAACGTGGCTCCGCCATTGGCCGATGGTATCAAAACCTTTGAATAGTAGTAGCACACAAATTAAATCCAAGAATTAGACCATTTTGGATATACACCACTGTCAGTTTCTTTAAGATCTTCTCATCTTTCCTCGTGTGTGTGTGTATTTTAAAAATACTTAGTATTCTTAAAAAAAAAAAAAAAATGACTTGCAATGGTGGTAAAAGAAAATGAATAAAATTTAGGTACAAATTCTTAGGTTCATTATATTAAATTTATCAATTATATTCAAATACATGACCATATTAATTAATGAAGTACAAACAATATTTTGTACCCCAAGAACATTATTTTAGGTTTTGCTTTAAAAGAATGAAGTTTATGGATTTGTGTCAGTATTGATGGGATTGACGAGATCACCACTCCTAGACGAGGCCATTAAGAACGAAGAAGTCATCTTGACAGACAGAGCAACCAATCATCACTGACGATGATACAAAAATCATTCAATATAGTCAATAAATGACTCGGGCAGTTACAAAGCTAGCCATACAGGCCGTTGGGAGCCCATTAAAGCCCACATTACAGAGAATAAGGCGTTAGATACAAGAGCATTAAAACCACAATAATAGCCCCAACGGCTAGAAGCAATGAGAATATGTATATATAGCCCTCAAAAAGGTACATACGCATTTTATGAAACATACCAAGTTATTCTTACATTCTATTATCATAAACTCCTTATATTGACTTTGGCATCGGAGGTGTGGTGACAGACACCACACCAGTGACTATCTTAAGGGATTATTACTTCCATTATGACACAGGTGAACATCCGGCTCCATCTGGACGAATTCACTATGACTGACGAACTTGTGCTTCATCAGTTTGGCGCCGTCTATGGGAAACGTGACATTTTCATGCTCCGATTCGAAAACGTAGTTCCTATCAAACTTCTATATATCTAGATGGAGTCCAATCAGGACACAACCGAGTTGGTTCAACAAGTCTAGGCTCTAGTGGCCATGGTTGACGATCTCACTAGGCAAAATCAGGAAATGAGGCTACGGCTTCAACAAGAGGGGAATCGATCCAGAGTCAATTAAGAGGATGAGGGAGATAGCCATAGAAGAAGTGACCGTCGAGGGCCTGTTACTCCAGATGATCAGAACTCAGATCTTCTTCGAGAGATGAGGAAGGAGATGGACGAGCTGATGAATGCCATTAAGGAAAAGACAGATTGAAGCCTGGATAGAATGGTCAGGGCAACAGATTCTCCCTTCACTACTGTCGTCTTGGAGTGCCCAGTGCCTTCAAATTTAGATTGCCCTAGCTTGAACCGTTTGATGGACTAAAGGATCCCTAGGACCACCTCAACACCTTCAAGAAGACATTAGGCCTTCAACAGCCTCCTGATGAAATATTGTGCTATTCCTTCCCTACCACTCTGAAAGGAGTTGCAAGAGAGTGGTTCACGAAGTTGCCAACCTCGACCATCGATAACTTTGAATAGTCGAGCAATGCCTTTTTACCTCCATTCGTCGGGGGACAACGCCCTAAGAGGCCAACTGACCACTTGCTTACTATTAGACAAGGGGAGAAAGAAACCCTTAGGTCGTACGTGAAACGATTCACAAGGGAGATCTTGGAGGTAGATGAAGCTGACGACAAAGTGCAGTTGATGACCTTTAAGGCAAGGCTGAAGTCTAGAGAGTTCGTGATGTCACTTGCAAAGAATCCCTCTAAGACGATGGCAGAGATGCTCCTGAAGGCACAGAAGTACATGAATGCTGAAGAAGCACTAGCCGCTATAAAAGACGTAGAGAAGCCAACAGACAAGGGAAAGAAGGAGGACTATCGTAGAAGACAAAAAAGGGAGCGTCCAAATTGCCGGACCAACGATGAAAGTAAACAGAGAGACAAAAAAACTCCTCAAATGGTAAAATTCGCTCTTTTAGTTATGCCCGTTGACAAAATTTTGGCGTAGATTAAGGATGAGCATTACCTTAAATGGCCAAGGTCATTACATTCGTCCCCTAACATTCGAGACAAGAAAAATTACTGCCATTTCCACAAGGACCATGGTCACTATACAGAAGATTGCCGAGACCTGAAGGAGCAGATAAAGGAATTAATATGGAAAGGAAAACTGCAGAAGTATGTGAAAAAGGGAGAATCCAATAGGTTTAGAGACGAGGATAAAAGCCAGCGCGAGTTCTCACCTAGAGATGAGGATTGCATGTCTCAACGACCACAAATCGTGATCGGGGAAATCAGGACGATCACAGGTGGGCCATCCACGGGTGGGTCGTTCAGGTCTCTCAAATAAGCGTGTCAGAGGCAGGTGAACAGCGTGCACACAGTACCCCCGTTTAAATAGATATGGATGAACCAGGACATGTTATTTAGTGAAGAAGATGCTAGAGAAGTGAGACAGCCTCACAACAACCCCCTGGTCATAATGCTAATGATAGAGGGATTCAATACCAAGAGAATCCTTGTGGACAATGGGAGCTTTGCGGACATCATCTACCTTCCCGCTTTCCAGCAGCTAAAGCTAGATCTAGAGAGACTACGCCCATTTGATTCCCCCCTCGTCAGTTTCAGTGGGGATAGAGTATATCCCAAGGGTATAGTAACTTTGATAGTGATAGTGGGGACCTACCCAAAGTAGTTGACACGCCAGTTAGACTTCTTAGTAGTAGATTACCTCTCATCTTACAATGTGATCATTGGGAGACCCATGCTTAACTGGTGGAAGTCAACAACGTCCACCTATTGCTTAAAGGTAAAATTCCCAACTGAAAACGGTGTTGGTGAGGTAAAAGGAGATTTGGTCTTGGTTAGGGAATTCTACTAGGCCATGTTGGTCACAAAGGAGAACCAATTCGTGAATGATCGAGGAGAAAGAAGAGGATAAAGTGGAGACCTTGGAGACAGTGGAACTGGTTGAAGGAGAGGCAACAAAGACGACAAAAATAGGGATGACACTAAGTCCCGAGATAAAAACATGGCTCGTCCAGTTCCTTAAAGAAAACCTGGACGTCTTTGCCTGGACTCATGAAGACACGCCAGGCATATCTCCAAAAGTTATTCAGTATAAGCTGAACGTAGACCCGGAGAGAAAGCCTGTACAGTGAAGACCACGGGTCTTCGCTCCAAAACGAAACCAAGCGATTACAGACGAGGTTAACAAACTATTATCAGCAAGCTTTATCCGAGAGGTCTACTATCCTGACTGGCTCGCGAATGTCGTCCTAGTGAAGAAAGCAAATGGGAAATGGAGAATGTACGTGGACTTCACAAACTTGAACAAGGCCTGCCCGAAAGACAGTTTCCCTTTGCCGAGAATAGACCAATTAGTGGATTCTACAATCGAGCATAAATTACTGACGTTCATGGATGCTTTTTCAAGGTACAACTAAATAAGAATGGCCGAAGAAGATCAGGAGAAAATTGCTTTTATCACGAGTTAGGGGCTTTACTACTACAAGGTGATGCCCTTCGGGCTGAAGAACGCAGGAGCAACCTACTAGAGGTTAGCGAACAAGATGTTCAGCAAGCAAATTGGCAAGAATATGAAGGTATACGTGGATGATATGCTCGTCAAGAGTAAATAAGAACTTGCCCACCTGGACGACTTGAAGGAGACGTTTGCCACCCTCAGACAATACTAGATAAAGTTGAATCCCAGCAAATGTGCCTTTGGCGTATCCTCGGGGAAATTCTTAGGATTTATGGTGTCCCAAAGAGGGATAAAAGCAAATCCGGAGAAGGTACAGGCTATACTCAACATGGCATCGCCCAAGACCGTCGAAGAGGTCCAGAAGCTCACAGGAAGAATTGCAACCTTTAACAGGTTCGTCTCTAGAGCGACGGAAAAATTCCTGCCCTTCTTCAAGACCTTGAAGTAGGCCTTTACCTGGACTGACGAATGTGAAGCAGCCTTTCAGAAACTCAAACGATACCTGAGTAATCTACCCCTCTTGAGTCCATCCAAGGAAGGGGAAAATTTATATTTATATTTGGCAGTCTCAACCATGGCTGTAAACGCAGCCCTCATTTGAGAAGAGGAAAGAAAGCAACTCCCAGTTTACTATGTCAGTCAAGCTTTCCAAGGTGCAGAAGCTAAGTACCCAAGAATTGAAAAAATTGCCTTCGCGTTAATAGTGGCCTCAAGTAAATTGCGACCATACTTTCAGGCGAACCCCATCTTGGTGATGACGAATCAACCCATCAGGAAGTTCATGAACAAGCCCAAAGTAGCAGGGAGAATGGTCCAGTGGGCGATTGAACTTAGCTAGTTCGATATTGAGTATCACCCCAAGACAGCCATTAAGGCGCAAGCCTTAGCGGACTTCATCGGCGAGTTCACCCTCCCGGACGAGGACAACTTTACCAATGAAAAAGAGTGGTGGACAGTACAAATCGATGGTTCATCAGCCCAAAGGAGTGGGGGGGGGGGGGGAGTAGGGGTCGTAAAAACCACCCCTGACGGAGAAGTGCTTAAATATGGGGTTCAACTAAAATTCCTGGCTACTAATAACGAAATTGAGTACAAAGGAATATTGATGGGATTAAGGCTTGGTGAGGCACTCGAAACTAAGAACTTGCTAGTCCAGAGTGATTCAAAGCTCATGATAGGGCAGATTAAGGAAGAATATGAAGCAAAGGAGGAGCGAATGTAGAGATACCTCAGATTGACGAAACATTTGACTCAGAACTTTGATAATGTAGAATTTGTATAGATCCCCAGAAGCCAGAACATAGTAGCAGATGAAGTTGCGAAGCTAGCCTCGTCGGAAGAAGGAGCGACGAGCATGAGTCTGATGACGGAGGTCCAGAAACGCCCCAGCATCGAGGAGATCTCCACTTTCTCAATCCAAAGCGCAGGAAGTTGGATGACACCAATCATATCCTTTCTTCAGGATGGACACCTCCCTTGAAGTGTGCCGACAAAAAGGAAGCCAAGTACATCCTGGAAGAAATCCACGAAGGAGTTTGCGGGGACCACGCTGGCCCTAGATCCCTGGTAAGCAAGGTCATTCGAACAGGTTATTTCTAGCCTACTATGCAGGTGGATGCAATAGAGCTTGTCAAGAAGTGTGACAAGTGTCAGAGGTTTGGGAATGTCCAGCGTCTTCCAGTAGAGAGATTGACGACGATAGCATCCCCGTGGCCATTTGCACAATGGGGAACCGACATCGTCGGCTTGCTGCCCTAAGGTAAAGATCAGGTAAAATTCCTACTAATTGCTATTGATTACTTCACAAAATGGGTCCAAGTAGAGGCATTAGCAATCATCATTGAAGCAAGAATCCAGAGCTTCGTGTGGAAGAATATAATTTGCAGGTTCGGGATTCCAAGGACAATCATATCAGATAATGGGCGGCAGTTTGACAGCCAAGGCTTCAGAGACTTCTGTTTAGGCCTAAGCATCAAGAACCAGTTCTCATCCCTACGACATCCATAGGCGAATGGACAGATGGAGGTGATGAATCGAACACTGCTTAAGATTATCAAAGCTAAGCTGGACGACACGAAGGGTGCCTGGCCAGAAGAATTGCCCAACGTCTTGTGGGCCTATAGAACCATGGCAAGAACCCCAATCGGAGAAAACCCCTTTAGACTCACCTATGGCACTGAAGCAGTAATCCCGGTCGAGGTAGAAGTATTCAGCATTAGGCGAGAGGTGTGGCACAAAGAAGACAATGACGAAGTAAGAGACAAAGCTTCTAGTAGAATGACGAAATACTAGCAGAAGATGGCTGAATACTACAACAAGAGGATAAAGCTCAGATGACTTGACATAAGCGACCTCGTCCTGCGCAAGGTCACCACAGGGACTAGAGACTCTGTCCAAGGAAAGCTTAGCCCCACATGGGAAGGACCCTACCGAGTCGTCCACTACTCCAGGCAAGACAACTATCACCTGGAAACCCTAGACGGACAGAGGTTCCCGCGACCATGGAACATTGAGCACTTGAAGAAATATCACCAGTAGATGTGACAGATAATTGTATTTGTTCTTGAAAGAAATAAAAGGGACTATTCAACCAATGTTTTAGTGCAAGCAGATCCAAAAAAAAAAAAAAAAAGGCTAAGTAACAAGATTCCGCCTTGACGGATGTAAGTTACTGACGAAGCCACAAACATGACAAGATCCCTTAAATGGGAGTAACTTACAAAAATTTTGGCAAAGTAACAAAATTCCGTCTTGACGGATGTAAGTTACTAACAAAACCACAAACATGACAAGATCCCTTAAATGGGTGTAAGTCACACAAATTTTGGCAAAGTAACAAGATTCCACCTTGACAGATTTTAGTTATTGATGAATCCATAAGCATGATAAGATCCCTAAGAGGATGTAAGTCACAAAAACCAAAAATGGCCAAGTAACAAGATTCCGCCCAGACGGATATAAGTTACTGATGAGGCCAAAAACGAAACAAGAACCTTTAAAAAAAAAAAAAAGACAAGACAAGAACCTTGCAACAAACCAGAACAAAGTTCAGGCTGAATCTTAACTCCCAACCAATTCACCAAAACCCTCGATGAGATCCCTTGAAGAGGTGTGAGTTGCAGAAAATCAACTAAGTAGCAAAACCCGTACAGAAGAGAAGCAAATTGCTGACGAAGAAAAAGGAAAGTCACAACTAAAAATTTTACTAAGTACAAAGCGTGTTTAGATGTAAGACACCACAACCATATCACGAGCCAATAAGTGTGCAATCACAAATGCAAGTAAGTACACAGCGATAAATTTAATTAAAGCCGAAAAACAACGAATAGTTACCATTGTTTTCACATTTAAAGGCCCATAAACACTGGGCTAAAAATATTTTTCTCAAGACAGATTAAAAGGAAATTGTTCTGAAATTAGATTTACAAAAGCCTAAGACATAACGGGCACCCAAAGAAAAAAGAGAGAAGAAAATTTTCGTAAGTATTAGGTTCAGGCGTCAACAGCAACATCGTCATTAGCATGGGCATTCTCGGGGGCGTCAATCTCAATAGTCGAAGATTGGGCAGCCTCGTCAGCAGCCATCTCCTTGTCTACCTCCTCAAGTCCAATTTCTCCAAGTCCACTCCAGAAGGGTGCTTGATGAAGTATCTCTTCAAAAGCTCGAACCCCTTGAAGTACCAACTGAAGAGCACAGTGTTGTACTCCTCAGTTTGCTGAAAGCCCTTGACGGCATTGGCAGCAATGCCTTTAATCTTCTCCTTAGCAGCTGCAAGTTGCTCGTCTTTCTCCAAAGTCAACTGCCGCCCAGTTCTAAGCTCGTCAGTCAAGGTCTTGACCTTTTCCTTGGCTAAGTTATCTTCGTTCATGGTAGCTATCAGATCTTTCTTCAGTTTCGAATTGTCTGCCTCCAAGGTTGTCACATAAGATAGCGCAGACTCGACCTTGGCCTCCTGAGCTAGGTACTCTGAAGTAAGGTGGAGACTCTCTCCCAACACCTGAGAAAATGAATAAAAAAAAAAGAGACGAGCGAAGGATATAAATTTGCACAGGTACCTAGACGAGCTTATGGAGGTGACACCCCACAACCTCATTGGCAGACACCCCCCAAGAATACTTTCATGTCATCAGCACCAAAGACATCCTGAGCATGCGCCAAGGCAACCCCAGCATCGTCCTAGACGCTGGAAGATCGGGAGTCAACCTTCTCTTTTTGCTTATCCCCAGTCCTTGGCCTCTTATGCTAGGGAGTAAGCTCCTCTATTAAGGGGGTCGGCGATGCTGTTCCCACCGTCCCAAGAGTTGGAGTGGACGGAAGCACTGAAAGTATGGGGGCCCCTCTCTCCGTTACACGGACAGACTTAGCCCCAATGGCGGACAAGGGCTCATCCTTCTTGCTCCTCATTCGGGCATACATGTCCTTCTTAAACTTTGTTGTCATTTCTGCAAGAGGAAAACACTTGTTAATACATATCCAAGTGTATGAAAAAGAGTCAATACTGACGAACCTAACACTTACTTTTTTTTTTCTTCAATATCAAGGTTGCGCAGGACGTAAGGAGACGGGTCCGGGCCTAAGTAATAGAACGCAAGGGTCCGCGGATCTACAAGATCGTTCCAACTTTCAATTGTCTTGGCGTACTCTATCGCCTTCTTAACATGATCCTAGTACTTGTTTTTGAGCTTAGGTCGTCTCTTAATTGTGCAAAGTAACGGCAAAAAGGGTTAGTGACGACCATATAAACAGAACAAAAATCAACAGATAATGAGAAATAATGACGCACCTACGTTCGGGGTTCCCCACCGACGGAGCAACCTCGGGATATCGCCCCAAGCCTCGTTAGAGGGGGGGTCTGAAAGTCGTCCCCAGACAAGAAAAAGAAACGGGATTTCCAATACCTAAAGGACGAAGGTAAACCCCTGAGAATCCTAGCTCTCCTCGCCCAAGGTACTAACTCGTAATATCCATATTCTTTTGACTCTTTCAAACGATAAAGATAGACGAGTTCACCTACCTTAATCATGTCCCTGTTAGTGGCCAACCATATTTCCATACAGTTGACCACTATCCTCCATGAATTGGGCATAAGCTACCTAGGAGCAATACCAAAGTGGCCTAAAAGCTCCATTATAAACGGATGGACGAGGAGCCTGAGCCCACAAGTGAAGGCAGCCTCGTAGAAGCGTACCTCACCAGGGAAGAAGTGACAAGCCCGATCCTCACTATTGGGTTGACGAACACAAACCCGTTCTGGAAATTGAAACCTATCTTTAAATCTACCCACGGTGTCAGCGTCCAACCCACACACCTTCTCGAGGGCATAAAAAGCCCTAACCACTCGAAGGGTAGAGATGACTGTATCACCCTCCACTGGGCCGCCGCTAGACGACAACCCAATCTTGAGCTCATTGGATCTCACCTCTGACATCCTCTTCGTCTCACCCTCAAACCAAGCAATCGATTGGCTAAGTATTGGGGATAGCTCTCCTAAGACCGCACTCAACCCACAACCTGTGAAAACAAAATCCCCAACCAAGGGAAGAAAGTCACTAGAAACACCTAAAGCAGCCCCTAAGCGAGCAAAAAAGAAAGAGATCGAGGGGCAAGCTACCCTAACCTCAGAGTCACTGATCATGAAAAACTAAGAAGGAGATGAACCCTAAAAGCCCCAAAAGCCAAAAACAACCACAGCAAAGGAAAGAGGAAAAATCAACCCAAAAGCCAAAAACAGCCATAGTAAAGGAAGGAGAAAGGAAAAATCAGAAACTTATAACAAATTATGAAGAAAAAGGAAATAGACGAAGAGGAAGAGAGGAACATACCTTGAAAAGAGGCAACTCAATTGGAGAAAAATTCAAAGGATATCGCCAGAACAGGGTCGGAATGGGGAAAAGTGAAGGAAAGGAAAGTTTAAAAAAAAACTAAGGCCCAAAAAAAAAAAAAAAAACTGAAAAACAATGGGAAACCCAAGGGTCATGCAATTAACTCCACCGATCAGCACGCATCACGTGGCCACGCTGCGTGTGGCGCCACTAATGTGCATTTAATAAACCCCAAGAGTCATGGACAACTTAGGAAAACCTTTCATCTTCTATGGTCGTCATGACACGTCATGACAACCACAGAACCTGGGGGGCAACTGATGGGATTGACGAGATCACCACTCCTAGGCAAAGCCACTGAGAACGACGAAGTCATATTGACAGACGGAGCAACCAATCATCACTGACAAGGATATGGAAGTCATTCAATATAGTCAATAAATGACTCGGGCAGTTACAAAGCCAGCCATGCAGGCCGTTAGGAGCCCATTAAAGCTCACATTACAGAGAATAAGGCGTTACCCAAAAGAGCATTAAAACCACAATAATAGCCCCAATGGTTAGAAGTAATGAGAATATGTATATATAGCCTTCAAAACCCCCAACAAAAGGTACACACACATTTTACGAAACATACCAAGTTATTCTTACATTTTATTATCATAAATTCCTTATACTGATTTTGGCATCGGAGGCGTGGTGGCAGGCACCACACCGATGACCATCTTAAGGGATTGTTACTTCCATTGTGATGCAGGTGAACATCCGGCTCCATCTAAACGAATTCACTACGACTGACGAACTTGTGCTTCATCAAGTATTAAACATCAAACACTAAACTTTTAAATTTTAAATTGAGAAACAACACTAAAAATAAAATTGGGATGAAAAAGAAATTACTAAAAAAGAAAATAGTTAAGAGAAAACGAAGGAAAAATGGATAGAATTTGAAGAATTACATCGACAAATGTCGTACAAACAACTTATTTTTGCTAACTTACAATTAAATTCAATGTAGTTATGTGTTTAATTTTAATGAAGAAACTTAATGAATTGCACCCGAAGAACTGAGTACCTAAATTTTATAAAAAGTAGAAAAATAAATTATGCCACTTATTTCTTTCTTTCTGACAATGCCATACATATATTTAGTTTGCGTTTGGATAGCTAATTGCGTTTCAGCATCTAGCGTTTTTGCCTTTTTTTTTTTTTTTGGGCTAGTGCCTTTTGCACTGTTCATGGGACATGAATAGTGCATTAAGGTAAATAAACAGTGTTTTGTGAGTGTGAACAATAATCGAAAATTATTTTTTTATTGTTTTTAGTTTTCAGCAAAATAAGTGATATCCAAACGCACCCTTAGTGTGTGTTTGGAAAGTAATGAAAATTATAAATTATTTCACTATTCAGCTTATTTTTGCTATTATTTATGAGTTCCATTACACTTTTTGGTATTATTCATAAGCCCACTGTACTATTTTAAGAGTATTAATAAGTCAATAATTGTAGTAATTAATTAGTTAGGTGAACATGTGGCAAGTTTTTATTGATGGAGTATAGGGTGGAGCAGGAAAAATGGGACAGAAGATTTGGACTCCTATTTTAACTAACTTTTACCTTTATTTATAATATTTTCAGTAATAAATTTTCAGTTTCAGCAAAATAAGCGATATCCAAATAGTCTATTTTAGTTCTCACAATAGTTGCTTACACCGTTTAGAATTGCACATTGCTGTTCAGTTACTTGAAGCGTTTTTTTGTTAACTGATGATTCTTGCCTCTCTTCGGCTCTTCCTAAGGATATATAAAATCCTTAAACATCTTTCTTTCTTCATTTGCGGATTGAGGGTACCCGGTTTGATCTTAGAATATGGACACGTTAAAAGCACTTGAGTATTAGCCTTGCATCTCATTATTCTCATCAAGAATGCATGTAAAAGCTGTTCCTTTTGAGTGACAAGCAAAAGCTTTTTCTGCTTTTCCTCTTGAATGAGATGCAAAAGCTGTTTCTTCTTTTCCTCTTTGTTAGAGATATATATTAGACATATTAGCCCAATGTAATAGGCCCAAGCCCATTCTTGCTTGTACTAGTAGTCTAGGGTTTAGTCGCCTATATATACTCATGTTAGGGTTCATTGTAACACAGGAGATTATTGTACTACACTCTCATACAATAAAGATGTAGCCCTTAAGGGATTCCTCCGTGGATGTAGGCCGTAAGGCTGAACCACGTAACTCTCGTGTTCTCAGTGTTCTTCCTCTATGCTTCCTCTTCCGCATCTACTCTAGCATACACAACATGGTATAACACATCGCGTTGCTAATATTTAACATGGTATCAGAGCCAGGTTCGTTCTTGGCATCAAACAAATATCTCTAGCAAACAAAGAAGATTCTCACGTGCACACCGCCAACAGAAGTCACACATGCTTGTTTGCTGGATTTAGACTCCACGGCATCTCGCAGCCGCTATGGCTCCCTGTTGTGTCCAAATCCTCAAGCCCAAGCAATCCGTGCCTCTTCCTATCAGATCTGCGCAAATCCAAGCCTCGCCTGACGAAGCCAACACCACAGACGTGCTCCACGGCATATCGCGACCAAAACCCAAGAACCCGACCTCCGACGGAAGCCGCACGCGCCACCACGCGCGGACAATGGCTCCTGGAACTCTCACAAGCGCCGCCGCAGATTCTCGACTCCCAGGCTAGATCTCAGTCACACGCGCCGCCAAGACGGCCTTCTTGGCCTGAGAATCTGGTGGTCATACGACTCTGCACGCGCCACCACGCGCTAGCGCAGTTTCAAGCGACTTCTCCACGCGCCGCTGCTGATTTCACAGGGTCAGATTCTCCTATGGTTACACGCGCCGCCATGACGGCCTCGTACCTCGCCGATCTGCCAAACCACCGAAGTCCGAGCATCAATCTCCCTTGCACGCGCTTCCACGCGCCTTCGGAAGTTCCAGACACGCGCCGGAAGAATAGAACACGTGCCAAAGAGCTGTTGCTAATGACGTGTGACGTCACCGGATGACGTCACCTATCCACGTCAGCATGCCACGTCTGCCCTAGTCCACGTCAGCAGCACGTCATCAGCCACGTCAGCAGTGTCGTCTCGTTAGCACCACGTCACCTAGCTGACCGTTGACCGGACCGACCCGACCCGGACCACCCGGATCTGACCCGTGAGCACTTTGACTGTTGACTTTGACTCTGGATCAGTTGACTTTGACTTTTTGTGTTGACTTTTGACCAAAAGTCAAAATTTTCAAAAGGGCATATCTTGCTCAGTTTTTCGCGTAGATTCCGATTTTGGCCTCCGTTTCCTCATTTGAAGCTCCGAAATTGGAAAATTGGCATATTCTTCATTGTGGTTTCTTCAAAGGCATTCTACAAGGCATC
The DNA here is from genome assembly GCF_932294415.1 of Quercus robur. Taxonomy (NCBI): domain Eukaryota; kingdom Viridiplantae; phylum Streptophyta; class Magnoliopsida; order Fagales; family Fagaceae; genus Quercus; species Quercus robur. The sequence continues at coordinate 53,583,415 of NC_065537.1, read as the reverse complement.
TCCAAGTGATCTTCTCATGCTTATCCAACCTCAAGCCTTCATCGAGCTTCCGCCTTGAGTTTAAGGGAGGGTGTTAGAGATATATATTAGACATATTAGCCCAATGTAATAGGCCCAAGCCCATTCTTGCTTGTACTAGTAGTCTAGGGTTTAGTCGCCTATATATACTCATGTTAGGGTTCATTGTAACACAAGAGATTATTGTACTACACTCTCATACAATAAAGATGTAGCCCTTAAGGGATTCCTCCGTGGATGTAGGCCGTAAGGCTGAACCACGTAACCCTCGTGTTCTCAGTGTTCTTCCTCTATGCTTCCTCTTCCGCATCTACTCTAGCATACACAACATGGTATAACACATCGCGTTGCTAATATTTAACACTCTTGAATGACATGCAGTGCCTCTGAGAGCTTACTCAAGTCATAAGTAGTAGAAGTAGAAGTAGTAGTGGTAGTCCCTTCTTGGTTGGCAGCATTATTAATGGCATTAGATGAAGAAGAAGCATTAATACTATTGTCTACAACAGCTCCTATAGTAACCTCTTCCTGTGCAACATTTAGAGCCTCCAATAGCTTGCTGAAGTCAAAACAGGAAGCTGTTTTTTCCAGCTTAGAATTGCTGGAATTAAAGCGATGGGAGTAAGTGTGAGTTTTGGGAATTCTCTTTGATTCCGGCTTCATTGTTTATGATCAATGATCTCTCAAGACTCCCACCTATATGACCAATTTTTTTTAGTATCATATGGTAAATCTTTTGGCGACTCTCTGAATCATTATCATCTTATAAAGAAAGTAAAATATATATTATTTATTAATGTCATAACAATTTTACCCCAAACGAGCAAAAAAATTAAATTAGGTATATCTTGATTCTTGATGATAACATTATTATATGCATACAATTATATATATCAAAACTAAATGGTGACATCTAATCTAACTCATATAATTAATCTGCAATCAATTCATAAAGAAATTAAACTTATTCATAAAAACAAAAAACAAAAGAAGAAGATGGACTTACGCTAAAGAGAAAATGACTAAAAAGTCAAGTTGGGTATAAAATAATTGTAAATTAGGAATCATGAACACCTACATGATCTAATATGAGTATGACACCCTAAATGAAACATGTGTGCTTTCTAGATTATAAATAAAGAATTTTGGTGTATGTATATTTGAGACTTCTAAATAATCAAAACACAATTATTTAGGTTGTTGCTAAAGTTTGGAGATTTGTGCTATTATTAAACATCAAACACTAAAATTTAAAATTTTAATTGGAGAATAAAATTGGGATGAAAAGGAAAATACAAAAAGAAAACAATTATATAGGAGAGAGAGAAGAAAAAAAAAAAAAAGAGACATAATTTGAGAAATTGCACGTACCTGCTTGTGAAAATTCCTTAAAAAATTAAGATAGGAAGTAAAGATTTCGCAAAAATCTTGAACTTTGGCTTGTTGGAGAAGGGAGAAACGGCAACAAGAAGAAGCTTATGGTATAAGTTGGGATTGTGGGAATTGTAGCTAGTTTAAGGTTAATATTTATATACATAGTTACCGTTTCCACTTAGGATTGTACTTTTATACGCCGTATTTTATTACTCTTCTAGTCCACAACTTCCAGATTTTCTGATGGACTTGTAATGTGGGCTTAAGCCCACATAGTGAAAAGATGGCAAATTTTGGGCTACGTTTATTCTCAAAAAAAAAAAAAAAATTGGGCTACGCTTTTGTGTACGTTTAATTGCATTTGGACCCAAAACAAATATATAGTGTTGTTTTTTGTGAGATATTTTTGTTTCGGCTGTTAAAAATGGGCCCAGAACACCCTTCAAAAATTCAAGGTATCCCTTACTGAGATAAGTTTTAACAAAGTCTGTGTCGTATGCAAAAATAATATAAAGGATTAACAATAGAATAGTACAAATTTGTCAACCGTAGTACCACGTTCTAACTAGATGATTAAGACATATAACAAATGTCGATCATAATCTTATTATAATTATATGACACCATGGTTTTCTAAGTCACGAATTAGTTAAAATAATTAAAGAGAGAAGTGTTTTTAAAATTGGGGTTGTTAGGGATGTTTGACTATCTATGGAATATATCTTCACTGCATTTGATCTATGTCGTTTGGTAATTAATTTTATTATATTAGTGTCCACTTTTTGACATCTACCCATGGTCAAATGCCTTTTGGCTGTTTTACGTGGCTTTGAAGAACATAGTTCTATCATTCATAATGTGATAATTAAAGAAAAAGGGAAAAACAAATTGAGAAGAAAGTAAACAAGATAGAAAGGAATGGAAGCCAGAATGAAAATCAATATCAAATTGTAAGTTCATGAAACTTCATGAAACCTACTCATCATGCTATTTTTAGAGTAAGTGTTACCATGGTTGTCATCTTCTCTAATACAATGCCATTTGAACATTACAAAGGTACTTAGCTTCAATCCTGACTTCAAATGATATCAAAGCAAAATTTCTATATTTATTCCAATTTCATATAAAAGATGTCAATATATATATATATATATATATTTTGGCTCAAAGGAAAGATTATGATGTCAATACATACTCTTAGTTTACATCATCACACCAACAAAATTACAACAATGAGATTGTAAATTTCAATCACATAATTATTAGTACTTATTCAATGAAAACGAGAGCATCATCAGCCTCATGCTACCACTGGGTGGTGCGAGTTTTTATTTATTTTAGTCACAATCTCTTAGCTTGGCTTTCACTTTGACTTGATGCAACAATCTTAACCTACCCCATCAATCATAGGCTCATAGCCTCAATTAGGTCACCAAAAAAATGTCCTCACCCTAGGTCTTTCTCTCTGAGTCAACTTACAACTCAAACTCTCAAAGGAATCCGACAAACTACTAAAGGTTTCACTTGGATTCTACTTTTCAAGGATGCAAATAATTGATCAAACTCAACTCCCAATCAAGAAACATTTACATTTGTCACAATTTTTAAACTCTTAATTTTGCTTAATCCCCTAAATTTTTGCCTTAGGTAGTTGGTTGGAGGTTAGAAAGGTGCAGTATCTCCATTCTCAAGTTGGTAAGAGCCCACTAACAAGTGTCTACCTAAAGCATTGCATGCACATTAAAAGGTGCATAAAGCAAGCATGATTACGTTCTAAAATAGACTACTACAGGATAGTGATATTGGCAGGCTTGAAAAGCCACTTTTAAGGGTTTTAGGCATGATAAAAGAAGTTGATCAAACATAAAACTTGGACTTCAGAGTTCAGACAAGAAATCATCATAGTGACAAGAGGGCATAAGTGCCATGAATTCCTCTTTTTTGTCCACCCCTCTTGCCCTATGTGAAATCTTTAATCTCCATTATTAACACTATTTTTAACTCAAAAGCTTCAAGAATATGTGTTACTTTAACAAATATTTTTATTCTTCTTTCATGTGAGACTTCTGGTTAATTACTTGTATAAATGATAGATTTTAGCATTGGAAAGACATGAAAGGTTTCCAATCAATGACTGGAAGGTATGTTAAATGAAAAGATCCAATATAGACACAAAGTTTTGGAGTAACTGGAAATTTTTAATTAGAAATGAAAGAGAGTATAAAACTTCTGACGCTTTCTAATACAACCTAATCTAATCTTCTTCTATTATTGATGCCTATCTATATCTTATTCATTCATGATGAGGTCATGTTGGCTCATGTTGGAAAGCTAGGAAAGAACTGAAATGTGAAGCAATGGAAGCCGACAAGGATTTTAATTAGTGAAGAGGAAGGACCATCACTTATATTTAGTGCTACATTATGCCTTAGTTTGCTACTGATAAATTGTCGTCGGTCCTTATTCTAAAGCGACATTTTTTTAATGCCTTCAATCATTTTTTATTTTTTAATGCCTGCAATCATTTGAGAACATCTATTTGGTACTAAAAATATTATGGACAGACCATTACAACTTTTGCATACAAAACTACTCCTAAGACCGTGTAGAAATGTTATCGATCGATCCAGACAACTACCAACAACATCAAAATCTTAATACTAAATTCGAGGATTGGCTATGAATTTTCAATTGATTAGTTTGGATCGTCCACATCATTTCATTTCTGTCATACATTTTATTCTATCTGAAGTCATACTTTTTGTTCTTCCTTAATTGACTTTATTTTTTAATACTTTTGCTGTTATTTATTTATTTTACTTCTTCATTTTGAATCATTCTACACTTTTTCACTGATTCATTAGTCGTTCTCCTTTGAATATGACTAAATCATCTCAAGCAATTGTCCCTTGTCTTTTAATCAATAGCCCATATTTTAAAGCAAATTTCCTCATTTAGAAACATATTTTTTTTGATGGACTCATTTAGAAACATATATGTAGGCATATATATTTCCACTTATTTATCTCATCATTCTCATTTCAACTACATTTTTTTTTTAATGAATATATTACTTCTGAACTCCACATTCTACAGTACAGAGTATAGCTAGCCTTATAGTGATCTTATAAAAACTTCTCTTTAACTTAATGGGTATTTTACAATCACATAATACTTCTATTAGAAATATTGGGTCATACCAAGCCCAAAAAGAATGTGCCTAATATTGGGCCCAATCCAGCCCAATGCAAAAGGTTGTTCCATTGCCAAAGAGTTGTATATTTTAGCTTCACATCATTTGGTGTCTATATAAAGAGTGCAATGACTCATTTGTATAGGAAAATAGAATATTTATTAACGTGCGATGTTGTAGAGAACAATACACAAGATACATCTCTCTTATCTCTTCAATTTCATTATAGCATTTAGGTTGTGGATATTGTGTGTTTTAAAAAACACTAGCATTCGAGTCTCAATTTATGAGAGACATTATTTTTCAACAACTTATAATGCTCTTCTTCATTTCATCCACCTTTCTCTTATTTTATTATTCACATAATTTTTAATCTCTCTATTTTTATGAATTATTGATACAAAATATCAAAAGCTCTACGTCTTTGGTATTTCTCCACCATTGAGTCTTACAATCCTTTCATATATGTTTCTAGTTTTACTAAAGTTAGCCTTACTTAATTGAAAGCTTTTAAATTCTAGAGTGTCTGGCCAAATTACTAACTTAGCATTAAATACATCTCTAGTTCCATCCACTAAAATTATATTTTCTACAAAAGTATACACCAATGGACATGTGTGATAGAGTTTTAATTAGTAAGAGAACAAGTGGAGGCATCATGAGTGAATTTCCTATCACTATAGGTTTGCATCAGAATGCAACATCAATCCCTTACTTTTTGTATAAATTCTACTTGCCTTCTTTGATAATTTTATCTTTAAACATGTCTTATTTCTCCTCCTTCAAATTCTACCACCTAATCCTTGGGTTTCTTTGTCTAATACCTCTTACTCTCCATTTTCTAATACAAATATCTAATACCTTTACCACTATATGTTGAGGGATTAAACTTTCTCTCGGTATCATGTTACAACCTTTACAACATAAGAATGAAATAACGCTTGTCCCACTTTTGAAGATGGAAATTGTGATTTCTTCATCTAGAACTAAGTCATAATTAATACCCAATCATACGATATTATAGGGTCTAGATAGCATCTTTTGGTCCAAAACCTTACTCCATATCCTTGGCCTCTATGAATTTTTCAAAGTTCCCACAATCATTTCCAATATATTCAATTTTCCTTCAATAAAAATCCTTTCCCCGTTTGGTAACCCATGAATAAATTCATTCATGTCCTCCAAAAAGTTTTGCTTAATGGATTCTTCTTATCCAATTTGAGTGTTTGCATAAATTATGTAGTTTGTCTCTTCTCCTAAGACAGTATTTATTAACATAATTTTGTCCCCTTTCCTCTAAACCTCAATTTCCTTTTTTAAATCTTTATCTATAATCCTTATCCCGTTTCTATTTTTATATATTCATGTATACCTACCATAAATTATACTCAATTATGTTCAATTTCTCAACTACCCACTTAGTCTCATGAATGCATCATATTAATTTTCCTCCCAACCATTGTACCTACTATTGTCATTAGTTTCTTAGTTAAATAACTTATACCACCGCACACCTTGATGCGATGGTTACTCTATAAGTAAAAGTACTTGTGAGATATAGGGGGCAAGGGTCGAGGTTCAAGTCTTTAGGAGGGGGCTTCACACACATATATAATTAGATTATGTTAGAATAGAATTTCTATCTTGTAAAAAAAAAAAAAAAAAAAAAAAAAACCTATATTCCAAGTATACACGAATCCTATTATGTTAGGCTAACTTTTTTTATTTGCACTCATCCATAAAAATGCAGGAACTCTTGATGATAGATGAAGAATTGGATTAGGATCTTCTACAATTCTAAGGCTAATTCTACCATCAAATTAATAACATGCTATATATCCATTTTGAAATGAGTGGATTAGATTTTATAACGATATCAACATTTGATCAAACCTATTTATTATTGTTTCAGTATTGTTTAACTATTAATGGTGTGATAAAATCTAATTCATTCATTTCATAATATATAGATTGAGTTTCAGTATCTTTACAATGGATTTATTTAATGACTTTTGTTAATATAGACCTTTTTTGAAAGTGGCTCAACTGCCTAAAAAATATAGCTAGACTGTGTTGGGTTTTCCCCTCCTTAACTGGTTTACCATCCTAAACAAAAGATCTAACAACATCCTTATTAAAAATCTTTAAAGCAGTACTATCTAGAAAGTGACATGCCGCAACCATATGCCCAGATTTGTGCCCAAAAAAAAAGGCGTGTTTGGGAGGTAGAAGAAGAACATGGATGGTCAACCTCAACCAACCAAAGCTGAATGCAACCCAAAATAAAAAAACCAGTCAACTTTCTAATCCCAACAACTTAGATCTCCCAGTTCTCCGTTTGCCAGTCATGGATACTAGTCACCAAAGCTGTCACTCTAGCCTTCTCCCTTATTACCGTTAATGAAAAACCTCAAAAGAGTCAAGCAGTAAGCACACAAATTAAAGAGAAAAAAAAAAACAAAAATAAAGTAAAATAATAAAAAAAGAGAACCCCAATAAACAAAACAAAAAGAAAACTCCAGCGAGCCAAACCCACATACCTTCCTTCCAAGCCATCCAAAGCACCCCATTCACTTCACAACTCAATAGTACACAAGCACAAGCACAAACACAAGCGCAAAGCAAAGAGTAGTATAACCCAAGAAACACTCAATTCCTCTCTTTTCACACAAACAAACTCCAATTCCATTCCAAACCCACAACTCAAATAAATCCACAAACCAAAGAAATGCCAGAAACAGATAATCTTAGCTCCTCAAAACCCCCACAAATCTCCGAAATGTTCACAAAATTTGCTCAGGCTTTCAAGTCCAAGACCTTCGAATTCTTCACGGAAATCGAACCCATCGACGATTCTGACGGGTACTCACTCCTTGACTCAGCTGAAGAAGTCATCACAGACCAGAAAGTCGTGGTGATCAAGCCTGACCCAGCTCGTCAAGCTCCCTCTTTTGGGATAGAGCCAACACCGCCACCATCAGCGATAACAAGGCCATGGAGTCAGACCCAGATGAAAATTGTGGATACCCAGGTGAGCCAGACACTGATTTCGTCGGTTTTCGCTACGGTTTCGTCGTTTGAAGCTTCGTACTTTCAGTTACAGACAGCCCACGTTCCGTTTGTTGAGGAAAATGTGAAGGAAGCGGACAGAGCTTTGGTCTCACACCTGCAGAGGTTGTCTGAGTTCAAGCAATTCTACAGGGATTTAGTGAAGAACCCGGATTTTGATGCTGATTTGGGAATTGGGTCTTGCTTGGAAGCTCAGGTGCAAGAGAATCAGAGCAAGTTGCGGATACTTGGGACCGTTTCGAACCGGTTACAGTCGGAGATTGATCAGAAAGACAACGAGGTTTTGGCTCTGAAGAAGAAGCTGGGTGAGATTCATAAGTCTAATTTGAAGTTGTCCAAGAAGTTGTCTGGTAATTTCGATACATCTTGTGAGGTTTTTTTGTCTGTTAGAGTATTTGATTCTGTGTTACATGATGCTTGTAGAGCAACACATAGGTTTACTAAGATTTTGATTGAATTGATGACAAAAGCTATGTGGGATTTGGATTTGGCTGCCAATTCTGTTTATTTGGATATTGAGTATGCGAAAAAGGGGCATAATCGTTATGCGTTTTTGTCGTATGTTTGTTTAGGGATGTTTAGGGGATTTGATTTAAAAGGGTTTGGATTGGGTGAGAATGATATTGTGTGTAATGGGCATGTTTTGAATTCGGAAAAGAATGGTACTTCTATGAAGCAATTACTCGAGCATGTATCGAGCAATCCTATGGAGTTGCTAAGTATGAATCAGAGTTGCGATTTTTCAAAATTTTGTGAGAATAAGTATCAAGAGCTTATCAACCCCACCATGGAATCGTCAATTTTCAGTAATTTGGCCCATAAAGAAGTGATATTGAATTCATGGAAATCATTGAGTGTGTTCTATGACTCGTTTGTTAGAATGGCTAGCTCAATATGGACACTACATAAGTTGGCATTTTCGTTTGATCCTGTGGTTGAGATTTTTCAAGTGGAGAGAGGTGTGGATTTCTCGATGGTGTACATGGAAGATGTCACAAGGAGATGTATATTGCCAGGTAAAACTAGAGCAAAGGTGGGGTTCACTGTGGTTCCAGGTTTTAAAATCAGAAGGACAATAATTCAAGCACAGGTTTATTTAAATGGCTTGAAATGTACAGAGTTAGGAGTTGATGAAGTTGCTAATTGTGGGAATGGTAGTGAACAAGACAGATTTATTAGGTAATCCAAAATAGGTTGTTTTCGTTTTGGTTTTCAGGCTTGGTTTGCTGGTCAAAATTTAGCGATTGAATTCTACGAAATCAATGTTGGAGGTTCTATATCAAAGAATGATGCCTGTCTTACAAAGCTCAAGAAGGAAACTGTGGAAATACACACTCATAAATACAAGCTTCTTGCTATGATACTGAAGTGGGAGTTACTATGGTACGGCAACTCTTTCGGCTATCTTGTGATATGTAGCTATAACTCTATCTGGTTTGTGAATTCGGTTTTCCTTTCTTGTATGTTAAGTCTTTTATAGAGTAAACTGTATAGAGCCTTTTTCTTTCTCTCCCCCTCTTTTTGTGTTCATTTGACACAAATACGTCGTGAAATTGTGTATCTTAATCAGTGACTCTAACAAATAATTATAGTGTTTTGACTTTCAATTGTAAATTGTTACTGCACGAATGAATGATTTCATTAAACATTTACGTTTTTGAGATATAATTATTAGATACTCTAATTGAAAATTTCTTAATACCAGAAGAAATGGTCATTATAATTTGCTTATGCTGATGTCTCAGATTTGTTATCACTGAATCACAGCGATAACAGAGTGAACGGTGGAATCCTTTGGATGCTATTTTTGGAGGGATGGAAAAGCATGAATGTTGTTTGGGGGGGGGGGGGGGGGGGGGGGGGGGGGAGAATGGGAAGGAAAGGATGGTTTGGATGCTGTTTTGCATTCCATTCTAGTCCTCTCTCTTCTCTTACTTTTGGGTACCGACTGGATTGCTGATTGCCAGTTTTTGTTTTGTGAAGTCACCTTTTTGTCATTCAGCTTCAAGACAAAACAATCTCTTATCTCTTTTGAAGGGTGTGTCAGTGTGCGTGAAAATAATATTGTTATTTGTTATAATCATATTCTTCTTCTTCTTTCTTCTTTCTTAAATGAGAAAGTGCTACAATTTTGCCACATTAGTGGACAATAAGTGGTAAAAAAAAAGTCGTGAATTCATGTAAAAGTGATAGTTCACATTCACAATTGACCACTTCAATAAGTTGTGGCAAAGCATATGGTTGTAGAAGAACTTAAATTTTTTCTAAATAGATATATCATTATTTTTTTCTCTTCGTTACAAACATCTATAGTCCAAAAAATAACTCAATTTAACTTTTCTTCCTTTCATTTCTTTTTGGGTGCACACTTAAACACACTATTAAGCACTAGTGCAATCCATTATCAATGCCATCATTGACAGTCATCAAGTCTGCTTGGCTTTGTTTCAAAGTAAATTTTTTTTATTTTATTTTTATTATATCCTGGGGAGTGGGGATGAATCACAAAAACACTCTTGCTTCTATCATTATGCTTTTTTATCTTTTGTTTTGCTTTCCATTTAATTTCCCTCGAATGTTTATATCCAATTATTTGCTTCTATATATGATCATTCCAGGCAAGATTGCTTTGGTCTTCATTGTTGTGTTGTTTTGTGTTATTATCTTAATTTTTTGGTTTCTTTTAAACTTGATGAATTGATGATAGTTGTTTCAGCAAAAAGAATTGATGATAGTTTTTAGCTTAAATGACCTTTTAATTCCTTAGTTTAATACGTTTTCAAAGTTAGATGAGTTTGTTTAGTTTTTGCCTCCTCTACCTCCTTTGGTCGGGCTGTTCATTGAAATCAGCTATGGGCCGAGCCCATTCTAGAATTACAATGTCTTTCTATGTTAAGTTTGGGCTTTCAAGGTAATTATAATTTTTAAACGTTGATCTCCAACCTGACAAAGTCATTCTATGTGGGCGTTGATCCCACCCAAACAATTTTATATAAACACTCTAAATTCACCTAAATTCAAACCCAATAAAATCTTAGTTAATTCCTTTTGATATTCAAAAATATGTTCTTGTATTTTACAATAATCATGTTTGGACTTATTTGTTTGTGCTAAATTGTCCAGTAAAAATGTGCTTTCTAATTATAATGAGAATGGTCTAAAATATATGAGAGCCTTTCAATTTTGAGACCTAGACTTTAAATTAGTCATCTATTAGGGGTGTATATTTAACCCACCAACCTAAAGGTCATCAAATAGCCCACATTTCACAGGCCAGCCTAGTAACCTGTCAGACCATTGGGCTAATGGATAGTCTGATCTAGTACTATCAAAGGCTTGTGGGTAATCCAGTAGCCCAATGAGGCCATGCACCAATTTTTTGCCCATGGGCACCCACTGGGTCATTAGCTCAGTCCTTTAACTCGTAATTTGTAACAAAATAATTTGGGTTTCGCCCATGGGCACCCACTAGGTCATTAGCTTGCCCCTTTAACTCAAAATTTGTACAAAAAGAATTTGGGTAAGGTGGGGGGTTGAACTTAAGGCATGAGAGAGTAATAATTTAAGGTAAACACCTAACCACTAGAATACATAATGTGATTATCAAAAAAAAAAAAAAACTAGAATACATAATGTGATTTTACTAAATTACGCTTATTAAATATATATTTTGCTAGTAGCTTGGTGACTTTGATTTTTTTTTTTTAAGTTGGAAATTTCGTTGATTAAAAGTTAGAAAAAGGGAAAAAAAAAAAAACCTAATTAAAAACTTAATAAAAAACATTTATTTGGTTTTGACAACAATTTTTTTTTTAAAAAAATTATTTGATTCTTTTCCTCTTTCTTTCTTTCTTTTCTTCTTTTTTTTTTTTTTTTTTTTTTTTTTTTTTTTTTTTTTTTTTTTAAGGGGAAACGAAAACCCACTAAAAAAGCCCATTTGTAGTCCATTTGGCTCAACTCTTTAAAGATAAAGTGGGCATTGGTCATGGGTTGGGGTTTTCTTTTTAGGCCTAATTTAACCCATTGTCAACCTTTACACCAATCCAATAGTTTAGACACGACCCAATCCAAACCATCCCCACACCTTTTGTTGGATTTTTATGGGTTGATGGATTTCGTGGGTCGTAATTCTTTTTAACGTTGGAATTGGGTTAGCAAAATTTTCAATTCAAGTAACATGACCTAACCATATTATTAATAGTTTAAAAGAAAAGTAAAAAGAATATGTGCTCTAAGCCTATAATAGACTAAGAATAGTTTTTTTAAACTTTACTACACCTATAGTTTTTAGCATCCTATTTGAGGACTTACAGGCACCAAGAGTGGTACCTTGAATACTTTTTGAATGAAAATCTAACTTTGCTTATTTTCAAGGTTTTAAACAGAGCTTTTCGAATTGTCATGCATGTTAACCCATCTAATCAAAGCTCATGTAGTGCCCTTTCTAGATGCATCTCATTTTCAAAAATTTGACAACATTTGACCAAAGTAAATAATAATTTTTAACTACTCCAACACATAGCCAAAATTTTACCAAGTGTTAATTCAATTGCTTGATTTTATGATATTTTACCCAATTAAATTTGATTTTGCTACATAAGCATTCAAAATGAAAGGAATTCCACCAAAGATGGAGCCACATTTAGGCAAATCAAAAGGTCCAATATTTGGACAATTCTCAAATAAACCTACTCAAACTGATATTTTTTAGTATTTGCATGAAGTTTTTGATATTTTACATCTTTTTTTGGGGGAGGGGGTGGGGGGATCAGCTTGGTTGAATAGATTTTTAGCAACATAGGTACAACTGGTGGTTAGATAGTAATGTTATAGGTGCCCTTGTTGTGTGAAAATTGGCAATTAACTGGGGCAAAATGAGAAATGAAAATGGGTATGACATTTAACTATACACTAATGGTTTAAAATCGAAAATGATATCTTTCTTTATTAATGTATCTAACATCACGACCAATAACATAAATAATATAATCAAAGACAGGACAAATCAATATCATTCAATATAAAAATTTAACTCCCACATAACATTTGTTTTTTGCTTTTGAAATACTTCAATTAACATAGCTTCTAGGACTTAAATACAAGCTAGTAAAAATCTGGTAATATGAAGTGATGGGCCAATCTTGAGATTCCTCCAATTCTATCTAAAATCACAGCACACTAAAAAAGTGAAACACAACAAAGTAAATAAATGGATAAAGGATAAGACAGAAGAATATGATTCTGCTGTAAACGAGCTGAGTTTTGTCGAGTAGTGAATGTTCAAGCTTAGCTCGATAGCAAAAGTAGAATGTTCAAACTTGGCTTGAGCTTGATACGAGCCTACAAATAGTGTTCAAACTTAAGCTTGTTATAAAGTATAAAATTTTGAGCTTGGCTTGGCTTGACTTGGTTCATTAGTCAAGCCAAGCTCGAGCTCTATATCAAGCCCAAACTCAAGCTCAATATCATGTTTTTGAGCTTGAGATCTAACACCAAGTATATTATCAAGCCTATATCAAGTTTATTATCTAGCCTATTTGGTTTGGATGAGTGGACTCAACTTATAATTAATTAAAGTTTTAGAAGGATATGAGTTTACTTGTCAAACTCATATCAATTTTATTACCAAACTCATAAATAAGCCTAGGCTTAACTTGTTTTGATACTTTTGTATAAAGCCTTGGTGTTCACGAGCTTGTTCATGAACAATATTTTTTACTCGGACTCGGCTTGTTTATTAAATAAGCCTAAAATGAAAGCTTAAACTTGGCTTGTTTATAAACAAACAAACATGAACGAGCTTTTTATCGAACCAAGCTCAAGCTGGTTATGAACGGCTTGGTTCATTTACAGCTCTAGATTCTAGTAAGACATGTAGGAGGTCAATTATCTAAAAATGATGTTTAATAAACAAAAGAAAAGTAATATTATATAAAGTTTATTATGTTTGCATTACTAGGTTGAATTAGCTTGCTTATCGTATTTGCAATATAAGGCTTTTATATCATTCCTTAACTCCTCATCAAATTAAAAATTAGGAATTTTATAGTATATGATTGTTGCCCATTAGAATCTTCTATAAGGGGCTTGTTTGGTTAGAAAGGTGGAAAAGTGGGGGATAGAAATAAGAAATAAATAGAAAAGTGATAGAAGAGATGTAGTTTTCTCTCCTATGTCTTTTGTTGGGAGGATGGAAAAATGGAGAGATGGAAAACTATGAAAAATGAAGTTGGTATAAATTTACAATTATGTCCCTATTAAATAAAACAAAAAGCAACACAATTTTTAATTAAAATTTGTGTTATAGACACTTCACTATATATATATATATATATATATATATATATATATAGCAAAAGCCAGAAGGATCCAAAACTGGTGAAAAAAAGAAGAAGGGAAACAAAGAACGAGAATGGAAGAAACAAAGATAAAAGCAAAAGAAAGAAAAAAAAAAAGTGAGATGAGTGCAAAAAAAAAAAAAAAATGGTAATAAATAAAAGAAAAAGAAACCCAAAATCGATAGAACAATGGAATAGAAGAAAAAGAGAAAGAAAAAAAAAATTGCTTGTCGGTGGGGGAGGAAAATTTTATCAAAAACACATCTTCTCATTTTCACTTCCATTTTCTCTCTAATTTGAAAAGATCAAATTTTGGTGGCCCCTAAGAAAAAATAGCTAGGCTCCACCATTTTTCTCTCCTCCCTCCCTTTCCAACGAAACACCCCCCCACCCACCAATTCTCTCTCCTATTTTCCTTCCCCCCCCCCCCCCCCCCCCCCCTAAAATCATCCCAACCAAACATACCATAAGGGATTACTCTCCATGGGGCCCAACATATAATTATTAAGGAGAAAGTAGTTAAGGGTCTTGTTAGTGTAGATTTCATAACATATACACACAATTACTTAACTTTTACTAGGGGTGTGCATGGGTCGGGTTAGGTCGGGTTGAGGGGAGTTTTTGACCCAAACCATCATGGTGGGTAAAAAAAAACCCAACCCAACCCAACCCATCACAAAAGTCCAACCCAACCCACATGGGTCGGGTTGGGTCGGGTTGAACCCATGGGTTTGAAATTTTTTTATTATTATTATTAAATTGAGTAGAAAAAAAATATATTAAAATATTAAAAAAACCTAAAGATTAGTATCAATGTAACTCCTTAAAGGCAAACAACATTAATGACTAAACAACAATAGTAATTTATTAGGATTTGTGTGAACTAATTGGTTTTTATATAGGATAGGAAGAACTGTCTATTTAAAAAAATTTATTAATTATATAATATATTATATATAAAAGTGTCCTACAATTAATTTTAAAAAAATTATTAAATATAAAAATATATTTTAAATATATATTAAATATGGGTGGGTCGGGTTGGGTTTGGCGGGTTTGTAATTTTATGACCCAAACCCAACCCAACCCGCCATAAATTTTTTTTTTGTAACCCAACCCAACCCACCAAGCCTTAAAAACCGACCCAACCTGGCGGGTCGGGTTGGGTTGGGTCGGGTTTGGCGGGTCGGTGGGTTTTCTGCACACCCCTAACTTTTACAATATAATCCAAAAATTCAAGAGATTTTTTTTTCTTCTTGTAAAGCATTTCAAAATATTCACAATCCATTCAAAGAGTGTCATTGTCTCAATTAGTAACAATTGAATGCAATTCAAATTTTTATTAAATAATATTAAAATCAAGCTTTGTCCTCCAATTTGGAAGAATTATAATTTTCTATTATATTTTACAATATCTATGTGGGAATATGGAAACAAGAGATATAATTTCACAAAAATCCATTTTAAGAGATATATAATTGATTTATTTCCAAGAAAAGTGAATTATGAAACCAGGGACTTTGAGGAAGCATATCAAAATTGTGCCACCTACTTGATAGTTAATCAAACTCTAAACCCAACTTAAATGGTTAAAACTTACAGGTGAGTCTTTTCTCTATTGGGTAGAATTTGGTTCCTAGTCTAAGCCAAGTTGGAAATCATTTCTCAAATCACAATCCATGAAACTAATGGCTTAATTTTAGGACCATATTTGTGATGGAATTAATCTAAGTGACTTGAATTCACGAAAAGTAATTTATTGCTTACAAATATTTACCACATAAAGCACTGGAGAATCCTCTTGCATTTGAAGTATGAACAACATTTTAGGAATTTTTGACATATGTTCTTAGTTGATACCATTGAAATAAACACTCTCCCACAGAAAGCATATTCATTCCATGTTTTTGGAAACATGTTGCAGTACCTTCTAAAATCCTTTCATACAATGGTTCTTTTGGAGTAATCAGGGACATGCAATTATTAAAACCATTAAACACAAATTATATGGGCTTCATGGTCCACTTCTTGCATTTCCTTACAACTCTCAATTTGTTCTTCAAGGCAAAGAGAAAATGGGCTATGCACATTATCAAACTTGTAGAGATGGGAGAGCGCGATTGGAAGTGATGAGGGATGAAATGACAAATGAGGTAGAAGGTAGATCATTAGCTTGCCCTTTAAAGAGAATAAAGATAACGAACTTCATAGTCACCACCATTAATTTTCCCATAAATTTCTTCATTATTGATTTTGGCCCACTTGAGATTTTTTTTTTTTTTTTGAATTTAATGAATTTAAAATTTAAAATAATAATTCTCCCTTAATCCAATATATATATATATATATACACGCATTTGAATGATTAGAAACACTTGAAAATAATAACTCTATAAATTGATATATTTTTATTCAAATAATTATTGTTGAAGAATTGTGACTATTTGATGTATGTTTGAACTAAATTCAGAAAAATAATTCTCCCTTAAACTTTGTGTGACGTATATACAATTGAAAAATTAGAAAGAAAGAAAGAAAATCTAATCTATAAATTGATCTATTTTAAAATATCTTTATTCAAAGAAGCATTGTTTAAGAATTGTGACTTTTCTATACATGATAGTTTTATGTTAATTAGCTTCTAGCTAGAATAATTAGTGCCTTTTAGTTAGGATCACAAGGTTTTATAATAGTTTTTATGTTAATATTTAATTGGGAAAAGCCAAGCATACTTTTAATAGTACAATTACTTTATGTATGTTGGTTTTAGAGGGCAGCAAGATCCAATAGTCGTGATCCTATAGTTACTATTAGGAGAAAATGGGCTTTTGCCCTTTCTTTTTAAAATATCCAGTGAAATGCTTCATGTCTGAAACTAATTAGGAAAATGTCCTTGTTTTGAAACTCAATTTTCTAAAAATCGAGTTTCAAATGTATAACTCGATTTTTGGAACATCGAGTTATAGCAAAGGTGAATTTATAAATTTTTTTTTTCCTAGAACTCGAGTTCCATGTAAAGTACTCAAGTTCATGGAACTCAAGTTCCACTTGAATTTTTTCAAGGAACTCGAGTTCCTTGAATGGAACTCGAGTTCTAGAATTTTTATTTTTTTTATTTTTTAGTTCGTTATAACTTGATTGTCCAAAAATCAAGTTTTAAATTGAAACTCGATTTTTAGAAAACTGAGTTTCAAAACAAAGGCATTTCCCTAAATAATTTCAAATATGGGGTATTTTGCTGGATATTGTTTTTAAAAAAGGGCAAAGCCCATTTTCACCGTTACTATTCAAAAAGTTTGTTTTGGAGGGAAGAAAGTATATGTAAAAAGAATGGATTGTTACAATTGATGAATAGTGTTCCGTGTTACAACATGCAAAGTCCACTTTGATTATTTTAAAATTAATTAATTAATAATTTTTTCATTTGATGGACCAATGAACATCTTGTCTTCTTCTTAACAGTGTGCATGGGTTGGGTTGGGTTAGGTTAAGTTATTTATTCAACCCAACCAACCATAGTGCCCAACCTAACATAACCCAAATGAATTGGGTTGGACCTATGGATTGGACATTTTTGTTATATAAAAAAATTTATTATTATTATTAAATTGGGTATCAGAACAACACCATCACAAATATGAGTTGAATAATCTTGAGCATAACACCAAACCAACACAAATTATACGAGAACTTAGAGTTTGGATTTTATTTAGGGAGAGGAGTAAAATGTAAATAAAAAAATTGTATAATATATTTTTAAATATATATTAAATATATATTTTAAATTTTAAGTGTGGGTACCTAAGGCATGCTTGGCAACGTCCTAGGCATGCAAGCAACGTTCTTGGCCGTCCTCGGCATGCTTTGCAACGTCCTCGGCATGCTTGCAACATCCTTGGCCGACCTTGGCATGCTTGTAAAGTCCTAGCCGTCCCACATCGAATAAAAACCCCCTCACTTTCTACCTTATAAGCACTGACGCGAAGGAGTAGTGTACCACTACTTCTTAAAAGAAGTAGTCGCCGATGCACTTTCTCACAGGTATGCCTTACTCTCCACACTTGATGCAAAATTGCTTGGTTTTGAACACATTAAAGAATTATATGCTGAAGACCACAAATTTTGTGAGGAATATCGAGCTTGTGAGAAAAATCGCCTCTGGTAAGTTCTTTAAGCTTGATGGATTCCTATTTCGAGAAAATAAGCTATGCGTGCCTAATTGTTCTATAAGGGAGTTATTAGTACATGAATCACATGGTGGGGGATTAATGGGACATTTTGGAGTTGCAAATACTTTAGCTATTTTGTAGGAACACTTCTATTGGCCTCACATGAAACGAGATGTCGAACGGATTTGTGGTAGATGTGTCACATGTAGGCAAGCTAAATCCAAAGTGCAGCCCAACGGTTTGTATACTCCTTTACCAATTCCTAGTGAGCCTTGGATTGATATTTTAATGGATTTTGTGTTAGGATTGCCTAGGACTAAACGTGGAAGAGATTCAATTTTTGTGGTCGTGGATAGATTTTCTAAAATGGTACATTTTATTCCATGTCACAAAACGGATGACGCTTCACATGTTGCTGATTTGTTCTTTAGAGAGATTGTGAGATTACATGGCATGCCAAGGACAATTGTTTCGGATAGAGATGCTAAGTTCTTGAGCTATTTTTGGAAGACTTTGTGGTGTAAGCTAGGTACTAAGCTATTGTTTTCCACTACTTGTCATCCACAAACTGATGGTCAAACTGAAATAGTAAATAGGACTTTGTCTACTCTATTGAGGGCAATCATTAGAAAGAACATCAAAATATAGGAAGAATGTTTACCACATGTTGAGTTTGCATATAATAGAGCTGTTCATTTTGCTACCAAATTTTCTCCATTTGAAATTGTGTATGGGTTTAATCCTTTAACTCCATTGGATTTATCTCCTTTACCTTTGACGGAGCACGCTAATTTAGATGGCAAAAAGAAAGCTGACTTTGTGAAGCAGATTCATGAGAAAGCAAGACTCAACATTGAGCGAAGAACAGAGCAATATGCCACACAAGCCAACAAGGGACGTCGCAAACTGGTTTTTGAACTCGGAGATTGGGTTTGGCTGCATATGAGAAAAGAAAGATTCCCGGCGAAAAGATGTTCCAAATTGCTCCCAAGAGGAGATGGTCCCTTCCAAGTCCTCAAGCATATCAATGACAATGCTTACAAGCTAGATTTACCTGGTAAGTACGATGTAAGTGTCGCTTTTAATGTTACTGATTTGAGTCCTTTTGATGTAGGTGATGATTTGAGGGCAAATCCTTTTCAAGAGGAGGGGAATGATGGAGATCAAGGCATCGCTTCAAAGGATCTCGTTCAAGTACCAATTGGGCCGGTTACAAAAGCACAAGCAAAGAAGTTCAAGGATGTACTCAACGGACTCATCCAAGAGTTATGGGCTCAAGCAAACTCATGGAGGCCCATTGAGCATGATCCACGTGGGCAACAAAAAATCGTCACCTTGATTCAAGTTTTAGAAGGATCTAGTCAAAGCTAAGAATTGGCATGAAATATTTTGGGTCTATGTAAAAAACGTTATTCTAGGTTTAGGTGATTTATTTCCTTGTTTTTAGGTGTATTTAATGATTTTTAGGTCAAACTTTATTCCTAATATGGTTAGGTATCAATTAGGAGTTATTTTAGAATATATTTTCTTGTCTGTCAAGTTTTAAGGAGCCCTTAAATAGTCATCTAAGTCTGTAAACATTTTTCCAAAGATTATTGATAAAACTTGTGAGGTTTATTCTCTTTGGTTCTTTGAAGAACTACTCAAACTTATCGGGAATTCCCGTGGCTTTCATCTCGACTTATCAAACGGAGTTTCCACCACCGTTTGTGGCGTCTTCCTTATACTGAGGTTCTTGTTTGTCATAAACAACGGGTCAAGGTCTCCCATTTGAATCTGTCCATAGAACGATCTTGGGTTCCCTTTCCTTGTTGGGTCTCGTTATTCTTGACGGGGTTCACATCACCAAGCCTAATCTACCCGCTGTACCTAAGCCCTTTAAGCTCCTACTCCAACAAGGCTTCTCGGAACCATGTCTTGTCTAACTCTCCGGATTCTGCAACAAGCTTCATGTTGCATCTGCCATCCTTAGCTTTTTCCAATGCTTCCTAGCAACACCAAAAAAACACTCACTACACTGAAAAGGCGTGGATTGTGTTTGGGTACAAATCTCCTCTCAAGGTATGATAATGGGAGAGGGAAGGAGAAGAGGCTACAATGATTTTTCACTAAGGATGAGTAACTCTCTCTCAAAAAGATGGGTGTGTGTTGTAGAAAATCTATCTAGAGTTTTTCTCTTTAAATGACCTTACTTACATTTGTGGGTAATGAGAGTATATATAGTATGGGTGAGGGTAGGGAAGTCATACTTAAAAATCCTCCAAGCAAAATGTTTTGCGACTGTCTCGCGGGAAGGCCTTACCTGCGAGATACTCGCGAAAACGACAGCCTGGCACGACTCTTTAGCTTCCAGTCATGTGCTCCTCACGTGACTCTTTCGCAGCTTAGCTTCTCGCGAGCTTCTCGTGAAATTCATTGATTCTTCATTTAAGCTTGAGTCTTCACCAACTTAATACTAAACCCAATACAATAAAATCCCACAAAATACAAGGAACAAAATTAGAGCAATTACAACACTTTTTGTCATGGAATAAAGCCAACATAAAATATAGTTGTAAATCACAACTTTACATGTGATATGTAGTTATAACTCTTATCTAGTTTGTGAATTCAGTTTTCCTTTCTTTTATGTTAAGTCTTTTATAGAGTAAATTGTATAGAGCCTTTTTCTTTCTCTCCCCCTCTTTTTTTTGTTCATTTGACACAAATGCGTCGTGAAATTGTGTATCTTAATCAGTCACTCTAACAAATAATTATAGTGTTTTGACTTTCAATTGTAAATTGTTACTGTGCGAATGATTGATTTCATTAAACATTTAGGTTTTTGAGATATAATTATTTGATACTCTAATTGAAAATTTCTTAATCCCAGAAGAAGTGGTCATCATGATTTGCTTATGCTGATGTCTCAGATTTGTTATCACTGAATCACAGTGATAACAGAGTGAACGGTGGAATCCTTTGGACGCTGTTTTTGGAGGGATGGAAAAGCATGAATGTTGTTTGTGATGGGGGGGGGGGGGGAATGGGAAGGAAAGGATGGTTTGGATGCTGTTTTGCATTCCATTCTAGTCCTCTCCCTTCTCTTACTTTTGGGTACCGACTGGATTGCCAGTTTTTGTTTTGTGAAGTCACCTTTTTGTCATTCAGCTTCAAGACAAAACAATCACTTATCTTTTTTGAAGGGTGTGTCAGTGTGCGTGAAAATAATATTGTTATTTGTTATAATCATATTCTTCTTCTTCTTCTTCTTCTCTTTCTTCTTTCTTAAATGAGAAAGTGCTACAATTTTGCCACAATAGCCGACAATAAGTGGTAAAAAAAAGTCGTGGATTCATATAAAAGTGATGGCCACTTTCACAGTTGACCACTTCAATAAGTTGTGGCAAAGCGTGTGATTGTAGAAGAACTTAAATTTTTACCTAAATAGATATATCATCATTTTTTTTCTCTTCATTACAAACATCTAAAGTCCGAAAAATAACTCAATTTAACTTTTCTTCCTTTCATTTCTTTTTGGGTGCACTCTTAAACACACTGTTAAGCACTAGTGCAATCCATTATCAATGCCATCATTGACAGTCATCAAGTCTGCTTGGCTTTGTTTCAAAGTAAATTTATTTATTTATTTTTTATTATATCCTGGGAGTGGGGATGAATCACAAAAACCCTCTTGCTTCTATCATTATGCTTTTTTATCTTTTGTTTTGCTTTCCATTTAATTTCCCTAGAATGTTTATATCCTATTATTTGCTTCTATATATGATCATTCCAGGCAAGATAATGATGCTTTGGTCTTCGTTGTTGTGTTGTTTTGCGTTATTATTTTATTTTTTGGTTTCTTTTAAACTTGATGAATCGATGATAGTTTTTTCAGCAAAGAGAATTGATGATAGTTTTTTTTAAGCTTAAATGAGCTTTTAATTCCTTAGTTTAGCACCTTTTTAAAGTTGGATGAGTTTGTTTAGTTTTTGCCTCCTCTACCTCCTTTGGTCGGGCTGTTCATTGAAATTAGCTATGGGCCGAGCCCATTTTAGAATTATGTCTTTTTCTATGTTAAGTTGGGCCTTCAAGGTAATTACAATTTTTAAAGGTCGAAGTCCAACGTGACAAAGTCATTCTATGTGGGCTTTGATCCCACTGTAAATTCACCTAAATTCAAACCCAATAAAATCTTACTTAATTCCTTTGGATATTCAAAAATATGTTCTTGTATTTTAAAATAATCTTGTTTGGACTTATTTGATGTGTTCTAAATTGTCCAGTAAAAATGTGCTTTATAATTATTATGAGAATGGTCTAAAATATGAGAGCCTTCCAATTTTGAGACCTAGTCTTTAAATTAGTCATCTATTAGGGGTGTTTATTTAACGCACCAACCGAAAGGTCATCAAATAGCCCACATTTCACAGGCCAGCCCAGTAGCCTGTTAGACCATTGGGCTATTGGATAGTCTGATTTGGTACTATCAAAGGCTTGTGGGTAATCTAGTAGCCCAATGGGGTAGGCCATGCACCAATTTTTTTTTGCCCATGGGCACCCATTGGGTTATTAGCCTTTAACTCGTAATTTGTAACATAATAATTTGAGTTTTTGCCCATGGGCACCCACTCGGTCATTAGCTCGACCATTTAACTCAAAATTTGTAAAAAAGGAATTTGGGTAGGGTGGAGGGTTGAACTTAAGACATGAGAAGGTAATAATTTAAGGGTAAACACTTAACCACTAGAATACATAATGTGATTTTACTAAATTATGCTTAGTAAATATATATTTTGCTAGTAGCTTGGTGACTTTGATTTTTTTTTTTTTTTTTTTTTTTTTTTTTTTTTTTTTTTTTTGTTAAAGGGGAAAATGAAACCCACTAAAAAAGCCCATGTGTAGTCCATTTGGCTCAACCCTTTAAAGATAAAGTGGGCATTGACTATGGGTTGGGGTTTTCGCTTCAGGCCTAGCTTAACCCATTGTCGACCTTTACACTAACCCAACAGATTGGACACTACCCAATCCAACCCATCCCCACACCTTCTGTTGGATTTTTATGGGTTGATGGATTTCGTGGGTTGTAATTCTTTTTAACGTTGGAATTGGGTTAGCAAAATTTTCAATTCAATTAACATGACCTAACCATATTATTAATAGTTTAAAAGAAAAGTAAAAAGAATATATGCTCTAAGCCTATAATAGACTAAGAATAGTTTTTTTAAACTTTACTACACCCATAGTTTTTAGCATCCTATTTGAGGAGTTACGGGCACCAAAAGTGGTACCTTGATTACTTTTTGAATGAAAGTCTAACTTTGCTTATTTTCAAGGTTTTAAACAAAGCTTTTCGAATTGTCATGCATGTTAACCCATCTAATCAAAGCTCATGTAGTGCCCTTTCTAGTGGCATCTCATTTTCAAAAATTTGATAGCATTTGACCAAAGTAAATAATAATTTTTAACTACTCCAACACATAGCCAAAATTTTACCAAGTGTTAATTCAATTGCTTGATTTTATGATATTTTACCCAATTAAATCTGATTTTGCTACATAAGCATTCAAAATGAAAGGAATTCCACCAAAGATGGAGCCACATTTAGGCAAATCAAAAGGTCCAATATTTGGACAAATCTCAAATAAACCAAGTCAAACCTATTCAAACTGATATTTTTCAGTATTTGCATGAAATTTTTGATATTTTACATCTTTTTTTTTTTGGGGGGGGGGGGGGGGGGATCAGCTTGGTTGAATAGATTTTTAGCAACTCAGGTACAACTGGTGGTTAGATAGTAATGTTACAGGTGCCCCTGTTGTGTGAAAATTGGCAATTAACTAGGGCAAAATGAGAAATGAAAATGGGTATGACATTTAACTATACACTAATGGTTAAAAAAAAAAAAATGATATCTTCCTTTTTAAGTAAAATAGAGAGGACAATAACCAATTACTTGAGCAAAAAAGTGATAATTTTGCATTGGTCTCTTTGTCGCTAAGAAAGTGAGTTCTCTCCCTTCTCTTAGGCAGTAGAAGTGTATTTTCCCTTCCAAGGAAGGAGAGTTTTGTCTCTCTAAGGTAACTAGTTTACTTTGGAGCTAGTGGGTTTTTTCTTGGGTGTTTAATGAAACATCGTTAGTATCCAAACTAAGCAGCTAAGACAATGGAGGACTTGGCAGAAAAATGGAACTCCTTTTCTCTTTCAGAGAGGAAGAAGACAGGTTTTGTTCTTCAACGGGACCAACAAACGGGAGAGTTCATGCTTGCTGCACAGTTCCTGACTCCACGCTTTCTCAACATGGAAATTATGGCATGAACCCTCAAACAACTATGGAGGTCCACGAATGGATTTAAGATTCGCAATCAAAAGGATCATCGTGCTTTGTTTGTTTTTGACAACCTGGGAGATGTGGATTGGATCCTAAAGAAACAACCTTGGAGTTTTGACAAACATTTAGTCATGCTGTAAAGATACAACTCAAATATCCCTGTACGTGATCTTGTGTTCAAAACAACTCTATTTTGGGTTCAAGTCCATGATATCTCGGTGCACTTCATGACGAGGGCTGTGGTTGAAGAAATATGTGACATAATTGGGGAAGTCCAAAAGTCAACGGGGGCAGTTGACGAGGAAGGTGGACATTTCATAAGGGTCCATGTCCTTATTGATATATCGCTCCCACTATGTTGAGGCAAGCTTATTACAATGGAGGATGGAGGTAAAATATGGATCGGCTTCAAGTACGAGCGTTTGCCTAATTTTTGCTTTGGGTGCGTACGTCTAAACCACAATGACAAAAATTGTGAACTGTGGATTAAGAGCAAGGGAACTCTCACATGCCAGAGTAGCAACAATTTAACTTGGCTCTGAAGGCAGCTTCATATACTTCAGTAGGGAAGGATGTTATTTACGTTTCGGGTTATTACGAGCAAAAGAAGCCTAAAGTTCATGCCTCACCCTAGGGTTTTCATGCACAGCCAAGCTCATCAGAGGGGAGAGTAAAGAGCGGAGGTCTGGTGGAGGAGCAACCAACAGAAATGGTCACCAAAATTATTGTTGTTGGTACTAATGACATTAATGTGTGTGTGCCGTTGAATAATAAAAATGTGGGAAGGGAGATGCGTTACAATCTGATCGAGATACTCAGCGAAATTCGAACTCAATATCATCCAAATCACCTCCAATAAATGCTCCTAATTTTGACGAAGTGAATAAGGAATCGGAGAATTTAATTCCGAATTCGGTTACAACGATTGAATTATTTGATATTCAAATCAGGGAGATTGATGAGGCATTAATGACTTATGGGAATAATTCGGAAGTGAGGGAGACACCTACGTCAGCAATTAATAGGGTGACTCAACCTTCAACTCAACATGACATCTTAGTAGAAAACCAAAGTGCACACCAGGAAGGAAGTAGGGCAACACGAAAAAAAAAGTCACAACCTATGATAGGAACAAACATAGTCGAGGAAGCATGGAGAAGGCAATGACTAAGGTGAATGTAGAAGAAAAAATTGGTGGAAAGAAAAGAGGGGTTTTTCATTTGGAGTTACCAAGCAAGCATAGGCGGGTTTCTAAGGATGAAGGTGTATCTTTTTATTCAATGGTGGAGGCTGATGTTTAGCCCTGCCAATCACAATGAGTTGCTTAATTTGAACTGTCGTGGGTTTGGGAACCCATGTACACGGAACGAGCTTGCAGAAATGGTGCGGGGAAAAGATCCCTTTATCGTGTTCTTAGCCAAAACTTGGGCAGACGAAGCAAGGTTAAAAGATGTGAAGAGGAAAATTCAATTTGAAAACATGTTTGTATCACTAAGGACTACTAGAGGTGGCGGGTTAGTTCTATTTTGGAGGGAGTCAGTTAATATCTCAGTTGCGGGTTTTGATAAGAATCATATTGATGCCATCATAAATAAGAATAAAGAGAATGAGTGGCGATTTACTGGTTTCTATGGTGAACCGGACACACACAAGCGAATTGAGTCTTGGGATTTGCTTAGAAGTTTAAACCAGAAATTTAGAGTGCCATGGTTATGTGCGGGTGATTTTAATGAGTTGGTTTGAAGTGAAGAAAAATTGGAGGGTAACAGAAGAAGTTACAATCAGATGCAACTTTTCCGGGATGCAATTAACACATGTGGTTTTACAGATCTTGGGTACATGGGTTCTAAATTCACATGGAGCAAACACTACAATAATGGGTACTCAATATGGAAGAGACTTGATAGAGCTCTATGCACTTCGAATTGGCTGAATCTATTTGCTGGTACAAAGGTCAGCCACCTTACATGTACAACATCTAATCTAACCCCGCTATGGATTACTCCAAGTGATATACCTCCCCCTCCCGTGGCAAGGCTTTTCTGGTTTGAAGAAATGTGGTTATCAAATAAAGGGTGTGGTCGAGTAGTTGAAGCGGTATGGAGGAATACTGTCTCCAATGAGGCCAAAACTTAGGTGTTAAAAAAAATAGAAAAGTGTGGTCTTGAACTCATTCAATGGAGCAGGAAAAATTTTGGACATGTAAGAAGAGAACTTGTGGAGAAAAGAAAATGGTTGGTGAAAGCCAAACAGGAAACAATGCAGAATGGTAGTAATTATTGGGTTAGGGAGCTGAAATTGGAGATAAATGAGTTGTTGGCTAAGGAAAATACAATGTGGAGGCAGTAAGCAAAAGCACTCTGGTTGGCGAAGGGAGATATGAATTCAAGGTATTTCCATAGCTGGGCTACTAAAAGGTATCAAAGAAATAGAATCTTGGGCATCCAAAACTCGGTGGGGACTTGGGTAACACACCCAGTTGCTGTTGCCAAGGCTTTTACTGACTTATATCAGGACCTTTTTGCCTCATCAAACCCGAACATTGGAGCTTCAGTGTTGGATCATATGGAAAAAGTTGTTACCAATGATATGAATGCAATATTGTCACAAGAATTCATGGAATGGGAAGTAGAAGTAGCTATCAAACAAATGGCTCCTTTAAAAGCTCTTGGCCCTAATGGTATGCCTCCTCTTTTCTATCAAAATTATTAGAGTCTTGTAGGTGATGATGTTTCAAAAACAATTTTGTCCTATTCAAATTCTGCCTCAATACCCCACCCCCTAAATCACACTTTTATAACTCTAATCCCAAAAACAAAGAACCCAATTGCTATGTTTGATTACCGTCCTATTAGCCTTTGCAATGTACTTTATAAAATTTTTTCTAAGGTCCTTGCAAACCGGTTAAAAAAAATTCTGCCATCCATTATAACCGAACACCAAAGTGCTTTCACGAAACACCGTTTAATTTTGGATAATATCCTAGTTGCTTTTGAAACTTTACATAGCATGATTACCCACAAATCCCACAAATCAGGTTATATGGCGGTAAAATTGGACACGAGTAAGGCCTATGATAGAGTTTAGTGGTGTTTTTTGGAGGAAGTGCTGAGCAAGATGGGGTTTAATGAGAAATGGATTGCTCTCATGATGACTTGTGTCAAAACAGTCTCATATTCGGTGCTAGTAAATGGGGAACCAAAAGGATTGATCCATCCTTTAAGGGGAATTTGCCAAGGCACCCTCTATCTCCTTTTTTGTTCTTACTATGTATGGAATGACTTAATAGTCTTATCTTGAAGGCAGAAAATGAAGGCTCTATCCACGGATTTGCCTTAAATAGAAGAGGCCCAAAACTAACCCATTTGCTCTTTGCAGATGATAGCTTACTATTTTGTAGGTCTAGCAGGAATGAATGCCAAAAAGTGTTGGAAATCTTGGTTGCCTATGAAAGTATGTCGGGGCAAAAAATTAATAAAGGCAAAACTTCCATCTTCTTCAGTAAATCCACCATCGAGGCAATGAGGACAAAAATAAAGGACACTTTGGGGGTTCCTAAAATTCGACATTATGAAAAATATTTGGGCTTACCCTCACTAGTTGGAAGACATAAGAAGGTTAGCTTTGACTATATTAAAGAAAAAGTGTGGAGGAAATTGCAAGGTTGGGAAGAAAAATTACTATCACAAGCTGGGAGAGAAGTTTTGATCAAGGCGGTGGTGCAAACCATCCCCACATACACAATGTGTTGTTTCAAGCTCCCTGTTGGTTTTTGCAATGAAATTAAGAAGCTAATCTGAAGGTTTTGGTGGGGTCAAAGAAGAGACCATAGGAAGATTCATTGGGTCAAATGGGAGGATATGTGTGAACCAAAATCCGAAGGGGGTATGGGGTTTAAGGAGCTATCTTTGTTCAATGATGCTCTCTTGGCGAAGCAAACTTGGAGGCTGCTACATAATCAAAATTCCTTGTTCCACAAAGTGTTCAAGTCCAAGTTTTTTCCAAATTGCTCAATCCTAGAAGCAAAGGAAGGACATGGGGGTTCGTACGCTTGGAAGAGCAATTTAAAAGGAAGGGAGGTGATTAGGCGAGGTACAAAATGGAGAGTTGGGAATGGGGAAACAATAAAACTGTAGGGCGGAAAGTGGCTGCCTTCTATGAATACCCCATCAATCCATGGACGCCTCACTGCAGAGTTGCAAGAAGCTAGTGTAAGTTCTATTATAAACCCGGTCACAAGGCAATGAGATACAAGGTTGCTGTATAGTATGTTCAGTATGTGGAAGCCGAGCTGATTCACATAATCCTTTTAAGCTGAACCAATGCACCTGATCAATCTGGGGAGTACATTGTCAGGTCGGGCTACTTTTTCCTCAAAATAGAAGCAAGAACAACATCCACTGGAAGCCATAATCATGCCGAGATGCTTAAACTTCTGTGGAAAAAAATATGGAAGTTGTCACTGCCCTGTAAAGTCTGAAACTTCCTTTAGAGAGCTTGTAAAAATGCGATTCCAATGATGAAAAATCTGCACCATCGCTGTGTGGTTGATAATCCGATGTGTTCCCTCTATTCACAACACAATGACGATGTCCTTCACTCATTATGGTCTTGTTCGAGCCTTACACAGGTTTGGAATGAAGACATGCAATGGAGTTTCAAGGACCACATGAATTTCCAAGATTTTTCTCAATTGCTTCTCCATTTATTCAATTCAGATTGCAGTGTTGAGCTTTTTGCAATGCAGGCTTGGACAATTTGGTGTAGGAGGAACAAGGTCAGAACGTCACCCTCAGGCTTCCCTTTGAATCTTATATCACAGAGGGCGATGCACTTATGGAATACAGGTCTACTCGGCCATGGAAAAATATTCTAACAGGTCTCTTGAACAGACCATGCACAAGCTGGTCACCACCTCCTGTGGGATGGTATAAACCAAATTTTGATGCAGCGATCTTCTAAGAAGATGATAGAGCAGGTGTGGGAGTGATAATTCAGGACAACAATAGTCTGGTAATGGCCTCCTTATCACAGAATATACAGCTCGCAACTTCGGTGGTGGAAATGGAAGCCATGGCAGCCATCCGAGCCATTGAAGTCTCCTATGAGCAGGGTTTTGATAATATTATCCTTGAAGGTGATTGTTAGACTGTCATAAGGGCCCTAATAGATCCATCACCATCAGTGGCGTCTTTTGGTTTGCTGATCTGAGATGCACAACAATAGGCAGATCAGCTTAATGGGGTTAGATTCCAACATGTGGATAGGGAGGGTAACAAAGTAGCTCATAACCTTACTAGACATACACGTCATGTCACAGGTTTTTATGTTTGGATGGAGGATGTTTCAGTCCATTGCTTAGATGTTTATCAGGCATACATGCCATTATCTTAATAAAATTCAAGTCTTCTTTCTAAAAAAAAAAAAAAATAATAATAATAAATAAATAATATAATCAAAGACAAGACAAATCAATATCATTCAATATAAAATGTAACTCCCACATAAGAATTGTTTTGCTTTTGAAATACTTCAATTAACATAGCTTCTAAGACTTAAATACAAGCTAGTAAAACTCTGGTAATATGAAGTCATGAGCCAATCTTGAGATTCCTCCAATTCTATCTAAAACCACAGCACGCTAAAAACGTGAAACACAACAAAGTAAATATATGGATAAAGGATAAGATAGAAGAATATGATTCTAGTAAGACATGTAGGAGGTCAATTATCTAAAAATGATGTTTAATAAACAAAAGAAAAGCAATATTATATAAAGTTTATTATGTTTGCATTACTAGGTTGAATTAGCTTCTTTCTCAAAAAAAAAAAGAAAAAAAAAAAAGAAAAAGAAAAAAAGAAGAAGGTTGAATTAGCTTGCTTATCGTATTTGCAATAAGGCTTTTATATCATTCCTTAACTCCTCATCAAATTAAAAATTAGGAATTTTATAGCATATGATTATTGCCCATTAAAATCTTCTATAAAGGGCCTGTTTGGTTAGAAAGGTGGAAAAGTAGGGGATAGAAATAGGAAATGGATAGAAAAGTGATAGAAGAGATGTAATTTTCTCTCGTATGTCTTTTGTTGGGAGGATGGAAAAATGGAGATATGGAAAACTATAAAAAATGAAGTTGGTATAAATTTACAATTATGTCTCTATTAAATAAAACAAAAAGCAACACAATTTTTAATACATATTTTTTTAATTAAAAATTTGTGTTATAGACACTTCACTTTATATATATATATATATATATATATATATTTATAGCAAAAGCCAGAGGGATCCAAAATTGGTGAAAAAAAGAAGAGAAACAAAGAACGAGAATAGAAGAAACAAAGATAAAAGCAAAAGAAAGGAAAAAAAAAGGGAGATGAGTGCGAAAAAAAAAGTAATAAATAAAAGAAAAAGAAACCCAAAATCGATAGAACAATGGTATAGAAGAAAAAACAGGAAAAAAAAAATTGCTTGTTGGTGGGGAATGAAAATTTTGTCAAAAACACATCTTCTCATTTTCACTTCCATTTTCTCTCTAATTTGAAAAGATCAAATTTTGGTGGGCCCGAAGAGAAAATAACCAGGCTCCACCATTTTTCCTCCTCCCTCCCTTCCCAACCAAACACCCCCCCACCCACCAAAATTGCCCTTTTTTTTTCCTCCTCAAAATCATCCCAACCAAACATACCATAAGGGATTACTCTCCATGAGGCCCAACATATAATTATTAAGGAGAAATTAGTTAAGGTCTTGTAGTGTAGATTTCATAACATATACACACAATTACTTAACTTTTATAATATAATCCAAAAATTCAAGAGATTTTTTTTTCTTCTTGTAAAGCATTTCAAAATATTCACAATCCATTCAAAGAGTGCCATTGTCTCAATTAGTAATAATTGAATGCAATTCAAATTTTTATTAAATAATATTAAAAAAACAAGCTTTGTCCTCCAATTTGGAAGAATTATAATTTCTATTATATTTTACAATATCTATGTGGGAATATGAAAACAAGAGATATAATTTCACAAAAATCCATTTTAAGAGTTATATAATTGATTCATTTCCAAGAAAAGTGAATTATGAAACCAGGGACTTTGAGGAAGCATATCAAAATTGTGCCACCTACTTGATAGTTAATGAAACTCTAAACCCAACTTAAATGGTTAAAACTTACACGTAAGTCGTTTCTCTATTGGGTAGAATTTGGTTCCTAGTCTAAGCCAAGTTGGAAATCATTTCTCAAATCACAATCCATAAAACTAATGGTTTAATTTTAGGACCATATTTTTGAAGGAATTAATCTAAGTGGCTTGATTTCACGAAAAGTAATTTGTTGCTTACAAATATTTACCACATAAAGAAATGGAGAATCCTCTTGCATTTGAAGTACGAACAACATTTTAGGAATTTTTGACATGTTCTTGATACCATTGAAATAAACACTCTCCCACAAAGCATATTCGTTCCATGTTTTTGGAAACATGTTGCAATACCTTCTAAAATCCTTTCATACAATGGATCATGTTGATGAATCAGGGACATGCAATTATTAAAACCACCAAACACACAAATTATATGGGCTTTAT
Source organism: Quercus robur (assembly GCF_932294415.1). NCBI lineage: Eukaryota > Viridiplantae > Streptophyta > Magnoliopsida > Fagales > Fagaceae > Quercus > Quercus robur. Next base: position 53,551,351 of record NC_065537.1, on the reverse strand, counting down.
GGTCCACTTCTTGCATTTCCTTACAACTCTCAATTTGTTCTTCAAGGCAAAGAGAAAATGGGCTATGCACATTATCAAGCTTGTAAAGATGAGAGAGCAATATTGGAAGTGATGAGAGATGAAATGAGGTAGAGAATAAGGATAACCAACTCCATAATCACCACTATTAATTTTCCCATAAATTTCTTCATTATTGATTTTGGACCACTTTAGAATTTTTTTTTTTAATTTACTGAATTTAAAATTTAGAATAATAACTCTCCCTTAATTCAATATGACTTATATACATTTGAATGATTAGAAACACTTGAAAATAATAACTTTATAAATTGATAAATTTTGTAGTGATTGTGACTATTTGATGTATGTTTGAACTAAATTCAGAAAAATAATTTTCCCTTAAACCCTGTGTGATGTATATACAATTGAAAAATTAGAAGAATCTAATCTATAAATTGATCTATTTTAAAATATCTTTATTCAAAGAAGCATTGTTTAAGAATTGTGACTTTTTTTATACATGATATTTTTATGTTAATTAGCTTCTAGAATAATTAGTGCCTTTTAGTTAGGATCACAAGGTTTTATAATAGTTTTTATGTTAATATTTAATTGGGAAAAGCCAATGGTTTATGTATGTTGGTTTTGGAGGGAAGCGAGATCCAATGGTTTTGGAGGGAAGAAAGTATATGTGAAAAGAATGGGTTGTTAGAGCAACTGCATCAGTCCGTGCAACATTCCTATCTATTTTGCATCGTAAAACATACTTTTTCTATTTTACATACTCACTTTTACAAAACACCCACATCAATTTATCTATTCTATCATCTATTTTATTTAAATAATAATATTTCTTTAATTTTTTATTATATCTAACAAACCACTACCCACATGGCCCTACCCACTTTTTTCTTTCTTTTTCTCACGCCAACCCTCTCTTTTTCTTTGAACCATCTCCTTCTTTCTTGTTTTCCTTTTCCTTCTTCCTTCTTCTCTTTATTCTTTCTTTTTCTTCAACAGATTTCTCAAACTCAAACCAACCTCACCGCCGCCATCATCACACTGCCACCATCATCACACTCCTGCCAACAACCCAAGTCAGCCCCAGTTGCAGCGACCCACCACCACCACCTCCGATCTTGATGTAGTGTTGCATGCTCCCCACTTGACTTCATCTTGGTTTTGGTTAATTTTGGAGTTTGATTTCATCTGGTTCTTGCTGGTTCTATGATGGGTTATTGCTAATTTTAGTTTTTGGGTTTTTGTATTATGATGGGTTATTGCTAATTTTAGTTTTTGGGATTTTGTATTTGGGTGGTACCACCTTGATTTGTGGTTGAGGCTGGGCAGGTTTTGTGATTTTGTTGTTGGAAGAAGATAGGGATCGGTGGTTGAGGCTGGGGTAGGGGTGATTTTGTGGTTTTGTTTTGAGAAGAAAACAGAGGAGAAGAGCAAGATGAAGGGGGAGAGAGAAAAAAAAAAGAATAAAAAAATCATTTGCACATGAATAGTAACCGTGCATATGCACGGTTATTGTAGCAATTTTGTATATTTGCACATTTTTACAAGCACTGATGTTGGTGTTTTTTGGGGTAAAATGTGCAAAATTGAGCACTTTTGTATTTTGCAAACTTTTGCACCCACTAGTGCAGTTGCTCTTACAATTGATGATAGTGTTTTGTGTTACAATATGCAAAGTCCACTTTGATTATTTTAAAATTAATTAATTAATAATTTTTTCATTTAAAACTTACATCATATGATTTCCTTTTTTGGTTGCAAATTTTGATGGACCAATGAACATCTTGTTTTCTTCTTAACAGTGTGCATGGGTTGGGTTGGGTTGGGTTGAGTTATTTATTCAACCCAACCAACCATGGTGCCCAACCTAACCTAGCCCATATGAATTGGGGTTGGACCTATGGATTGGACATTTTTCTTTTTATAAAAAAATTATTATTATTATTAAATTAGGTATTAGAACAACACCATCACAAATATGAGTAGAATAATCTTGAGCATAACAACAAACCAACACAAATTATATGAGAAGAACTTAGAGTTTGGATTTTATTTAGGAAGAGGGGTAAAAAGTAAACAAAAAAATTGTATAATATATTTTAAATATATATTTTAAATTTTAAGTATATATTAAATATAAGTGGGTTGGGTTGGGTTAGGAGGATTTGTGAATATTATTACCTGAATCCAACCTGACCTACTGTAAATAAATAAATAAATAAATAAAATTCACAACCCAACACAACCAACCAACTCCTAAAAACTAACCAAACTTGACGGTTTGAGTTGGTTTGGGCCAGTTTTGGTTGGCGGCACACCCTTTTTTCTTCCTCTATTTCCCTCACGGCCACCCCTATTGGACTAGCCAATAAGCATGGACATGGATTTTTTTTTTTTTTTTTTTTGAGAAGGTGCATGGACATGGATTTGAATATTAGGAAGAGGGGTAAAACTTAAATAACAAAATTGTATAATATATTTTTAAATATATATTAAATATATGTTTTTTTATTTAATTTTAAGCATATATTAAATACAGGTGGGTTGAGTCAAGTTAGGCAAATTTGTGAATATTATGACTTGAATCCAACTTGACCTACTGTAAAAAATAAAAAATAAAAAAATTCGCAACCTAGCACAACCAACCAACTCCTAAAAACCGACCCAACTTAATGGTTTAGGTTGGATTGGGCCGATTTTGGCTGGTTGGCGACACACCCTTACTTCTTCCTCTATGCCTCGGCCGCTTGCGGGCCCCTATTGGACTAGCCAATGAGCATGGACATGGATTTGAATTTGAATATAATATAGACTTGAGCTTGCAATTTTTTTTTTTTTTTTTGATAATGAAACTTGGGCTTACACTTTTAACTGCTTTAGCCTTTGGTTTAATATATTAATAGATAAGTATGTAAAAGGTAATTACAAAACGGCATAACAATATAGATTAATACAGAAATATCTCATTTCCTTAACTAAATTGAAATAGTCTTCAACATGAAATTGACTGGCTTGCTTAAGAGATAGTTCTAACTTTATGGTTGTAGCGTGAGATCGTTGACTGAAACCAAAATTGTAAAACAATTAGCTACTTTTGTGGGTATTTATTGTAGTATTTGCATTTCCTTAAAAATGAAGTGTCATTGTTAATCAAAGCAAGTGTATAAGTCATGACGAGTATCAAGATAAGATCATCCAGATAAAAAACAACCTTAGCCACACTCAAGTCGAGGACGAGAGTAAATGTAAAATCCCGTCATCGTATGCCATCCTTTTAGATGAGCCAGGCCAGCATTCATTGAAGGCACAAATAAATGCCATCAGGACAGCTGATAAGCAATGATTGCGCCGAAACAGTTACAAGAGCAATGATGGCCCAGTGGTCATCCGTTACACCTTAAATGGAATCATCATTGTCAATTAATGCTGCGTTCCTCTCAGGAGAAAAACGCTCAAAGCAGCATTAACAGACATAACTGCATCAACCCGAAGCAAACTATAAAAAGGGAAATGGAACTCAAGTAAAGACACATGAAAAACTAGAGAGACACTTGTGAGAAATTTTTTTGAGAATTGATAAGCTGACTTTAGTATCAGAGCATTCTCAACTGGCATCACGCCGGTGAAAACCTCCTTTGCCTTTCTTTTCTTAACAGTAGGTACTAGAGATCGTCCATCGATATTGACAAGAAACATACTGACAAGGTCAAGTTTCGGCTTCATCAGTTTGGCGCCATTTGTGGGGACGACGAGTTGATCCTTTCTCAAACCATCATGCTCCTACCGCTGAAGCTCCTATCGCTTGATGGACTCCACACCAGCACCACCCCTAGATCTTGTGGTGATGGCTCAACAGATCCAAGCTCTAACAGCAAATGTACAAGAGCTAATGAAGCAAAATGAAGAGTTGAAGCGTTGGGCCCGTCTAGAGGGTAGCAATGCATCGCATCACCGACGTAGTCATAGCAGACATGACGAGGAGGCTAGTAGCCCTGAAGACAGTAAGGTAAAAGACGCAACCGAATACACAGGGCAGTCCATGCATGACAATGATCACATGATGAAGAGCTTACGAAGGGAACTTGATGAAGTAAAGTATGCTATGAATGGGAAGACGACAATGAACCTTGATGGCATGCTTAAACGAATATATTCACCTTTCACAGCTAGCGTTTTGGAATGCCCCCTACCTCCGAAATTTCGTTTGCCGCAACTGGAGTTCTATGATGGCATGAAGGACCCTCTCGACCACATAGGGGCCTTCAAGACCATTTTGAATCTTCAGTAGACCCTGGACGAAGTCATCTGCAAATCTTTCCCTGCCACCCTAAGGGGGGCTACTAGGGTGTGGTTTAGTAAGCTGCCAGGGTCCTCAATAGCGAATTTTGAATAGCTCAGTGACTCGTTTGTTTGCCATTTCATTGAGGGCAACGTCACAAAAGGCCAACCTCTTACTTGCTCACAGTAAGGTAGTAAGAAGGGGAAAGCCTACAGGAGTATATGAAATGTTTCAACAAGGCCGTGTTGGAAATTGACAAAGCTGATGACCAGGTGATAATAACGACCTTTCAGGCTGGGCTCAACAACCCTGATCTTATCTTTTCATTGGGAAAGACACCACCAACCTCTATGACAGATCTCCTGTTCAAAGCTCAGAAGTACATGAACGGGGAGGATGCCCTTACAGCAAAAGGGCTAGCAAGAAAACAAAAGAAGGACGAGTCTAGTGATTCCCAAGGTAAGAACAAGGATTGTAAAGACCCATATTTAGAGAATAAGGCCAACAAAAGCAGTCCTGACACCCTGAAGAAGAAGATGAACTTCACCCCATTGATGATGCCCGCGGATAAAATCCTAATGTAGATTAAGGATGAATTAGGCTTGAAATGGCCCCAGCCATTGAGCACCTCTTCCAGGAAGCGGGACCTGAAGAAATTCTGTCATTTCCACAAGGATCATGGCCATTACACTGACGAATGTCGTTATCTGAAAGAGATAATTTTACAATTGATTCAACGGGGAAAGCTCCAAAAGTTCCTTAAGAGGGACCACCACCCTCGGACAAGGACTAAGGACAAGTCTCATGATGATGACAAGGATGATGGTTGGGATCATCTAAAGTAGGTTGTGGGGGAAATACGAATGATAATTGGGGGACCTGTTTCAGAAGGGTCGTACAAGTCTTTGAAGAAGACTCATCATAGGCAGATCAGCAGTGTTCACATGGCATCCATCTCCAAAGTATCGACGATCAGAAAATGATGATATCACGTTCTTTAAGCGGGATGCAAGTGGGATTAAGCAACCCCATGATGATCCACTTGTCATTGTACTGGAAATTGAAGGTTTCAACACAAGGAGAGTATTGATTGATAACGGGAGCTCTACTGATATAATGTACATGGCGGCCTACCAGCAGTTGAGGTTGAATCTGAAGAGGCTTAGACCTTTCAAATCCCCATTGGTTAGCTTCAGTGGAGATCGAATTTATCCAAAAGGAATCATCTTGTTGTTAGTAACAGCTAGAACACATCCAACCCAGGTAACAAAACAGGTTGATTTTTTGATCGTCGATTGCCCATTGTCTTATAATTTCATCCTGGGACGACTTACACTAAATCGGCTTAAGGCTATAACCTCAACTTATTGCCTGAAAGTGAAGTTTCCAACCCGAAACGGGATAGGACAAATATGCGAGGATCAGCTTTTGGCTAGAAAATGTTACCAAGTGGTATTAGCTTCAAGAGAAAACCATGCATGAATGGTGGAAGAAGAAACAAAGAAGCCTGCATAGGAGCTGAAAGATGTGAACCTAGTAGAAGAAGACGCTACCAAGGTTCCAAAGGTGGGAGCAGAACTTGACTAAGACTTGAAGGAAAAGATCGTGGAGTTCCTAAAGCAAAATCTAGATATCTATGCCTGGACTCACGAAGACATGCCAGGCATAGACAACAAAGTGATAGAACACAAGTTAAATGTCGATCCCACCAAAAATCTTGTCCAGCAGAAACAATGAGTTTTTGCCCTTGAGAGGAACAAAGTTGTTGTGGAAGAGGTAGAGAAGCTTTTGACTGCTGGGTTCATCAGAGAAGTCTATTAACCTTGAATGGTTAGCCAACGTCGTCATGGTGAAGAAGTCCAACGGGAAATGGCGCATGTGCGTTGACTTTACAAATCTCAACCGCGCCTGCCTAAAAGATAGCTTTCCGCTTCCCAGGATTGATCAGCTAGTGGATTCAACAGTCGGCCATAAGCTGTTGACCTTTATGGACGCATTTTTAGGATACAACCAAATCCGCATGAATGAAGAGGACCAGGAGAAAAAAACTTTTGTTACTAATCAAGGGTTATATTGTTACAAGGTTATGCCATTTGGCCTGAAGATTGTAGGGGCTACTTATTAGAGGTTGGTGAGTCAGACGTTTAGCAAGTAAATTGGACGGAATATGGAGGTCTATGTGGACGACATGCTTGTGAAGAGCAGGAAAGCAGAATTACACTTGGACGACCTCAAGAAACTTTCGATACATTGAGGAAGTATCAGATGAGGTTGAACCCGGCGAAATGTGTGTTTGGGGTCTCATCGGGCAAGTTTTTAGGGTTCATGGTCTCACAACAAGGCATAGAGGCTAATCCCGAGAAAGTCAAAGCCATGTTGGATATGACATCCCCAAGGAGTATGAAGGAGGTTTAGAGGCTGACGGGACGTATAGCAGCTTTGAACAGGTTCGTTTCTAGAACTATAGATAAATGCCTCCTGTTCTTTAAAACATTAAAACAGGCCTTACAATGGACGGACGAGTGTGAAGAAGCCTTCCAAGCAATCAAAGATTACCTGTCCAAACCCCCACTCCTGAGTCCATCCATTGAAGGAGAAGATTTATTCCTGTACTTAGCTGTCTCCCAAACAACTGAAAGCTCAACATTGATCCGTGAAGAGCTCAAGATTCAGAAGCCAATTTATTACACAAGCCAGGCCTTCCAAGGTGCAGAAGCAAGATACCCAAAGATAGAAAAATTAGCCCTCGCTTTAATCGTCGCATCAAGAAAGCTCCGTCCCTACTTTCAGGCACACACGATATTAGTCATGACGGACCAGCTTCTGCGAAAGGCGATGGGTAGGCCAGACGCAACAGGAAGAATGGTCCAATGGGTGGTGGAATTAAGTCAATTCGATGTCGATTACAAGCCTAGAATGACAATCAAAGCCCAGGCACTGGTAGACTTTGTCGCTGAATTCACTTGGTTGATCAAGATCCAGAATCAGATTACTGGACAGTGTATACAGATGGCTCGTTAGCGTCAAGCATGGGTGGAGTAGGTGTGATTCTCTTGTCCCTTGAGAAATACATCCTCAAGTACAAAGTCCATCTTCAGTTCCTAGCAACGAATAATGAAGCAAAGTACGAAGCTGTCCTGATAGGCTTGAGGGTTGCAAAAGCCTTGGGTGTGAGAAACTTGAAACTGAACTCTAATTTGAAGCTTGTGACAGGGCAGATGAACAACAAATACGAGGCTAAAGAGGATAGGATGAAGAGGTACCTAGCATTGACCAGTCAGTTAATTTCTAAGTTTGATGATGTCAAGATTACTCAGGTACCCTGGGAAGAAAATTTAGAAGTGGACGAGGTTGCTAGGCTAGCATCGTCAGAGACCAATGAACAACAACCTAGATTGTACATAGAGGTATAGTACCTTCTGAGTATTGAGGGGTTTGATGTGAATTACGTCTAGTCAGGAGAAAGCTGGATGGCTTCGATAATCACGTACATCAAGGATGATAACCTCCCTGCAGATCCCTCGAAAGCTAGAAAAGTCAAAGTTAGGTCGTCTAGATTTACAATCCTGAATAATGAGCTTTACAAGAGGGGATTCTCACAACCCTACTTGAAGTGCCTCGACCCAGAAGACGTTGAGTACGTACTAAGAGAAATCCACGAAGGGGTATGCAGAAATCACTCTGGACCACGATCACTCGTTGGGCAAGTTGTTCGTGCAGGATATTTTTGGCCAACTATGCAAAAAGATGCAGCTTAGGTTGTTTAGAGGTGCGACAAGTGCCAACGGTTTGGAAATGTGCAACATGTCCCAGCGGAGCACTTGACTAACATCACATTACCATGGCCATTCTCCACATGTGGAATCGACATAATGGGCCCCCTACCCCCTGGTAAGAAGCAGATAAAATTCCTGATCGTCGCTATTGATTATTTTCTCGAAGTGGGTGGAAGCAGAGCCTTTGGCAGTTATAATGGAGGCCAAGATACAACACTTCGTGTGGAAAAATCTTGTTTGTCGATTTGGAATTCCACGGGTCATCATCTCTAACAATAGACGACAGTTTGACAACCACAAGTTTAGGGATTTTTGCAAGGAGCTGGGGATAAGGAATCACTATTCTTCACCTAGACATCCATAGGCAAATGGCCAGATAGAAGTCACAAATCGAACTTTGCTCAAACTGATCAAAACCTGACTTAAGGGGGTAAAAGGGGCATGGCTTGACGAGCTTCCAGGAGTATTGTGGGCTTATAGAACAACGACAAGGACACCAACGAGCGAGACACCTTTCAAGATGGCGTTTAGAATCGAAGCAGTAGTTCCTGTGGAAGTTGGAGTGATAAGCCTCAGAAGGGTAAGTTGTGACGGACAAAGTAATGACGAGGGCCTCAATCAAGCTCTGGATTGTTTACCTGAGGTTAGAGACGATGCAGCCTAGAGGATGGCCTTGTATCAGGAGAGGATGACAAGGTACTATAACCAGAGGGTAAAGTTGAAGCATTTTAATCCTGGAGATATGGTTTTGCGGAAGGTTTCATAAGCTACCAAAGATCCAAACGAAGGGAAGGTAGGCCTCAGTTGGGAAGGTCCATACAGGGTCATCCGTTATTCAAGGAGAGGGAGCTACTATTTAGAGGACACAAATGGGAAACCTTTGCCTCATCCATAGAATGCAGAGCACCTTAAAAAGTATTATCAATGAGGGAGCGGATTCTCAGCCCTAATAAGTTCTAGGGTTTGGAACATCTCGTTTACTCATCCACAGATAAGCGGGCCATCAATTTCATTGTTTTTATGCATTTATCCCTTTTTTCTTTCAATACTTTATTTTCAGCACCTTTTGTGTTTCCATGAAGTATTACCCTTGTAACCCCTCTTTATAAACAAGGATGAATAAAACAGAAAAAACGTCTGCTAAAGCTATTTCTTTTCATGACAAACACTCCAAGGAGAAAATCTACCTCATTCGAAAAGGAAAGTCCAAAGCACAATGGTCATGATAGAAACCCTGAGAAGTTTAAATCATGATCAAGTGATAAAAACGATAAGTTTAAATCACAAAGATAAAAACCTCGTCAATATAAATGACGAGGTCAAAATCCAAGTTAAGTGATAAAAATGTTAAGTTTAAATCACAAGGATAAAAGCTTTGTCAATATAAATGACGAAGTTAAAAGTCCAATCTACGTGATAAAAACGATAAGTTTAAATCACAAAGATAAAAGTTTCGTCAATATAAATGACGAAGTTAAAAGTCCAATGTACGTGAATCACAAGGATAAAAGCTTCGTCAATATAAATGACGAAGTTAAAAGTCCAATTTACGTGATAAAAACGATAAGTTTAAATCACAAGGATAAAAGCTTCGTCAATGACGAAGTTAAAAATCCAACTTACGAGATAAAAACAATAAGTTGAAATCACAAGGATAAAGGCTTTGTGAATATAAATGACAAGATCAAAATCCAAGTTAAGTGATAAAAACTTTGAGTTTAAATCACAAGGATAAAAGTTTCGTCAATATGGATGTTGAAATTAAAAATCCAACTCATGAAAGACTTCGTCAATATGAATAACGAAGTTAAATCACAAGGACAAAAGACTCAGCCAAGTCCAGCTCATAAGCTAAGTGATAAAATTTAAATTTGTGAAGATAAGAAACAAGTTATAGCATAAGCAAAGTAAGAAGTTAAAAAAGAGTTGTCCAAGATAAAAGCCTTAAAACAAGGAGGCAGCCAATGTCTGTTGAAAAACCCCAAAACAAAAGGGGAACCCATTGTTCTCAAAAAAAAAAAAAAAAAAAAAAAAAAAAAAAAAAAAAAAAGGAAAGAAATCATGAAGGAGGAACAGTAGACTTGTTAACATCTTTTCCTTTAGCAGCCTTGTTCATAGCGGGGTCTCTCTCCATGGCACCATATTCAATCTCTTCCTGCTCCTTTGCTTTGTCTTCAAGAATTTCTGTATCAATCTTCTCAAAATCCAAACCAGAAAAGTCCACGGCCAAGCTGTGGTGCTTCATTGTCCACCGGCGTAGAAGCTCGAACCCTTTAAAGTACTGCATGAACTGAAGATTTGAAAATTCCTCTGACTGCTTAAACTTCTAGATGATCTTGTCTCTCTCTTCATCAGTCTTTAGGAGGGCGGCCTGAATCTCTTCATCTTTCTGAACGACAAGAGCCTTTTCTACACGCAGGGCCTCAGTAAGCTCCTTTATTTTGTGGTTCGCATCATTCCTCTCGTTTATGACAGCAATCAAATCTTTCTTCAACTTGGAGCATTCAACCTTGACAGATTCTACCTTCGAAGTAGCCACCACAACCTTCTCCTCTGTGTCCAAATATTCAGTTATGATACGCAATGACTCCCCAAGGAACTAATGGAAACAAGTAAGTAAGGGAGGAAATTATGCATACCCACTTGCACAGACAAATCCAAAAGAGATGCTAGAAGAACAGAACTACATACCTGCACCAACTTATGGATATGTTGACTGACAAACTCGTGGGAGGGAATGGACGATAAACCCTTCAGTTCATCATTGGTAATCATGTTGTATGCGTAGCCCAGAGCTATACCAGGGTCATCCCATATGCTCATCCCAACTTTGCCTTTACCTTTTGCACGGGTAATTGGAGGGGTAATGGTAGTCACTTCCAAAGACAGGGTTGGAGAAGAAGGGGCAACATGAACAGGTGGAAGAGCTGCGGTATCAGCTTTCTTGTCGCTTAACTTTCTTTTCTTCGAATCAAAAGTTAGGTTGGCTAGGGGTTCGTTTTTCAAGTTTTTAATGCAGGCATATTTATCTTTGCTGTATCTGGTGGCCATTTCTGCTAAGTAAAAAAAATAAAAATAAAAAAAGAGAGAGAGAGAGAGAAAGAGAGAGGCGATTCCCAATTAGATAGTTAGACGGAATTAAAAAAAGATGAAGTGAGGGATAGATGATCTTCCTTTTCTCTTCTCGGTAGATTTTCTCTAAAGTGTACTTTGAAGGTTCGGGGCCTAAGCAATAGTCAAACAAGTGACGAGGATCAACAAGGTTGTTGAAATCCTCTATTTCACGAGTGTAGGCAAGGGCAGCACGAACCCGGTGGTGGTGTTTATCTTCCAGGTTAGGACGATCAAGAGTTGTGAAGAATCAGAAAAAGAACTTCGTTAAACAAGTAATCAAGACATGGAAGAAAGAAAAAAGAGGATAACGGAAATATGCACCAAGTGCTGGGACTTCCCATTTTCGTAGTAATCTTGGGACTTCCCCCCAAAAATCGTCAGACGAGGTTTCCCAACCCGTTCTAGAAATGAAAAAATATCGTGATTTCCAATCACGAAAAGACGAAGGAAAACCCATAACAATCCTAGATTTCCTATCCCAGGGCAAAAGTTCAAAATACCCATAGTGGGTAAAGGCTTTCAAACGGTACAAAAACAAAAATTCCTTTAAAGTAATCATCTCTCCATCGCAAGTAGACACCTAAATGGACATGCAACTTATTATCGTCCTCCAAGCGTTAGGGATGAGCTGACCAGGGGTGATCTGAAATTCATTTAGGAGACGCAAGATAAACGGCTGAACAGGGAAGCGAAATCCACACAGAAAGTTAGCCTCATAAAAACACACCTCTCTGTGAGCAAAGTTGCAAGCTTTCTCACCCAGGTAAGGTAGTCTAACAAAGGTCCCTTTGGGAAACTGAAACCTCTTCCTAAAACCGATCAAATGTTTTTCTTTCAAGGAGCAAGACTTCGAAAGATCATGTAAGGGGGGTGGAGACGAAGATGAAGGAAATTTTGAAGCAGCGGTGTCCACTGCTTTGCTCAAAGAATCCACATTGGAAGACAACCCAGTCTCCAACTCCCTAGACTGAACATCATCCACCCTATACTCGATGGTGGCCATCTCCGAGTGGTGTTTTATCAGAGATTGCCAGATTAAAGGATAAAGAAAAAGTAAGACGAGCCTAAGGGCAGAGAAATGGGGAGCAAATAAGCCTACTTGAAGACGTCAACCTGAGGAATATCCTAAGAAAACTCCCTACTGAGCAAAGAAAAACAAGATTGAGGGGCACTCTTGACTAAGGAATTCAAAACCAACCATCAAAACATAGAGAAAAGAGGCCTTACCAGGAAGTTGTGAAGAATGAAGATTTCTCAGGCACCCTGAAGTTCAGACCAAATAAGGCAGAGGAAAAGGAACAATTTTTTTTTTTTTTTCTAAAAGAAAAACTAGGAATTAAGGCGCACCGAAATCAAGGAAACTTCACACGTACCACAAATTGAAGACCAACACATGTTCATTTCTTGAAAAGTAGTCATTTCGCATTTAAAACAAGAGCCAAATTCCAAGAATCGAGAAGATACGAAGCATCATGTCCAGTCATATTCCTAAGATCGTCCAACTTCTTGACGACTAGGAATAGGGGGCAATTAATGAGTATCAAGATAAGATCGTCTAGATAAAAGACAACCTTAGCCACACTCAAGTCGGGGATGAGAGTAAACGTAAAATCTCGTCATCGTATGTCGTCCTTCTAGATGAGCTAGGCCAACATTCATTGAAGGCACAAATAAATGCCATCAGGACAGTTGACAAGCAATGACTACGTCAGAATAGTTATAAGAGCAATGATGGCCCAACGGTCATCTGTTACACCTTAAATGGAATCATCATTGTCAATTAATGCTGCATTCCTCTCAGGAGAAAAACGCTCAGAGCAGCATTAACAGACATAACTACACCAACCCAAAGCAAACTATAAAAAGGGAAATGGAACTCAGGTAAAGACACATGAAAAACTAGAGAGACACTTGTGAGAAACTTTTTGAGAACTGATAAGTTGACTTTAGCATTGGAGTATTCTCAACTGGCATCACGCTGGTAAAAACCTCCTTTGCCTTTCTTTTCTTAACAACAGGTACTGGAGATCGTCCATCGATATTGACGAGGAGCATACTGACGAGGTCAAGTTTTGGCTTCATCAAGTCACTCTACGTAGCATCAAATTGAGAGAAATAGTCTTAAAATACTATTTAAAAATTTAGATTAAATGTTAGTGGTTAACCCTTAAGTATTTTTGGTAGCTCTCTTCAATAATTGGTTATTCCTAATTAATTATTGTCTACATGATACATAAGTATTCTATAATTATTGTGGTATAATGTAAACGTTTGGAGAGCACAAACATTCGCCATGTTTTTGGATTCCAAGGTAAAAAGGGATGTCGACAAGCTTATCTTGGCTCAATCACATAAGCAGTCACCTCTAACATGCGTTTAGGTAGTGAGTAGAGATGAGACATTTTGTCATTTGACAATATGGATTCATGACTTCATGTGGATTTCTCGATGGTGTGCATGAAAGATGTCACAAGGAGATGCATGTTGCCAGGTAAAACTAGAGCAATGGTGGGTTCACTGTGATTCCAGGTTTTTAAATCGTAAGGACGATAATTCAAGCATAGGTTTGTTTAAATGGCTTGAAATGTACAAAGTAGTAGTCGATGGTCATTGTTTTGGTTTTCGGACTTGGTTTGCTGGTCAAATTTTAGTGATTGAATTCCACGAAATCAATGTTGGAGGTTATAATTCAAAGAATGCCTGTCTTAGAAAGCTGAAGAAGGAAACTATATATGGAAATACACACTAATAAATACAAGCTTCTTACTATGCTGAAGTGGGAGTTATTATGGTACGGCTCGTCTCTCTTGTGATATGTAGCTATAATTCTATCTGGTTTGTGAATTCAGTTTTCCTAATTAGTCACTGTATAGAGCCTTTTTGTCTTCATTTGACACAAATACATAGTTAAATTGCGCATCTTAATCAGTCACTCTTAACAAATAATTATAGTGTCACGAATGAATGATTTTAATAACCATTTATGTGTTCGAGATATAATTATTAGATATCTAATTGAAAATTTCTTATTTCATAAATTGGTTATTATAATTTGCTTATGCTGCAGATGTCTTAGATGCTGTGTATGATCGCTTGCAGCCCATCTGGAGGAGGTGAGTAGGTAGGAAAGGAATAAAAAGTGAATGGTTGAATCCTTTGGATGTTGTTTTGGAGGGATGGAAAAGCATGAATGCCATTTGGGATGGGGGAATAAGGAGAGGACGGTTTGGTTGCTGTTTTACAAACTGTATACGTAGATGTGTCAAATTTTTACTGATTTTCATTTGAGTCCGTCACTAATATCACATTTTTATTTATCAATAATCACCAACCTTAGCAATTTGTAAAAAAGTTTATATTTCTAGCATTTTTCTAATATATTTTTTGAAGAGTGTGTGTCGGTGTGTGTGAAAATAATATTGTAATAATCATTTTTCTTTTTTTTTTTGTTCTTCTATAAATGAAAATGTGGTATAACTTTTACCATAACTCTGAAGTCGTCGATGATGAATAATGGAAAAAAAAAGTTGTGAGTGCTATGCAAAAGTGATGGTTCATCGTCTATAGTTTATCATTTCAATAACTTTTCTTCATTTCATTTCCTTTTGGGTATGCTCTCACACGCAATAGTGCAATCCATAGGAATATTGACAGTCATCAAGTCTGCTTGGCTTTCTTTCAAAATTTTGTTTCATGTATCACAAAAGGGTTTTTGTTTTATTTTTTCTAGGGATTGGGGATGAATCACAAAAACCCTCCAGCTTCTGTCATTATGCTTTTTATTTATTTATCTTTTGTTTTTGCTTTCTATTTAATTAATTTTCTTGGATTGTTTATACCGTATTGATTGCTTCTATATCTGATCATTCTACGCAAAATATCGATGCTTTTGATCTTCTTTGTTGTGTCGTATTGCGTTATTATTATATTTTTTGTTCCGTTTAAGCTTGATGAATTGATGATAATTTTCAGCTTAAATGAGCTTTTAATTCCTTAGTTTAATATGTTTTCAAGGTTGGATGAGAGTTTGTTTAGTTTTTGTATCTTCTACCGTGTGTGTGTGTTTTTTTTTTTTTTGAGAAAATATCTTCTACCGTGTTTGGTTGGGTTGTTCATCGAAATTAGCCATGGCCCAAGCCCAATCCTAGAATTAAAATATCTTCGTCTATGTTAAGTTTGGACATACATGTATTTACAACTTTTAATTGTCCAAGTTCAACCTGACAAAGTCATTCTATGTGGGTTTTGATCCCATCCAAACGGTATATATAAACACTTTATATTCACCTGAATTCAAGTAAAATTTTAGTTAATTCCCAACTATGTTATTGTATTTTCCAATAATCTTGTTTGAACTTATTTGTTTGTGCTTAGGTGAAATGTATGTGACAGCCTTCCAATTTTGAGACCCAAGTTTTTAAATTAGTGTGTTCAGCCGACCAACCCAATAGATATTCTTTTGGATTCAAATACGTTCAGATATAGTGTGACTAGCACTAATTCAGATATATAGACATATATAAAACTTTTTTTCTCTCCTCTCTGTAGGAGCTTTTCTTCTCATCGTGGGTGATCAGTTTTGTTCCACTTATTAGGAGAAGTGGTATTCCCTTCCCATCACTACATACTGTGGTGAGTGGGAGTTGAGTTTTTCTTTTTTGTTTCAACTACCAGACACTTTTTCTGAGTTGCCATAGGAATTTATTTCCACTCGCATGGATTCAGATTTCATAGACAGAATCCAGCGGATAAGCTTGACAGAGGAGGAGGGGGAAACCATAAAGGTTCGATCAGACAATCGTGCGAAAGTACTTGAAGAATGCTCTTTGAGCCTGATGGGGCGTTTTCATACGACGAGACCAATAAACACTCTAAGAATCTTCTCCAATCGGTTTGGAAATTTTGTCAAGACTTGAAGATCACTGAGGTTGGCGATGGCTTGTTTCAGTTTAAATTTGCTATGGAAAGCCAACTGAATTGGGTCCTAAAAAATGGTCCATGGAGTTTGAGTGCATACCAATCTGGGTACAGGTGTGGGGACTACCGGTCCGATTTGATTACTGTGGAGGCTGACCAAGATATTGGAGAGAGCATTGGGAAGGTACTGGAGGTTGACTGTAAGGCTATTGCAGCCAACCAAGCCCGTTTTCTTTGAATTTGGGTGGAATTGCCATTGAAGAAGCCAATCAAGAGAGGGGCTCCAGTTCTAAGTCCGGAGGGGGATAGAGTGTGGACCGCTTTCCAGTATGAGCGATTGGTTGGCTTGTGTTTCAACTGTGGGCTAATTGGACATGAAGCTAGGGAGTGCCACCATCCACTATCAAACACTGAGGAAGAAAAGCCTTATGGAGAGTGGCTCAGGGCTGGAAGCAGAGGGGTGAAGGATCCACGAGGGAAGAAGCAAGCAAGCCCACCACGGCGTAAGGCGAAAAATGCCAATGAACAAGCGAGGGATCAGCCACAACCACCACAAGATTAACAGATGGCTGAGGCTTACGGCATTGATGCAGTCCGAGGAACCATTACAGGTGAGGAATTAATTGTAACTGACAGCACGAAGAAAGGAGTAACTGCAAGCGTTGAAAGTCATAATAGCGTGGATCACGCACTTAATTATTCAGATATGGTAATGGGTAACGCAGAAGGGGAACACGAAACCGAGATCACGCACTGTGCCGATTACGTATTTGGAAAAAAATAATGAGGAGCCAACTGGGACAGATTTTAAGGTGCCACGTGGCCACACACGTGATATTCAAAAAACCCAAGAAGCTGCAATTCGAAAGTGGAAAAAAAATAGACAGAGTCATGAAACAAAACAAATCGACCCAAGGGTGTTCAAACGAAGAAAGGAGTGAAGTAGTGGGGAAAAAATGCAGGCTTGGGGCTGAGCAAAAGGAGGGTAACACAGCCGGGAGAAAAAAACAAACGGTCAACACAATGATCAATCATGCACAACGGTGGAGGCTGATGTCCAACCCCGCCGAGCACAATGAAAATTATGAGTTGGAACCGTAGGGGGCTTGGGAACCCCTGTGCAAGTGCAGTGCTCTCTCACTTGGTGAGGGAGAATTCTCCCAACGTTTTCTTTCTGATGGAGACAAAACAAACGGTGGATGAGATGAGAAAAGTTCAAGTGGATTTACGATACAACAACTTGCTTGTTGTTCCTTGTGTTCGGAGGGCGGGTGGTTTAGCCATGCTTTGGAAGGATGAGGTGAGGCTAGATGTTCAAACCTTTTCCTTGAACCACATCGATGCTCATATCCTGATTGACCAAAACTACCCTTGGAGACTTACAAGATTCTATGGCAGACCGGAGGAACAAAGGAAGCACGAATCTTAGGGTCTTTTAAAACATCTACACTCTAGAGATATAGTGTCATGGGTATGTATTGGAGACTACAATGAAATTTTGAGTTCATCGGAGAAACATGGTCGTCATCCAAGACACCCTAGGTTCATGGATGAGTTTCGGGGTGCACTGCTACATTGTGGTTTAGTGGACATTGGTTACCAAGGTAATATTTTTACATGGAGAAATGGTAGATAGGGTGAAGCGTTTGTTCAAGAGAGGCTTGATAGGGCTTGTGCAACAATCGAATTGAGGGAATTATTTCGATAGGCAATAGTAAGGCATCTCCAAGCATCATACTTAGATCATGATCCAATCTTACTCACTTTGCAGAGGGATACACACAATGGAAGAAGGAAAAAAATTCCAAAGAGATTTGAAGAAAGATGGGCTACACATCCGGAGTGTGAAAGTATCATACAAGAAGCTTGGAATAGAGAAGCTCATTCGGGCAGCCCCATGTTTAGGCTATTCTAAAAAATAAGGGCGTGTAGATCGGCCTTGGTAGCATGGAGTGGGAATATGGGAAGTTTTAAGACAAGGCTAAAAGAAAAAGAAAGGGTCTTGGAGCAACTTAAGGCAAGGAATGATGCTGGCAATTTAGACATGATTCAAGCAGTTAAAGGAGAGATCAATGCCCTACTATTTCAGGAGGAGATCTCTTGGAGACAAAGATCACGTGCTATATGGTTACTTGCGGGTGACAAAAACACAAAATATTTCCATCAACGAGCTAGTCAACAACGTAAAAAAAATCACATTGAGGGTTTTATGGATGATTGGGGGCAATGGTGCACATCAAATGAAGAGAAGGAGAGGGTGGCGGAGGAATATTTTCAAAGGCTTTATACCACTACAAATCCGAATGTGATGGGGGGTAGTTTTGGACAAGGTGGATCAGGTTGTCACTCTTGCTATGAATCAAACACTTCTCCAACCTTATTCATCTGATGAGATCAAGCAGGCTCTCTTCCAAATGCACTCTTCAAAATCTCCAGGTCTAGATGGTATGTCTCCTTTCTTTTTTCAAAAATATTGGAATATGGTAGGGAGTGATATCATAGAAGCTTTGTTGTCTGTTTTGAATTCGGGTCATTTCTTGAGAAAAATGAATTACACCCACATTGTACTCATACCTAAGATGAATGAGCCTAAAACAATTGCTGACTATAGACCAATTAGCCTTGCAAATGTTATCTCCAGATTGGTCTCAAAAGTATTAGCAAACCGACTGAAATTAATCTTGCCAAATGTTATTTCAGATTCACAATGTGCTTTTATGCCTAACCGCTTAATTACTGATAATACTACAGTAGCTTTTGAAGTTTTGCACAAGATGAGAAATAAAAGAACAGGGAGGAAGGGGCAGATGGCCATCAAACTGGATATTAACAAGGCATACAATAGGGTGGAATGGGGTTTTCTCAGGAACATTATGCTTAAATTTGGTTTTGATGTTTGGTGGGTTCAGCTAGCTATGGAGATTGTTTGTATTGCTTCTTACTCGGTGCTTATTAATGGAGAGCCTAAAGAACACATCAATCCATCTCGGGGTATAAAGTAAGGGGACCCATTGTCCTCTTATTTGTTTCTATTATGTGCAAAGGGCCTATCCTCCTTAATTAGACACACCGTTGCAGCTTGAAATCTTCATGGGATTTTATCCAGCAATAATGGGGTATACATATCTCACCTTCTATTTGCAGATGATAGCTTCATTTTTTGCCAAGTTACTATGGAGGAATGCCAACAACTCCGTAGATTATTACGGTGTTATGAAGAAGCATCTGGCCAAGCAATTAATAGGCAGAAGACTTCTATTTTTTTCAGCCATAATACAAGGCCCGATGTTAAAAGAAATATCCAAAGAATGATGGGGGAAAGAATTATGGAGGATTGTGAAAAGTATTTAGGTCTCCCAATGGCTGGTGGCAAGTCGAAGGTGAATACTTTTAGGGAGCTTCGGGAGAAAATCTCAAAGAGAGTCATGGGATGGAAAGAAAAATACATCTCAAAAGCATGAAGGGAAATTTTAATCAAAACAGTGGCTCAAGCAATACCCACATACACTATGAGAATCTTCAAAATCCCAAAGTCCTTATGTGATACCATAAACTCTACTTTGGCAAAATATTGGTGGGGGCAGACAAAGGAGGAAAATAAAATCTATTGGATCAATTGGTTGAAGTTATGCACTCCTAAACAAAAGGGTGGCATGGGTTTTAGGGCTATTCAAGCTTTTAATCTAATTTTACTAGCTAAACAAGCATGGCGCCTAGTCCATAATACCCACTCTCTGTTTTATAGGGTGTATAAAGCAAGATACTTCCCAACTTGCTCTTTCATGGATGCAACTCTTGGCCATAATCCCTCTTATGTTTGGTGGAGTTTGCTTGTAGCAATGGAGATTATTAGGGAGGGAGCATGTTGGAAGGTGGGAGATGGCAGAAATATTGAAGTATCAATGAATAAGTGGTTGTCCCACAAACCTGTGTTTCTGGGGGAGGCTCGGCCAAAAATGCTTGTATGTGAGCTGATGGACTGAGACAATGCAGTGGGATAGGGAAAATTTTTTTGACCTGTTTGCGTATAGAACTCGAATGGAAATCCTGTCTATTCCATTGCAGAATAACACAGCACGAGACAGCCTAATTTGGAAGGAAAATGGCAGCAACAAATTCACGGTAAAAACGGCATACCAGGAAAGTGAGCACTCAAGGGCTAGGATGGATCTGCCAATATGAAAGAAAATCTGGGAACTAAATGTCCCTCCAAAGGTACGTATGTTTCTATGGCGAGCGTGCTCAAATATTCTGCCTACAAGGGGAAATCTGTTGGGTTTTGTGGAGCCTAGTTTTGTTTGATCCGGTTCGACGATCCGACTCAACCCGAATAATATTGCGTGGTTTTTAATGGGAGATTTACTGAGGCTTAGTCCATAGAGCGGAGGTTCGGGCCGATAGGCCCAAGCTGGAGCACTCATGGACAAAGGGGGTTTGGGGACAACGCCCCCAGGAAATTTTTTTTGGCTCGTTTAGCCCATTGTGGAACCGCCTTTTGTAATTAGGGTTTTTTAGTGTGTTGTTGTTGCCGTGTTTTTTATATAGAGAAAAAATATTGTAGCCGCAAATTGTACTCTGTATTCTTCCTTGATAATAGTGATATTCGTGCAATTCCGTAGACGTAGGCAAATTGCCGAACCACGTAAATACTGTCTTGTACGTGTGATTGTTTTTCTTTGGCGTGTATTTTCTCTATTTTTTTTTTTTTTTTTTGTTTCTCACAGGTTGGGAATTCGGCTTTATTCCCTACAACAAAATCTGCAAAGGCGCAAGGTGCAGGTAGAGCCAACGTGTGGGCTGTGCTGCCAGTGTACAGAAACTGTTGAACATGTTCTGTGGGAGTGCCTGTTAGCTAGGAACGTGTGGGCGTTAAGCAGCGGAAAAATCCAGAAATGCCCGAATGAGCTATTCAGGTTGTTGATTGACAAACTTACTCCACAGGAATTAGAGCAGTGGGCTACGGTGTCATGGGCGATTTGGAACGCGAGAAATAAGTTCTATTTTGAAAAAACCCAACGGCATCCAGAATAAATTCTACGAGAGGCTACTGGTTTTTTGGTGGAGTATCAGAGACTGAACGCAGCACAAGTGTAGAATGTTTGGTTTCTCTTTCCGTGTTCTGCTGAGCTCTACAATCAGTGTTTTGTCAGGCATATGGTTTTATGTGTTCAGTTTTGTTTGTCTAGGCCTGACGTAGTATTTTGATATAGTGTTATTTCCTTGATGTAGTTATCTATATGTGGCCCTCCTGACCTGCCCAGGATGCAAATGGCCAATTTTGTAATACTTTATTTTTACTGTCAATAATATTTCTATCAGTTATCTCAAAAAAAAACCCACCAACCCAATAAGTTAGATTCAATCCAATCCATCCTCACTCCTTGGATTGGATTTTTATAGGTTCATGAGTATTGTGGGTTCTAATTTTTTTTAAAGTTGGGACTGGGTTGACAAGATTTTCAATTCAAGTAATTTGATCTAATCATGTTATTAATAGTTTAAAAGAAAATACATTTTAATACTAGCTTTTTTAACTTCCCCACATATATAGTTTATAGCTTCCTATTTCAGGACTTAAGTGCACAAGAAAATGATACCTTGAATATTTTTTGAATGAACATTTAACTTTGCTCATTTTCATGGTTTGAAATAAAACATTTCAAATAGTCACGCCCTTCTAATCAAAGTCCATGTGGTGCCCTTTCTAGTGGCATCTCATTTTCAAAAATTTGGCAACATAAGGTAAATAATAATGTTGAACTATTCCAGCACTTAACCAAAATTTTCCCAAGTGTTAGGTTAATTGTTGATTTTATGAGAGTTCACCCAATTGAATCTGATTTTGCTGCATGAGCATTCAATAGTGATGCTACAAGTTCCTCCGTTGCGTGAAAATTGACAATTAGCTAGGGCAAAATGGGAGATTTAAAAAAGGTATGACATTCAACTATACAATACTGGTTTAAAATAGAAAATGGTAGCTTCCTTTATCGTATCTAACATCTTGGTTACAATTCAAAAAGTTGTGTTTGGAGGAAAGAGAGTATATATGAAAAGAAAAGGCTGTTACAATTTATGGTAGAGTTTGATGTTACAATATGCAGAGTCCATCTTTGATTACTTTAAAAACAATTTAGAATTTTTTTTATTTCATTTAAAGCTTATCGATTTTGTTTCCTATTACAAATTTTAATGGACTGATGGATATCTTGTCTTCTTCCATCTTTTCTTTCCATTTATTTTATTTATTTTAAAATTCTTATTAGACCAGAGATGGGCTTAGACATGAATTTAAATATAGAGACTTCTTGCAATTATATATATATATATATATATATATATATAAGACTTGGGCTTGCATTTTTAAAGGCTTTAGCCTTGGTTAAATATATTAATTTATAAGTATATATAAATATATGTTATGAAATATACATGATGGTAATTTTGAAACAGTACAACAGTATAGACTAGTACCAAAATATCTCTTTCCTTTAATTCGGTATGAAATGGTCTCTATTGCTTAAGAGACATGGTCTTAACTTTATGGTTGTAGGATGGGCTTGCTAACTGAATCCAAAATTGCATGTAAAAAAATTTGCTAATTTGTGGGTATTTATTATTGTATTTGCATTTCCTTAAAAATGGAGTCTCTTTGTTAACCAAATCATGGGCATCAGTCACTATAGGTAGATTAAATAATCTCAAAACACTACTTAAATATTTAGATTAAATATTTGTGGTTAACCATTTAGTATAGGCAAAAACTTGTTTTACACTGTGATTTATAACTAAAAAGTGTTTTAAAGTCACGTTTTCAAGTTATAAAGACATGGTGCATGTAAAACATACACTACCCTTTAGTACTGTAATTGGTAGCCCTTGTGAGTTTTGTGGTTGTACCTCCTTTTTTGACATGTCTCCGTGCGGTACATTCTTGTGAAGGCGAGGTATGCAATCCTCAATCACCCAAGATGTGGTTTTAGACTTGAAATTAGCGAGTCTAGGAGTATGCTAACATCTCTACGAGAGGGATGAAGAAGTCGTTACCTGGTTATTGGTCCAAGAACCAAAAAATGACTCCATGAAGATCTATGCACCAAACTAGGTCTGAAGTTAGGGTACAAGATGTGAAGAAACTAGGTACCCAAGTCTGCCTAGTAGTTGGCCTTCATTAGGTTGTTACTTAATCGGATTGAAATGGAAGTCATTTAATAAACTCTAAAAATGTGCATTTATGTCTACAGTGTAAAGTGTATCAACAGGAATGTGAGAAGAAAGCAATAAACACGGCAAAAAAAGATCAAGAGGAAAATAAGCATGCTAATAACCAATCATGTGGAAGAACATAGAAGCATAGGATCATGACATCACTCAAACATTTAAACATATAAGCATGTGAATAGGGACATTCAAACATGTGAACATGATAAGCATCAGAGTGTGTATGTGTATACCCAATCATGTGAGTGCACAAGCATGGGTACCAATCAAGAGTTATGGGATTACTTGAGGATGAGTGCTTAAGTCTTATGAAAGAAGAATATTAATTGAAGTGAAGCTTTTGTTAAGTCTTGGATGTCTTCCTTTATTAAACTTAAGTGATCTTGAATCTTGATTCCTTATTTATTATCTTTTACGCTTAATTAATCTTCAACTTTCCTTGAATCATACTAATTAAATCTGAACATCCAAGTCTTTTAAGAATGAGATAATCTTTAGTTGAACATAATTCCTTATTATACTTTTAGTTTAAATTCAAGTTTGATTTAAATTACTCATTAAAATCAATTGAATTTCCTTGTGTGAGTTGCCTTATTTGACTTAATGAATTAAACTTAATTGTAATCTTGCAAAAACTTTTAAACTTAATTAATTAGACTTTAGAAGTATTCCATCTTACTCCAACCATTAAGTGTCCATTTGAGAACAGCTTATCTAGTTTCTTGTTAAAATTTTTTTATTGAAAGTGTGCTAAAATATACTTGAGCCCTGAACAAATTTGAAAAAGTGAGAAAATGTAGAAAAAAAAAGTGAGGTTTTCAAAAGCTGTACATGAAAACTAAAAGCTAAAACTCATGTCAAATAGGCTCTAAGTCTTGAGTGATTAATCCCTTAAGGAAAGATTTGATTCTTCAAATTAATCTTTAAATCTTAGTCAATCCTTCTTGAAAGATTTTAATTGTTAAGAGACTTTCCTCATTCGAAGCTTTTAATTTGAAAATTCAATTTGAGTTCAAATTCCAAATCTTAACACTTTTAAATTAGGAAATTATATTCCATTAAAGTTTGATTGCATTCCTTAGTTAATTCTCCGAATTACTTAGACAATTTATTAACCTAAAACTAAATAGGAGCTTTTATGGAAAAGGAAAGAAAGAATTAATTACAGAATTAATATATTTTTGGTATTTTAGGTTTTAGAAAATACGGGCTAGGATTTTAAAGTGAGGATTTTGGAGCCTAGCCTAAGTTGGAAAGGATGGAGGAGAGTGATAGTTGATTTTTGGTGGATATTGGTTCCTATTACAATTGGGGAAATATGTTGAATATCAAAAGGGGAGTGAGGTGGGATTTAGGCTCATTCCCACCATGAGAAAGGTGCATGGTGGGGATGAATCTAAATTCCAGCTTATCCTCCAACAATTGCTTCTCGAAACTTCTACAAAATTCTACACCTCTCTAGGTCTCTCCACCCTCACCCCCCCTTCTCCCTCCTCTTTAGGATCCCATCTTTGAGTAGCTATTTAGAGGTATATATTCTGAAACTCTTCTTCATTCTTTATATCTTTGAAAAGGTTTGGATGTCTACTTTCCAACAGTTCTAGCCTTATTCGATTTGGAGCAGTTGTCGTAGAGATATTCCACCCAAAATAGAGGTGACGTAGCATAGAAATTTACAAAGCTGGTTTTTTGCCTATCTTGTGAGTGTAAATATCTTCCGATCCAAAGATGATATTGTCGAGCTGCTTTTTAAGTGGTGTATATAATTGATCATACTTCAATAAAGTTTTTATCTTTTTGCATCAATTGTGACTGAATCAGTACAGTTTCTTGCACAAAAGACGCCCCAAAAATTAGTTTTTGACCTAAAAAATAATACTTCGTGCACTTTCTTTCAAATTTGTGAACTTACTTTATGGTTTTGCTGACTTCTATTTTGATCAAGTAAGATGTTGGAAAGATTGTGATGTCTATTTCCTAAATATGCTTGATTTATTGTCCAAATCATTCGAATTAGCACGTTGGAGCTGGCTTTGGAAAATAGTGGAAAAATCATGTATTAACATAGAGCACACACATTCACCAAGTTTTTATATTATATTCTATGGCAAAAAGGGATGTTGATGAGCTTAGATTGACTCACTCACATAATTAACTAATCACCTCTAACATGTGTTTAGCTAGTGCATAGAGACGAGACGTTTTGTCATTTGATATTATGGATTCATGTGTCTTACTCTAATAACAAGCATAGTCACGAACAAAGGCTTGGAAACATTATTATTGATGATGCATAGTCACGAACAAAGGCTTGGAAACATTATTGATGATGGAAACAACTGTTGAAATGTTGAATCAGTTCTAAAGATAAGCACTCGATATCTAATATGCACCATGAAATTGTGAAGATATTTAAGAATGTGATATGTATAATAATAATAAAATTTGAGCACAGTACCGTAGGTGCTGTTTTTTAGGTTCCCCTCTTAGGATTCAACCATACGGTTACTTAACTAAAAAATACACTTTTATCTTATGAGAAAAAATTCACATGCCAGAATTTTAAGAGGGGAACCAAAGGAACAACATCTAAGTACTATACATAAGTCTCTTGCCCATAATATTATTAGATCCAAATTCAGTGAATTAAACTTTTAGGATAAAGTTTTCTCCAAAAAAAAAAAAAAAACTTTTAGGATAAAGGGTAGTTTTAACATTTACTAAACCCTCATAAAACTCCGAATGTGCAAATTCTCACTGTCGTAAACCTAAAATACCAACAAAAACTGCATGGGAAACAGTGATACTAAATACATATGTATCGTTGGGTCTTCACAAATTTGCCTTTTCCAGCTGGATTCGTCTGTGCTGTGAATTTACTAATTCCAGGCTTCTTGCATAATGGTTGTCCAACTCTGTTGCTTCCTACACAGCCATCTCTTTCTTTTGCATTTGGTTGGATAACTAATGTTCTTTATTTATTATTGTCCTCGACTTTCGATGTAGACAATGATAAAGTAATTGCACCAGTTTGCTTATAATTGAGTCTGTATATTTCTCCTTAGTTTTTCAATGCAGAGGTAGGTCACCAAAGGGTGGATGCTAATTAAGTCCTAGTTCCTTGCGCGTCAGGGAACAAACGAATTTGAATGGGAAAGGAGGAATTAAACCAAAAGCAGTGAGAGAAGCATTTGAGGAGGCAAGTATATAAATTCACATTAAGCTGCAATACTAGGCAGTTATCAACACCTTCCTCAAAAAAGAAAAAAAAGAAAAAAGAAAAAAGAAAAAAGTTAGTTATCAACATTCAACACCCAAAATTTATTTTCCTTCTTCCCATGAGGCAATAAATGCAATAGATATATTGGTGGATCAGAAAAGAAACACTTCAGCAGGG
Organism: Quercus robur; assembly: GCF_932294415.1. Lineage (NCBI taxonomy): Eukaryota > Viridiplantae > Streptophyta > Magnoliopsida > Fagales > Fagaceae > Quercus > Quercus robur. Next base: position 53,524,626 of record NC_065537.1, on the reverse strand, counting down.
TGTACTTTAAGTCCTCTGTTTTTTTTGTTGTTGACATAAGCAATCAATGAGTATGTTTTATTTAGAACACCTTAAAGTTAATTAAAGTATTTTTCATAAAATGTGTGTTTTTCTATGTTTACATTATATGCGTAACATATTTGACACGTAATATTTATAGAGGAAATTTATTGCCTTTTGTCAACAATAATTGCATGGGTAAAATTTATACTGGTAAAATTTTTTTGGTCTGATGCATTCAAGGCCCATTTTATAGTATAGATAAATGAGACGGCCACTTAATGACTCAAAGTTAAAAAAGGCCCACAAATTTTAAGGAACAGAGCTATTTCTTTTATTGTAATAGTATTAATTAAGTCCAAATATTAGCCAATAAATAAAATAATATTTTTTATCAAATGAAAAATAAGAAAAAAAAAGAGAAAAAAATGCTACGTTTACAACATTTTTCACCACAAATCTGAAATGACCGGTTGTTACTGACAGTTATTGGTAAGTAAAGAAGTAATTTTAGTGGTGGGTTCAAATTAGAATAAGTAACAACTTAACATTTATGATTTGTTATGAAAATGTTGTGAGCATAGTACATCTAAAAATAAAATAAAAAAGAGCAATACACAAAAAATTTCATAACATTTTTCACAATAGTTAAGTTGATAAACTTCTATTAATTCTCATATAGATTCACCACTAATATCAACTTTTTACTTATTACTATCAATTTGCCACATCACAGAAGTGAAGTTGTCAAATTTTTTGTCTATAGATTTTCTATAACAAAAAATTATACATGGTTAATTAGTAACTTTGCATCTAAAATAAGAGAGTAAAGTTTAAGTAATATTAATTTTTTTTAAAGTCATTTAAATATGTAAAATGTCACAATTCAATTTTTTCCTAAGGCCCTCAAATACATCAAACCGCCCATGAATACATTATGTTTCTTAATTAAATTTTAATGTATAGTTACATTAAATTTAATTCTTCTTCTCACAATTTTCTTAAAAAATTCTCATTGAAAAAGTTAATATTGTTTGTGTTTTATTGGTCGATAAAACTATGTGTTTCAATAGAAAAATCTAATGTATAATATCTAAATGAATTCTACTTAATTTTCATCCATAATAGTTTATGTTAGGGTCATGTGTTTTGCTTTCGTCAAACTATGTCAAATTATGTGTCTTTTATTGATTTTTGATGTATCTTAAAGTTGTAATTGAAGACCAAGTTGAAGACATAAAGTTTGCTAAAAAAAAGGTTAAGAAAAACACTTTTTCAGTACTTTTTCAACATGTACCTCGATAGCAACTCAATAGAAACTCGATACATCTCAATAGAAGCTCAAAACTTATTGTCTCCTTAATAGAAGTCTCGAAAAAGGGTCGAGCAATCAAGCATTGCAGATCAGCAAAAATCAACTACGCGAAAAAGCCCATAACTTATTCGTTTAAAACCCGAATTGAGATCCATTTAAACAAGTATTTAAAGGACATCATAAGCCATCTATTAAGAGGATTTTGAGAGAGAGAGAGAGAGAGAGAGAGAGAGAGAGAGAGAGAGAGAGAGAGAGAGAGAGAGAGAGAGAGAGAGAGAGAGAGAGAGAGAGAGAGAGAGAGAGAGAGAGAGAGAGAGAGAAACACTCTGTTTGTGCTGCTAGGGTTTTGTAACCAAGTTTTCTCTATTTCACCAAACCAAATAGTTTCAAAGTAGATTTGAAAATCCCATTGGTGAAGAAGCTAAAGTTATAGCAACCACCATAGACTTGCTACAATGAAGAAAAACTTTCAAGAGGTTCTTGAAGTCAGTTGGAGGTTCCAATTGTGATTGTGGGTGGAGCATTCATATATTGAAGAGTTCAAAGATTCTGAAACGGTAGAAAGTTTCTACTATAAGTTTATCTACTGGGATTGTAGAGTTTAGGGACAAAAGTTTTGTACAAGATCTAAAACTTCTCTTTATTATAGTGAATTGCTTTTTGGGAAGGTTTTCCTCCAGGTTTTTTACTATGAAACTAGTTTGTTTTATTGGTTTTCATGGATCATCATATCTTGTCTTATTTACTATTCTGCTATGCATGATGTAGATATTTTTTTGTTTGTACAAGAATTATTCATAGTAGATCTAATTAACAAGTTGGGTTTAAAACTTGTTAATTCTATCAATTGGGGACTAAATTTCCTAATAGTTTATGCCAAGTCCGAAGTGGTTGCAAAGGAAATTACATTTCAGAAAATACCGTATGAAAAAACTATATGAAAAAACATCCCTGTGGTACCTTATTATACTTTCATAAAATACTGTATGAAAAAACAAATAATTAAGAAATTATTTTACTATTTCCCCAACTTTTGGCAATGTTTTCAAGTAAGAAAATGAAGAGCATGAAGGAAAAAATGTAAGCAAATGAAGGAAAATTTGTTTATCTTATTTCTTCATTCATTTACTTATTTAATATGAAAGAGCAAAATAACAAAAAAAAATTATTTATTTTCCCATACAATTTATATAATTAATATATTTCATTTTTGTTTATCTAAAATCTAATACACATACTTACATATTATATTACATTAAGATGTAATCATCCATATTATAGAAAAATCTTAAAAGATCAACAAAGAAATTATGGACTACAACAATTAATAAGATGAAAATGTTAATGTTTAAAATAAATTGTAAAACATAGAACTAAAAACAGTGATCTTAAAATTTGTATTAAACACGATAAATAACAATATTTTTAATAAAAAATATTGAATTTTTGTCAAGTTGAAGAATTTTTGTCAAGTATAATACAAGAAACATGTATTATGTGTTTTATACTTTAAAATATATATAAAAAAAAAAGCATATATTTTTTAAAGTTTTTTTTTAAGTACATATATATGTGTAATATACAGCTAGTATAATATGTGTATTTTATTAATTATGTATGACGTCTACTGTCTAGTGTCAAATTTAGATATTTATCCGTGATAATTCCCATAGTTTGAAATTGTTGCTCGATTTTTCCATTGCTTATAATCTTGAATTGATCTTTTTCAATATACATATTTATATTATATATAAGAGGATTCTCCTTTTTGAATTTGACTTTTATGTGGTTAAAAAATACCCTCATTAATGGAGGGTAACTTCATTTAGATATAGGGTCATAAATGTCAAATAACAAATAACAAATTTCATTTTGAATTCAAAAGAAGAACTCCTAAAATTTAGGATTTTTTTTCCCTTCAAGTTCAAAAAAGAAAGAAATTACAATTACGGTTTATCTCTAAAATTTATCCTTTTTATGGCTTCCAAAAAAAAAAAATTATCATTTTTATTTGTTTGAAAAAAAAATTCTAAATGATAATAGATGCAAATTATTAATATTTACCAAAAATAATAGAAAAGTCTCTAAACAAGCACAACATGTGCGCTTAGACGCTAGTAACTATAAGCATGAAAAGGTATATATTTATTAGATAATATGGAGTTGGATATTCGAGTTTTTATTTTTGAACAATTGATTTTTTTGTATATCTTATCTTGTACTTGTACTTATAGTTATAAATACCATAGCCCTCTCATCCTCCTTAAATTGAGAGATTACTCTAAATTAATTTCTTGTCATAACTTGGTATGGGAGCTATTTTTCTTTTCCATACTTCCACTTATTCTTTTTTCAACTTCCAGATGCTCATCATTTCTTATCGCTCAAACTCACCAACATCAACTACCTTTGTTAGAAAACTCAACTAGTCCCTTACATCTTTATATCTTATCTTGTATTTATATAGATATAAATACAGTAGCTCTCTCATCCTTCTTAAGCTGAGAGATTACACCAATTATCTTATCTTGTTTTATTCTCGTTTGAGGCTCACATGAATGGATCTGTGACAAAAAATAAACTGATTTTGAAGTATTGACAACTTAACCTAATGATATCATATATAAAGCCAACCATTGTAGGTTGTCGTATCAAGATTTCTTGAAGAGTAAATCTTCTTGAACCTAAACAGTTAGAAAACTCTATCCCTTGATTGTTCTCATTTTTAGTTCCTTCTATAATTTCTCTTAGAAAGTTTTTTCAAAGCCATATAAGTTGTTACCCATAGTACTAAGTTCATTGGTGATCCCTCTATAGATTTACTTGGGAGTACCAGAGTTTTGGTGGTAGCAAACAAGTTTGTTTGTGTAGGAGGTTTTTGTAGAAGGATTCTAGAGTTCTAGGGCCAATATTGTAGTGACAGGTGAATAGGTTATTAATTTGATTGCATAGATAATTTATTTTTTAATAAAGGTTTTGTAAGTCTAGATTATTATATCTTTTCTTTTTCTGTAGTGAATTAACAACGAAATTAGGCACCCTGACTAGTTTTTTCTTTGATCGAGGAGTTCTTCAAAGGTTCCATTTCGTCACCAAATCCTTTCGGACCTTTTTACTGTTTTATTATTTCTTATTATTTTTGAATTTTGGTGATACTTTCTTTGGTTGTTCACTCTAGCAAATTGCCAACTATGGATTTAAGACATAATTAGTCAATTAGTTGTTTAGGTTATTGGGGGTCTAAACAAGATATATTTCACTTTTGAATAAATAAATCACCATTTAAATTTTTAATTATATAGTTAATATATCAATAGTAATATATCAATAATTTTTTTTTGAGAAATAAAAACATACATAGGAGAGAGGGATGAGCTTCTACTACAAAATCCACTAAAAAACATGATGATGTTGTATGAAGATACATTGGTAATTGTAAGAAAAAATTACTGAGAAACTTGTGCATAATAATACTTAGTATTGAATAACAATTGAATCATGTAACCGTTCCACTTTTTTGTTTTTTTCTTTCTTCTCATTTTTTTATAAAATTTACTCCTATGATTTCCTCTTTTTTTTTTTTTTTTCTTATTATTTTTTAAAATTTATCGTGGGTTAGGTCATTGGTGGTTGGAGGCCAATTTCTTGGTATACAGTTCTGGAGATTGAGAAATGATCCTTAATAAAGTTAGGGTTCATTGTATTAATATTTGATTTTATCACATCTTCAATGTTTAAACAAAAATTGACAACCTTCTCAAAAACAAAAAAAAAAAAAAAAAAAAAACAAAACAAAAATTGTCAAGTTGTATTTTCGTGTTTATTTAATTTATTGATGAAGCAAAAAAAATTCAATGAACTCATTTCAAAATGGAAAGATAAAAAATTTAATAACTCCACGATAGAATTACCCTACAATTTTTAGAGGATCTTAGATTCTTAACCCCATTTGATTGTGTTAGAATTTACAGCCCACGGGGCTTTGATTAATTTTGGTAGGGTTGGAGGCAATCTTCACCACCCCTTTAGCTTTTCCCTTAGCAAGTAAGTACTATAATCAAGTAAACTATCATGGATAGCAATATTAGTCTTAGATATGAATACAACCTTTTAATAAATTATAAAAACTTAAAAACTCAATTTGTGTATACAAAAGATATACTCAAGAGTTTCAATCTATAGTATTCGCTCTTAATGATGACTTTTTCTCATCAGACCAAAACACCAATCAGTTTTTAATATAGGCGGGAATTGAATCCCAGATATCTTATTTAACCATAAAAAACTTTATCAGTTGAGCTAATTGAAACCCACACCATAGATATATTTGAAGATGAAGTTTTCATGGTTAAAGAATAATGCAAATTTAAATTCCAAATTCTGTTTTTTATTTATTTATGGGAGAGTGGGGTGTTAGAGAGTTGGACCTGGATGATTATAAATGATTCCCTCGAAGTACAAAAAGATACTTTTTTTTATGAATAAAAAGAAAAAAAATTGGAATAAAAATGCCTCAAAATAGAACATTAACTAATGACCTTCATGTTTAAGGTTTTCAAAGTGAGGATAAGGGTTCACCAACATTTAATAGACTTCAAAATGTACTTCCACAAATATATAACATAGACCAAAGCAACCCAAACATTAAACAAAAAGTCCCATTAGAAGAACTAGAAAAGTTTTCAAGTAGCAGTTAAAGAAGAGACAAGAACACAAAGGCACACTACCAGTACACTTCTTAGTAGGGAGAGACACCCACATTGGCTGGCGCTAAAAACCCATCTTTCACGAGCACATCCTCACTTTCCTACACAAATTTAACCACACTATACGTATCAAACATCAAAATCCTCTTGCAGATTATGTTACTTTTGTGTATATGTATGATCTAGCTGCTAGCATGTAGAGATAACAGAAAAAGAAGAGTTTGGATTAGGGTTTTGGAGTACCGGTTGACGCACGTTAGTTCTCTTCACGGGTTGATCAGGCAGAAGTCCGAAGTGGATGTGTGGGAAGTGGGCCCACTGAAAAGAAGAAAACAAATGTACACCATAAATACATTTTTTTTTTATACAGTACAATTGTAAAATACCTTGTAAAATTTTGCATAATAATAATATAAAGGGTATGCTGATTTATATTAATTTAGTAAGAAAAAAGAGAGCCTTGGTTAAAGAAAATAAAACCCAAGAAAGAAAGAACTAAGGATTTTCTTGGATCTCACATTTTTAGCTGCAGCACTAAAGGCCTCTCTGTGGCTTATATCAGGATTCCCGGCTTTAATTCGTTGGATCTCGTCCCTGCAGGTTGAATATGATAAATCAATGACAAAGTCACACCATATATACTATAGGTAGAAACATTCACATTTGACATTATATACATTACCAAAAAAGTAGAAAATAAAAAATTAGTGTATAATGTGGTACTGTATTGTATAGATATAAGTATTTTTTTTTTTTTTTTTTTTTTTTGAGATGAAATTAAAAATTGTACTTACTTGATGAAGCGGTTGTAGGCAGATGGGACTCTCTGTCTCTTCTCCGGAGCTGGACATAAAAAACAAGGAAATTGTAGAGATAGACAAAAAGACACACATTAAAATCACTTCGCTGACCTTTTCTGCTATAAGTTTCGTGCATTCATTATCTTTCTGTCTGTCCGTCTCTCTCTCTATCATTTATCATCATCTCTAACCATCTGTTTTCTTCTCCTAGATTCTACATTATGTTTCCGGGGGAGATTTCTCTCTCTCTCTCTCTCTCTCTCTCATATGACAAATAATTAAAGACAAGCAGCACTTTGAACAATAGGGATATAAAAGAAGGTAAAAAGAAAGATAAAACAACTTGGAGGACGCACTTAAGTACAAATGAACCGTTGTTTTTTTATTTTTTGTTTCTTGATTAACTGATCGTATAATTTGTTTTTGGGGATTTGCGGAGAATTAAAGGTACGGTGTTCACATAGTAAACATGGAGGTTCAATGCAAACTAATAAGCTAGGCATGCAGGTCTAAATGGACTTCCTGGCACTGCTGAACAAAGCTGGAAAAGCTTGAAGAAGATGGCTAAGTAGCCATGTAATAACACAAAGATTCTTGCCACTAAGAAAATACTTGGACACTGTTGGGTACTAAGCCTACAAGGGCTTGCATTTGCAGACTTAGCTTTTTTGAACTTTTTTCTTGGGTGCCTAAAAGACCAGTGTCTTACAAACTAGGCTAGGGTGAAAAGGTCAAGGGAAATTTCACTTCTCTAGGAAAAAAAAATACTAAAAATTATAGCATAAGAAAGTCGTAGACTAAAGTAAAAGCTATTGGAGTGGCTTCTTATACTTGTAAAGACCGAGACATTTAAGAAATAAAAAAACATGTGAAAAATCTAAAGGACCATGTGTTTTTTGATAATAAAAGAAACAAAAAATAATAATAATAAAAAAAGTGTATGAAGGAAATTAATCTCACGTCTAGTAACAACAGGAGGCTTAGGGATTTCCTCAAGATCAGTTCCAACTCTAACTGGCATCATTGACTCATTTGGGTTTGGCTGATTGATCATCATGTTTGGTGGTGAGCTTCGGATATCCTCCTGATATAATATATCCAATAATAACCAAATGTTTCAATAAAGAAATTTAGTACGCAAAAGTATGTGCATTGATAGCTCAAATGAAAAGGGCAACAAAAGCAATGGATTTGTATTCTCGAAACCCTAATACTATGTTTTATTCATTTATATATGTACCAGAAGATTTTGAGGAGAACTGAAGAAAGCATGACCAAGATGAAGCTGGTTAGCTGAAGGAAAGAGAAGGCCACGCATGTTCACAGAGAGGAGGTTGGTGCAGTGACCACATCGAACTGTGACGGTCTTGAACAGACTAGTGCAAGGAACACTCACCTAAAACACAAAGAAAAACCAAACCCAGAACATATAAAAAGCCATTAAAGAAAAACAAGAAGAAGATTGTGGGGGCAAAAGGATATGATAGATCATAAAGTAATAAAGAGATTCAGAGAGAGAAAGAGATAAGGAGGTACCGCAAGGACAGTGTCACAGAAGTTGCAATGGACGTAACAGAGCTGTTCGGAGGGGGAGAGGTGGTCCGGTGAAAAGGCATGAGTGGATGAGGCGGACATTTTTGTCAAATCTCTCTCTCTCTCTCTCTCTCTCGCTGAGGTTTTTGGTTTGATTTGATTGATGGGATTGACTGATCAGTGGGATTTTGAGGATGGACAGATAAAAAACCTCCTTTGGATCTGATCTTTTTGATCGTTTGTTGAGTTACTATTAAGGAAGAAAGAAGAAAAGAGAAAGAGAAAGAGAGATGCCAATACTAATATACTTGAAGGATATGGGAAAGACTTGGAGATGTATTTTCCCTTGTATAAACTAAATTTTGTTGTTTTTAATGGTGTTGTGTTGTACATCTATTCAATTTGTACAAGTTGTTGATGTATCATTAACAACAGGCCAGAGAGAGAGAGAGAGAGAGAGAGAGATGTTTGTAATAAAAGGCTGAGGTTAATGGTAAAGAAAATGTATGGTTGGCATTCCCAATGGATGTGAGAGAGAGAGAGAGAGAGAGAGGCAGAGAGAGGCAGAGGTGGGGGAGAGAAAGAGAGAGAAAGGGACGTTTGCATGGGAGTGATTAGCTTTGGCTCATTCATATGTTGTTTTCACAGTTAATACGAGTGTCAATGGCTTTCTTGGTTTTCTACAATTCCATGCCATGATTTCCCCTCCACACTATCAAATCAAATCTTTGTTCATAAGACTTTGGGTAATTTTTTAAAATATTTTTCGTAGTCTGGTCTACAAGTTTAAAAATTAAAAAAAAAGATTAAAAGTTTAGCTAGAATTTGGAGTTATCATTTCAATTTTAAAAATTTTAAAAAGTTTAGCTTTAAGTTATAAAACCATTCAAGTATATTATTTAAAAGTAAAAAGTTAATGGATGTTCGGTATTGATTTGAAAAATATTGTTCCTATCAAAAAAAAAATATATTGTTAGAAATTTTTTAAGGGTAGAAATAAAGAGAAATATTATGTTCACAATATTTTCACAATAATTTATAAATGTCAAGTTGTTATTAGTTCTAATTTGAATTTACAATTTAAATTATTTTTTGCCTATCCATAACAACCTAGCGCTTAAGATTTCTTGTGAAAATATTGTGGATCTAGCATTTCTCAAAGATAAAAGCAATTAACTTTTTTTTATTTTATTTTTTAATATTTCCCTATGAAAGTAGTATCAAAATTTTCTTAAAATAGTCCATTAATAAATGCTCTAAGATCACTCGTTAGCATGAACCTATTTAAAAAATATATGTGACTATAACTACATATGAATAGTTTTTTTAATCATCACATCATGAGTTGGAGTAACATAATTCTAAATATGTTTGAAGTCAAGCTTTTATTTATTTATTTAAAATAAAAAAAATAAAAATAAAACACCTTAGATAATGAGTGATTATCCTTTGCAATGCTTAATGTACCATTTGTGTGTCAGCTCTTAAACATCCAATCTCTGTTGCCCACCACACACTATTTTGGAATTCATTTGTCTTTTCATTAACAAACAAATTTTGGTTTGCTTACCATATATGGTCATCATTTTTCTGAGATAGTCTGAAACTCTTTTCTATGCACAGGTTTCTGGATTTCATCTGTCTTAGGCAACAACAACAAGCCTTGATTTGTGATATGGCGCGTTGCACTAACAAAACTAATTTGAAATCTTTCATATATTATAAACTTACATTAAAAGTTTCATTTGTAAGTAGTCCTATTTCCTTGTCAAATTAAAAATTATATATGTGAAGTATGAACTAATCTATATCGGACAGGAAAACCGAAAAAAAAAAAAAAAAAAAAAAAAAGGAAATTTTATGACTTGTGTATAATTCAAAAAAAAAAAAAAAATCAGTTAGCTAGGCATCAAAACTAGACTTGAAAAAAATTGAATCTAGTTCCAATAATCCGCTTGAACTCACATAAAAATAGTATGGATAATAAGAATAGCAACCCATTTTGTTAGATAAGTTTCTAACCCATACCCGATTTTGATCCAACTCATATCTGAATATACTCTAAAACTACATGGAAAAAAAAAAATGGTATGGGTAAATGGAATATCAACCTTTTCTTTAGTCCAATAAATTTTGACCTGTACTTGATTTTGACTTGATCCAAACCCGATAACCCACTCAAACCAACACAATATATACATATATATATATATATATATATATAAAATAAAATAAAAATTGGTGTGGGTAGTAATAGGAATAACAATCTGTATTAGTCCGATAATTTCTTAACCTTGCTTGATTTTTATTTTTTTTTTGAGAAAGTGCTTGATTTTAATTTGACGCAAGCAAAAAGTCACACAAAAATGAACACATATATTCAAGATAATATCCTTAAATCCATAAGGAGAATTCCTTGAACCCACCAAAAAAGAAAAGAAAAAAATTACTTTGAATAGTTTATAGGTCAAATTATGAATTGAAAATTCGTTTACAAATTTATAAGCCAATTTAAAGGGGCTCTGTAAAACTTGATTAGCAAGTAAAATATCTTCAAAAAGGTCATAATAGATATCCTACCGTAAAAGGACCATTGATCTCCTCTAAAAGCATTTAAATCACCTAAAATTAAGGAAAAAAAAAACCTTAAACTTATAATTTCAAAAATTACATAAAAATATCAATATTAATAAATTACAAAAATTAAAATGCATATTCTATCCCACATTTGACCCCTTCACTTGAAAAATAAAATAAAATAAAAACTTGACCTCAAGTGAATATTGGAGATATGAAATTTTCCATGCCAAGTGAACAAATATTTTTAAAACTTCAACCTCTTTGTCCTCTTTTGAGTAAAAAAATCAGTTGAGAACTTTTTTCCTTGGTGTTCATGCAATTCACAAGATTTTTTTAGTTGATTCCCTCACTCAATCTAGTGGCTAAGTCACAGGTCCAATGGATTGGGCAGCCGATGTCAGTAATCAGGAAGCCAAAGTCACCACTTCAGCAACTAGTGCTAGGGTTCTCTCATTGGAGTTGTTGTGTTGGCGACCGGTAGCCGGAGTTGCCATTCCAACGAACAGTGTTGGTGGTTTTGTGGCTGGAGCCGTTGCTCTAGGGACTAGTGCCCGGGGTTCGGTCACCGAAATCACCATTCTGATGACCAGTACTAGCGATCTAATCATTGGAGACATCATTCCAACGATTGGTGCTAGAGATTTGACAGCTGGAGACACCATTTCGACTATCGGTGCCAAAGGTACAATAACTAGAGACACTATTCTAGCGATCAATGTTGGAGGTTTGATAACCAAAGCCACTAGTGCTGGCGGTTTGGTCACCGGACATACTATTCTGGCTGTCGATTCTAGCAGTTCAGTCATCGAGACCTTTGGCACTAGCGACTCCAGTGGCTAAGCTAATTGTTTTGGTGATTTGCTTGAAATTTTTACTTATCATACTAAACACTTGAAATTTTTTTACTAAAAATGGTTTACTTGTAAAATTGTTTACCTTTAAAACATTTTACTATGTTAATCATAGATCACCCAATAATTATAATATTCCTCCAAATCAAGGATCCATTCAATAAAATCCAAATTACACATTCTTTTGTCAAAGAATGAAATTTTGTTATATTTAGGAATATGTCCATTAATAGATTGACCAATGTTGCTATGGGAGGATATACTAACAAGAGAGGGTAACAATTTCTTGTTGTAATTCGTGTAGTATTTGTCTAGTATCTTGTTGAAGTTGAAGAAATCCAATCCTAATAAACAGAACACATTTGCTTCAAGATAATAACTCTTGAATCAACAAGGGTTTCCATGAATCAATAAGATGAACTCTTGGAATCCACCAAAAAAGAAAAGAGAAAAATCTCTCTGAATAGTTTATAGCTTGGAGGCCAATATAAAGGCTCCTTTAAACTTGGTTGACAAGTAAGAATATTCTAAACGATATAATAATTGATACCCTAGCATAAAAGAACCCTAGTTGACTACAAAAGCATTAAAAAGCTTAAAATCAAGAAAATAACAACCTACACTAAAATTTGAAAATTACATGAAAATATCATAAATAAATAAATAAATAATGAAACTGCCTAATTTGTCCTACATCATACTCCTATAATGTGATTTGGCTGAGTCAAACCTATACTAGACTTAACCCTTTCATCCAGCCCTTATAATTTAATTCGTATCCTTGACTAATTTTTAATTTATATTTGAATAAAATAGTTATTGTTAGGGTAATATTTTCTATGTAATTGGCTAATCCTTTGACAAAATACACTTTACTTATAATTGGAAAGATCTAAGTTAGGTTTAATGTATCAAGAAGTATGTTGTTCAAACATATCAAGTGGTATCATTAAAGACATGAAGTTTGATCTAAGAAACAAGTGAAGAAAAGCTGCTTCAATAAAGCTCGACACTAGTTGCTATCGAAGGCTAATGAAGAAGCTCAACACAAGCTCAATCTATCGAAAATTACGATTTCAGATTTTTCAAATCTGAATTTCAGCCCATGATGACTTGAATGATTAGGGTTTCTCCCTCTACAACTCTAGTCATATATAAGACTTATTTTAAAAGTTATCAAGTACAAAAACAGAAACTTAGAATTCATATACTCTATGTGAAGCTACTGCATTTGTACGCCTTAGAGTTTTGTAACCAAGTGATTCCTTATCTTCATCGTTTATGAAGTGAAGAACTTTGTAGCCAATAGCAATCAATCAAGTTAATGAAATTAGTCATGTACTAGAATCCGTGCAAAGGAGTTAGTCACAGATTGAAAATTTGTGCAAAGCAAATAAGTCTGCTACAAAATCAAGTTCAATTGAGTATTGAAGTAAATGTTCAATTGTATGTTGGTATTTTGGGATAGGCTAGGGTAGTGATAAGATTTCTTATACATGTAACCATTTGATTATTGATTAATGGATTCTTGGGAGTGGTAACCTTAAATTCACCCGATGAGTTTTTGCCTTACGAGAGGTTTCCCCCATTTGTCAACAAATCACCATATTAATTTATTTTCTGCTGCATTTAGTTTATTTGGTGATTTGTTGGTGACTCCACGATTTGCATGTAATTTGACCTAATTAATCAATTTGAGTAATTGAATTAATTACCGAGGTCGATCTATTTTAACACAACAATTATAATAGAGTTTCTATAATATAGATGAAAGTACTATGATATTACTCATTAACTTGACATTCAATTTGCAATCATAAATATTTTTAATGTCGAATCCACTATTAATATTTAGTATTTTTTTTATAAGTTCATTATAGATTTTCTTTTTAATTATTACCTATGTTTTTACTTAACTTGTTATATTCTATTCATAAAGTTCTATATATTTTCAGTGTAAGTTTAGATTAGTTTTTTTCTCTTTTAGCATGTTAGTGTATTTACTTTCTTTACAACTTTTAAAGCCTCATATTGTTTAAGTAAAACTATACTTCTGTCAACTTTCAAGTTTCAACAAAATGCTAATCCATATGCCTAATTATTTTTTAGGATGATTTGATTTTGTTTTATATTTCAAATATAACATATTTATATGAGTCTTATTTTATTTTTTGGTTGAATTATTGGACTAAGTAAACTATGTGAATTAATTATTGTATTATAAACTTAAGGATTTATTTATTATTTACCTTTTATCTTTGTTATTTTATTTTGTGTTGGGTTCTAAGACTTTAGGTTTAACTGTATTAGAATTTCATTTTGTAATGTTGGCAAACCATAATCAAAACGTTTAGTCTTGTTTTAGACTTGCTCAAAGTATGTTTATGTGTAAAGTTAGAATTGAGTGTACTACAGGATTTATTGTGTAAATCTGCATAGCTCGATCGATCGAAACTCGCAGATTATTTTTCTACAGAATTTTCCAACTCAGCCCAAGCCCGTTTGACATGTAGGGTTTTATGTTTTGCTTTTAAGTATAAAAGGAAAAATCCTAACCAAGTTTTAATATGGTTGTTTATGTTATGTGTATGAATCTCTTGTAAGAGGTGTTTGCCTTCATACATACTTAGGGTTTCCAATCTCAAGATTGATGTCGAAAGCTTGGTGATCATTTCAGTTGCTGCATAAAGAGCTTAAAGAAAACACAAGTGGGAGTACTTGTGGTTGCTGTGAATCCAAGAAAGAAGTAGTTTGTGGACTCGAAGTTGTCACGTGGTCATGGTAATAAGTTTCTTACTCGAGGTAGCAGTAGGATGTTAGTGGTCTAAGTCACTATTGTGTAAACTTCAATTCTTTTATAGTGGATCTATTTTACTTTGAAAATAGTTAGGTTAAATCATTCCTAGGTTTTTTTACCGGTTTGGTTTTCCTAGGTTATCATATCGTTGTGTTATTTATTTTCCGCATTGTTTCAATGATATTATTTATCTGTGTTAACCTAGATCTGCGTAATTTACCTAAGTTAATCACTTTGCTAAATAACTAGGTTAATCTGTTTGTATTTAAGGGGTCTAAAAACATACAAGTGGTATCAGAGTAGGTTAGCTCTATTTTTTAGATCCTTTGATCTAAGAGTTGATCCTTGACCCCTTCTATCATGGAACATGGTCACTCTTTTGTGATCTCACCTCACTTTGATGGGAACAACTATGCTTACTAGAAAGTAAGGATGAAAGCATTTCTGAAATCTATTGATGAGAGAGTTTGGAATTCCGTTGAATACGGATGGAAGAAGCTCACTACTCCAATTAATGAGTGACAAACTTCTCAGAAAGAAGCAGCCGCTTTTAATAGCAAAACTATGAATGATATTTTTAATGATGTTTCTATGGAGGAATTTAAGAGAATCTCTAATGTTGAGGTTGCTCATAATGCTTGGAATATTCTCCAAACTGTGCATGAAGGCAGATAAGATTAACAAACTACAGCAATTAACTTCTAGATTTGAAAGTATTAGAATGCCTGATGATGAATATTTTGATGAATTCTATGCTAAATTGAATGATATTGTTAACTTTGCTTATAATTTGGGTGAAATCTATGATTAACCTAAAATTGTTAGGAAAATTCTTAGATCCTTGACTGAGGACTTTAGACCTAAAGTGACTGCCATCACCGAAAGCAAGATAAGATTAACAAACTACAGCAATTAACTTCTAGATTTGAAAGTATTAGAATGCCTGATGATGAATGTTTTGATGAATTCTATGCTAAATTGAATGATATTGTTTACTCTGCTTATAATTTGGGTGAAATCTATGATCAATCTAAAATTGTTAGAAAAATTCTTAGATCTTTAACTGAGGACTTTAGACCCAAAGTGATTGTCATCACCGAAAGCAAAGATGTAGACTTCATCCTTGTTGATGAACTTGTAGGATCTCTTAGGTCCTATGAGTTGGACCTACCTAAGACA
This sequence comes from Quercus robur, assembly GCF_932294415.1. Lineage (NCBI taxonomy): Eukaryota > Viridiplantae > Streptophyta > Magnoliopsida > Fagales > Fagaceae > Quercus > Quercus robur. The sequence continues at coordinate 53,508,865 of NC_065537.1, read as the reverse complement.
AGCAAATCCAAATCAATGTCTCTTAAGTCTATTGATGATGTTGATGTGAATGGATTTGATGATGAGCTCTCTGCTATAGAGATTACTTACCTTACCAAGAACTTTAGAAATTTTCTTAGGAACAATAACATAAGGGCAAGTGGTAAAAACAATGCTGAACCTAGAAATTTTAGGAGGAATGATCCCACTAAGGTGAATAATACTAAAAAACCTAGAGAGAAAGTTGGTCAAACCCCTAATAATTCTATAGGTCAATAATGTTTTGGATGTCAAGGGTATGGTCATGTGAAATCAGAATGTGTTACATTCTTAAGGTCTAAGGGTAGGCTATGGCTGTAACCCTTAGTAATAATGAAGTTTCTGACGAATGAGTCTGGTAGTGATGAGAATGGAAACTTCATGCTTTTATAGCTACTATTGTAGTTGATGAAAGTGTTGCCATTGAAGAGATTCCATGATGGGGAACTCTCTGAGGATGCAGATTTGCAAAAAGCCTACAATAAACTTTGCAAAGTTGCTGCAAAGGATACTATGAGTGTTGATTTAGGCTTAAAGAAAATTGCATCTTTGAACTTAACAAGAAAAATTTGCATTTGAAACTATTTGATGCTAATGAATTGTTAAATAATGTGAAGACTGAGAACATGCTTTTGCTTGATAAAGTTAAGAATTTGGAACTTGAATTATCTGTTGCTATAGAACAAACAAATAGATCTGCTAGTTCCAAACTTGATCACATGCTGAGTGTTCAAAAGTCTCCCTCAAATAAAATTGATTTAAGTTTTGTAGAAAGCATCTCTGTGCTTGAAACTCATTTCACAAACTTTGTTTCTTCTTCTGAGCCCACCGTGAGTGAGGTTGTCAAACCTGTAGAAGTTACACCTCCTAAGAAGATTAGGGTTAATCTTCAAGAGTCTAAACCTAAGACTTCTAACCCTCCAAGGACAAGGTGCATGATAGACTTACATGGATTTGTCATTTTAGTGGAAATTCTGGGCACATTCATCCAAATTGTTTCAAGTTGCAAGCTGTTAAGCGAGCAAATAAGCCAAAAGTACCTGTGCCTCAAATACAAGATCTTATGGTACTTATTGGTGAATTGGTAAAAGCTTTAAACTTTTATTCCAATCCTGAAGTTGCTCAACATTCTAATGTGAATAATAACTCCAATGCAAGAGCTGCATCTAAAATGTTTTGGATGTAAAAGGCTCGATCTAATTGAGTCTTTCTGATATGGTCTTTATGCTTTATCGTTCTATTCTTTGTGACCATTCCTCTTTGTTATTTTTGCTTTCTTTGTTTTTTTTTCATAGGATTTTCATTGCATATCATTCATGCATTTCATGCTAGGTTGTTTTTGTTATTTCTTTTCCAAAAAAAAAAAAGGAAAAGGGAAGCAAAATGTGTTTTGCATTATTTTCTTGAATTTGAAATCAAGGTTGGTCATATTATCTTTATATAACATATCTATGTACCTTATTTAGCTTGGATGAACTTATTTATTGCACTTTACTAGTTTGAGCTTTGTAGTGCATGTTGTGTGGGAAGATGTTTATAGTTTTTGATCACTTGATCTTGATCTTGAAGTCACATGCCATTGATTGTTGAATTTGAACTTATTGAGAAAGGCATAAATAACCATCTAACTACTGTTTACTAGCCAATCTTGAACACCTTAGTGCATATCATAAGATTTTGTACTAAAAAATTTGTAGCACATGCACAAAGAGGACATTAGGTGTAGCCTCGGTTTAAATGCTAAAATTGGTGTATACATTATTAGGATATAATAAATTCAATCAATTAAAATTGGTGTGTACATTATCTTGGCTATTTTAATAAGTAACTGATCAAATAAAATTGGTGTGTACATTATGAGGCAAATCAAGAAACTTACATGATTGCAATCTTGTTTTTTAGGAGATGTGGGAGTTATATGATGTAACTCTTTAGGTGATAGTCTCTTTCAAATTTATGTGATGAATTTTGTAGAAATTGTGATTGCTTACTATTCACATATCACTTCACTTGTATCTCAAGTTTTTGCTAGTTGCACACACTACACAAGTTACTTTTTGCTAAACTTTATACATGTTATTATGTGTGATTTTGTTGTGGCTATCCAAGATTGAAAATTCCTTGATTTTTAATACAAAATATATTTGAAGTTTGAGATTTAAGGAAATATTGATTGAAAATCTTATTTTTGGGAGATCTGGGTTCAATACAAGTGTTTTTGAAAAACATTTCATCTCATACTCATGCATTCTATCCATAATATATTGTGCTTTGAGGAGTTTTTGCATTAAAATGCTTTGTTTTTCAAAAAAAAAAAAAATTTCCAGAATTTCGATTGATTAAACCTGTTTTTCGACCGATCGAAATTACGATTAAAAATTTGTTTTGAATCTGCCTGGCTCGATTAGTTCTGGATCAATCGAATTTGTTTTTCAATCAATTGAAAATCGTTCAGAGTTTTTTAAAATCATAAGTTTTTCACGTGTTCTATCACTATTCAAACTTTTTCAAAAGTTCTTTCTCTCTCTCTTTGATCCGTCAAGATTCAAAGCAAGATTTTTGTCGTTTTCCGTCAAAAATTTTCAAGGGTTTTTGTCTTCTAACTCCGGTAAGACACTTTTTCCCCTCCTTTTTCATTTATTTTCTTATTTCATGCTTTTTGGGGAGAATTTCGAACCTATGGAAAATTGGGGTTTTTCGTGTTTTCAATCAATTTTTTCAAAATTGATCATTGGGTTTTTGTTATGGGATGTTATTAAACTGATCTTTGTGGTTTAATTTGATCAATTTGTTGAATTGGAAAATTTTGATTTTTCTAGGGCTTGAAACTACCCGAATTGGGGTTTTTGTTCAATTAAGCATTAATTGATGAAATTGGCTTATTTGATTGATTGATTTGGTCATTATGTTCTGTTATCTAACTTGTTTAATGATCAATTGGTCATTTTGTTGGGATTTTTGAAAGTGGGTTTTCCAAATTTGGGGGTTTTGGTATAAACTCTATGTTCAAGCCAATTTTGTGTTTCTAAAGTGTAATTGGACTATTCTCAATGCATTAGAGCATGCATCATGTTTTAATTATGTTCATGCATCATATAGATTGTTATTTTTTATATTATTTTTGCTCTAATTGTGTCTGATGCAATTTGCCCTTGGGGTTTTTTTTTTTTTTTTTTTTTTTTTTTTTTTGTGTGTGTGTGTCTTTTGTCTCTTTTCTATTTGTCCTTTTTGCTCTTTAGAGGGCGTTTGCGTCTCAGCGTCTACGTTTTCCCTTTTTTTTTTTCACGCGTTTTTGAGCTTTTTGAGTGCTGCGGTTACTGTTCATGTACTGTTCAATGAACAGTAACCGCAAATTTTGACTTTTCCAATTTGTTTCAGCCAATCACAGCACATCGTGTACTATTCACGGACCCACAAATTTCACTTTTCAGCAATTTTTTCATTAAAAATGGGTCCCACGATACTATTCACATATTTAAAAATTATTTTGCTACAGTGTTTTTCAGTTTTCAGTTTTCAGTTTTATCCAAACGGACCCTTAACATCATGGTTAGGAAGATTAGAGCCCATAAGACATCCTCTTCTTTTTCTGCTCCACCTTTTGATAGTGAGAGGTTTCTTAGTGAGAAAAACTAGGAAACTTATGAGAAGCTGAACATTCTTAGGAATGTGTGGGCAGAGAGGAAAGTAGTTTTAGATAAGTTTGACCTAGAGATTAGGAGAAACTTTGAGCGTAGGAGCTAGTTGCCTTTATTGGATGTTGATCATCCTCCTCCGGCTACCTTGACCAGAGAGTTCTACTCGAACCTCTTTGTCCACTCTAATGATTCCAACACTCAGTATGTGAAGAGTTGGATACGGGGTGAAGAGTACAACATTACTCCTACGGTAGTGGCCTTTGCTCTTGGGGTGCCTAAGGTCCAGCATCCGGTTTATCCTTAAGATGAGTCTCCTTCCCTTAATGTCATCATGTCATATCTTATTGGGACTTCTATCTAGTGGGGTTCTGATTCTTGGATCACCTCTCACGAGTTGACCGAGATTCATTATCTCTTTTTCTGGATTTCTTGCCATTCAATCTGACCCATCTCTCACTTGCATACTATTCCTTTAGAGAGATGTGCATTTTTGTATGCTCTTGTCACAGATGCTTCTATGTGTTTTCCTCATCTTTTCATTCGTTCTTTGGTTGAGGTTCATAGGAGTAATTCTATTGCTCATGGTTTGTTTTTCCCCCTTTTTATTCATCGAATTTTGTTACATTTAGGTTTAGAGGAGTTTTCGGCATCTGAGTCTGTTCATATCATAGCTCCTATAAGTACCACCTTCCTTTGGTAGAGGGTTGCTCAGATGCGAGCTAGCTCTAAACGCCTTAGAGTAGAGTCTTCCTCTGGTGCACCTCCTTCTCCTCCTCCTTCTTTAGGCGATCTGACTGCTGATGCGTTCATTGATCCGACTACTGCTGATTCTCCACCTTCTGCTTCGGATGTTCTAGCATTCGTCGTACGTTGGACACTGTCATGACCGTTCAGGCAACTCATGGTCAGCTTTTGGTGGACATGCTTACCGAGCTTCAAGCCTTACGAGCAGATTTGGCGAGCATTAGATGGTCACCTCCACCACCTCCTTTTGATGATGAGTGATTGCCTTTCGGCAGTTCGTCACAAAAAGGGGGAGTACATATGGATGGAGATAGGGGGAGATTTTTTTTTTTTTTTTTTTTGGAGCTTTGGAGTTTTTAGATTGTATCTAGGTGCTTCACTTTGTACTTAGTTTTGGCTCATGATGTATTTATTTTGATGTCTTTATTTTTGATGAGTTGTATATGATAGGGGGAGACATCTTGTGTTTATTTCTGTTTCTTGTTTCACATTGTGCTACATTGATTATTGATTTATATTTATGTGGTTATTCATGATATATATCTTGTAGTTTATGATTATGTGAAATCAAGAATTTATTTTGTTTTACTTGTATTTTTCACACGCGTTTATGTGTTTGTTAAGTGTTACAGGAATATATAGGTTGATTCAGTCGTGCTGCTGTCTACACTTGCAATTGACAGATAGTAGTTAGGTTGAATTTGTTTTTGTTGGGCAATGTTATTGTAATGGGCTGTTTTTGTAAACTTTGAGCTTTTTGTTTATTTTTTGTTTTGTCACAGATTGTCAAAAGGGGAGTTTGTCGAGTTCTAAGACTTTAGGTTTAAATGTATTAGAACTTCATTTTGTAATGTTGGCAAACCATGATCAAAATGTTTAGTCTTGTTTTAGACTTGCTCAAAGTATGTTTATGTGTAAAGTTGGAATCGGGTGTACTGCAGGATTTATTGTGTAAATTTACCTGGCTCGATCGATCGAAAATTATACTCGATCAATCGAAGCTCGTGTAGATTTTTTTTCTGTAGAATTTTCCAACTCAGTCCAAGCCCGTTTGACGTGTAGGGTTTTATGTTTTGCCTTAAGTATAAAAAGAAAAACCCTAACCACATTTTAATATGGTTGTTTATGCTGTGTGTATGAATCTCTTGTAAGATTTAGAGGTGTTTGCTTTCATACATACTTAGGGCTTCCAATCTCAAAATTGATGTCGAGAGCTTGGTGATCGTTTCAGTTGCTGCATAAAGAGCATAAAAAAAAACATAAGTGGGAGTACTTGTGGTTGCTGTGAATCCAAGAAAGAAGTAGTCCATGGACTCGGAGCTGTCACGTGGTCATGATAGTAAGTTTTCTACTCGAGGTAGCAATATAATGTTAGTGGTCTAAGTCGCTATTGTGTAAATTTCAATTCTTTCATAGTGGATCTGTTTTACTTTGAGGATAACTAGGTTAAATCCTCCCCAAGTTTTTTACCGGTTTGGTTTTCCTAAGTTATCTTATCGTTGTGTTATTTATTTTTCGCACTGTTTCAATGATATGATTTATCTGTGTTAACCTAGATCTGCATAATTTGCCTAAGTTAATCACTTGGCTAAATAACTATGTTAATTTGTTTGTGTTTAAGGGGTCTAAAAACGTACAATTTGCATTGACAAAAAAATGAAAAGAGATATTAGAAAGTATGCTAAAGGTTTTTTTTTTTTTTTTTAATTGAAAAAATATGGGTCGTATTGAGTTTTTTTTTTTTTTTTTTTTTTTTGAGAAATATATTGAGCTGATCCAATCTATCAAGAAATGTGTAAGGGTAACAAGAATTACAACCCATTTTAGTATGATAAGTTTATGATTTACACCTAATTTGAACTATACCCGGCCAAATCAAACTTAAATTCAATTTAACCTAATCCGATTGCTAGGTCTAATCAAAACTTACATCGGATCCATGTTCTTGAAGAGTTCAAAACTGCAGGACCATGGGGTTTATAAGAGTTAGCTGCAACTTTAATTTATTAGTCACCACACACAACCCTCCCTTGACAATTTTATTTATAGCCCAAACCGTAAGCTTTGATTCTATGTTTTTGCATTACATTAAAAGGTCTATTACCAACCAATAAAATGAACACGTGACTTTTTAACGTAGTAATGTTTAATCAACTTCGATTAAATTCCTACAACTTATTTTTGGAATAAATAACTACAGGCAATGTGATAGCTCCTTCTCCTACTAGTGGGCGCAAAGCTATTGGCTTCTCCACTTTGAAACTCAAAATTTTTTTTTTTTTTCAATAATAATGACTAGCTAGCTAGCACTATTGGTGGCCTTTTCAATATATAGACCAATCCTAAGGGACTTACTCATCAAAAGAGTAACATCACATCTAATAATCACCGCTTTAGTAGCTGGGGTGTATAACTTGTAGCCTTATGTAATCGTACTGTAGCCAATTATTATTACTTTCCTAGCTTTGTGGTCGATTTTTTTTTTTCTTTTTTTTTGCATCAAGAACATGAGTATAAGCAATGCATCCAAAACATCAAGCCTTCAAAAACGTAACCAAGATTTATATGGAGTTTTTATAGTCCTAATTAATGATGAATTTTTTTTTAAATGAAATAATTAATGATGTACCTATTCAACATAAATAGCACAAGAAATGACATCCGGAAAAAATAAATTACTAAATTTTTTTATTATGCAACATGCAACATGCATCTAATCATATCCATGATATCCTCTCCATTTTATTAATAAAATACCCACTTTGCTTCTCAAGTACGAATGTGAATATAAGACTTCATATTTATGATTCAGAAAATAAACCTAGCCTTTCTACCATGGGCAAAACTAAAGTACTATTATTTAGCTAACCAACACTTTCATTAAGGGAAAACATCCCTATAGGTCGTTCCAAGAACACAAGATTCACATATTTTATGAGAAAAAATCAAGATACGAAATCTTCAAAATTATCCTCTCACATGACTTGCCAACAACAAATTCTTTGTATTATCACCCCTATTTTACCAACTTTGGCATGCAAAGCTCTTTCATTTTTTGCTTTGGTTATACACTCGCTTTTATAATGCTCGTAGTACCTTTTGCAATTTTAAAATTGAACATGAGATTTACAGTCATTCGAATGGTGCTCGTATTTTTTGCAATCATGTAACTGAATTTGCGATTTATTAGGAGAAAAACATAAATGATTTATTATGATTAAATAGACTTTTATTGTTTCTCAGAATAGTACTCATTGTTTTTATCTCAAACTCTTCCCATTCGTCATCAGATATAATGATTTGTCTTTTTTTGATTTTCCATACAACGCCTTAATCAATCCTTGTTACATTGAAATGTCTTCGATACCGCTTTGTCAATGGCTAAAATTATTTTCCCATCAATGAGCTTCACATCATAGTTTGTACTTGCCATTACTAAGAATTGGAATCAATAACTTTGATATCAATTGTTATAAAATACCTTCTCAAAAAAAAAAAAAAAATTTATTATTACTACTTTTATCCTAGTTTGTTTGTCCTATATTCTATTTTGAGATGTCCCAAAATATTATCCTGTTTCTAAAAATAAAAATTATTAGTTTACTAATGTTCTTATTATACCCCTCTACTTTATTTTCAAAACTATTTGAAAAGAAAATTAACTAATATTTTAAAATTTTAATTTAATTGGGGCACATTTCAGTTGTCTCATTAAGAATAACTCTTTTTTAAAAAAGTTAATAAATTTATTTAAGGGTAGTTTTGTAAACTTATACATTTTTATAAGGCAGATAAGATAATAAATGATGTTCCCTTAAAAAGTTTGACTTTTTAAACAGGACAAACAAATTGGGACGGAGGGAGTATTTTTTTAAAGAGTTTCAACCTATAGCGTCCACTCCTAATGATGTTCTTTATTATCAGACTAAGACATCAATCAGTTTTCAGTGTAGGCGGAGATTGAACTTCAGATCTCTTATTCAACCATTAAAGACTTCATTAATTGAACTAACCGAAACCAACAAAAAAATTATTATAAAATACATACAAAATAATAAAATAACTAGCACCACAAAAGAAAATTTTAATGTGATTTGACTAACTCTAAGCCTACATCCACAAGCAATGCCAACCAAATATTACTTTTAATAATAAGAGTTACAACCAAGGACAGAGCCACCAATTTATTGAAGAAGCCAAAACCACAAGGCTGGAGGTAGTGTGCAAGCCACAACTTCTATTATTATGCCTATTATATATATTTGTTTTAAATAAATGAGGCTGAAAATGTGTGTGGTTTTTCTTTTTTAAATAAAAGGATATTTCTTTATGTAGTGTATGTCAACAATTAAATATTTTTTATGGGAGTCAACAATTAAATACAAACCAGCACATATACATACATATATATATATATATATATATATATGCATTAATATTTATAATTAAAAAAAAAACCGTGCATTTTCACAAGTAAATAACTCATTAATTATAATCAATGTAGTATTTGTCACATTCATAAAGAAAGTGGCTGATTATTAGGTGATTTTTTTTTTTTTTTTTTGAGAGAGAAGGGGTTTGAGGTACATATCATAGAATTTTTTTTCCTTTTATGGAACAAGAGGTAAATCATAGATTGAAATGCCAATATTAATGTGAAGTTTGAAAGAAATAAAATGCTAGAAATTAGCAATTAATAAGTACACACATGTTTTTGTTTTCTTTTTCACTGAATATTACTGTCTACTTTATTAGTCATATAATTAGTGATCTCAATTAAGTATCACAAAAGGGACTTTTGGCAAAGATTAAAACTAGCACTCCCCTTGAATGTCAAAAAAAAAAAAAACTAGCACTCCCCTTCGTCTCCGTGTCTTCAGAGGGAATTCAACACCAAATTATTTACATAATCATAACATAATAATATCTCACACACAAAATTTAAAAGTTTACCTTACCGATTTGACCTCTCATACATCTCTTTTTCTTTGTGCACAGAGATACATAAATTGTCAGTGGCAACAGAAGAGAAGACAGAGACACTTTAATATTATGAACTTTTCATTGTCCTTTGCTTTGAATTTGTGTATTTCTATTTATTCTTGGCCACTGTTTGCCAATTTGTTAGCCTTCAACCTGTAGCCTCGCCCCTATATATAGACATAGAGAGTACTTTCTGTGACAAGATGTTTAAAAAGTAACCCCAACTTTATCTAATCTTAAAAAATATTAGGAAGAAAATATGAAAGACAAATTTTCTGAAGAAGATGGCTGTCGTTTTTCTAACATTTTGAAACTATCACCATCCCTCTCATACTTACACAAGGGCTTTCTTCTCCACCTCAAAAAAAGAAAAAAGAATTTACTATTAAATTCCCGTGCAGGTTAAAGCATCCACCTTAATAATCATAAAGTTCGGAGATTCTTGTGTAAAATATGGAGTTTCATAATAATTTTATGGTTTGGAATTACTTATATTTATTCCCGTAATTTTGAGAAAGAAAATATTTATTTTAGATATGTTAGAGATATATTAGCTTATTTGCATAGATCCAAGCCTAATTTTACTTTGTGTGCAAGTCAAGTCCTCTATTTATACTAGAAATCTATTAGTCTAGGGTTTAGTCTACTATATATACATATGTTATGATTCATTGTAATACAAGATTTGTACTATACTATAATATATTATTAATGTAGCCCTTTAGGATTTTCTCTGTGGATCATGTGTTATTGTGTTCTATACTTTATGCTTTCGCATTCATACTAGCATATTCAACATGGTGTATTAATGCTAATATTTAACAAGGTAAATTCATCATATTAAAAAGAAAAGAAGTGTTTCACAAATACCATGTAAATGTTTGGGTGATTAATAACAGAAAATTCATCATAAGACTTCATGTTTTTTTTTTCTTTTTTTTTTTTCTTATTGCTTCACTTAGGATATGTTTGGTCTGCTGTAATAGCTCCTGTAATGGAATCGTTATTCATGTGTAATAGCAATTCAGTCATTTGATTGCATCTTTATTACATAGATTAGTTATTACATTAGAATAACTATTCTTTAAATTGAAGAATAGTTATTCCTCTTTAAAATGAATGTAATAACTATTTCTTAGTATATATAATAGGTTTTAAAATTAATATATTTCCAAAAATATAAAGTTTCCTTATACATCATCTTTTATAAGTTTTCCATATGTAACAACCAAACTTATGAATAGTAATAATTATTCCACTACAATGTCTTCTATTCCCAATAATAAAGATTACTATTCCTAATGTAATCTACATTCAGTGTATCAAACATACCCTTAGTATATATAATAGGTTTTAAAATTAATATATTTCCAAAAATATAAAATTTCCTTATACATCATCTTTTACAAGTTTTCCATATGTAACAACCAAACTTATGAATAGTAATAGTTATTCCATTACAATGTTTTCTCTTTCCAGTAAAAAAGATTACTATTTTTAATATAATCTACATTCAGTGTACCAAACGTACCCTTACTGATTGAAGTGGTAGTAATAATTTTAAGTTAATTTTTTTTTTTTTTTTTGAGAAACAATTTTAAGTTAATTTTGTTTTTAGACATTAAGAAAAAGGACTTGTTGATCCATTATGTATCTCATCTCATGAGATTGATGCCACATTAATAATATAATAAATAAAAATTTTAATTATATTTTTATTTTATATTTAAAAATTTGACATATCAATTTGTTAGTCTTATGTACCCCTTAACACCTTTTATTTATCATATTGTTGATATGTCACCAATTACATTCAATCTCTTTGTTTATTTAATTTTACTTGTCATTATTCCATGTTGTGAAAATCTAAGGTAAATTAAGATCCAACCAAGCACCCACTCTTCTACTACTTTCAAGCTTTGACATTTTGGAATCATTTTGACATTAAAGTAAATGTAATTGGTACCACATTAACAGTATAATATATAACTTTTTCAATTTTTTTTTTTTTTTTTTTTTGTTGCTTTCATAATTGGGCACGTTGGTTTTTAAAATATGTATCTAAATTTGTAGTACTTCTAAAATTACGTTTAAAAAACTTATCCCTTTTTTTTTTGAAAAACAAACTCACACATAAACGCAGTGAGAATGGAATGGGGTTCTAACACAAATGTACATCATAAACTCTATTCAAAAGTTATGATAATTTTTAAGGGAAAATAGGGTTTTTTTTTTTTTTTTTTTTGAAACAAACACACACAAAAGAGAGATGGAATGAACAAACTAATAAATTAATTATTATAGAAACAAAAACACACACAAACTGATGTAATTAATAATTGAGAAACGAACTTGATGAACTTTGTCCGATTGTCAAAGGGCCAAACTAATAGCTTAACCTACACAGAACACACAAAAGAGAGTGTGTGTTGTGTGTAGGATAAGTCATTAATTTAGTCCATTGACAATCGGACAAAGTTCATCAATTTCGTTTCCCAATTATTAATTACATCAGTTTCAAAAAATCAAGTTAATTTTGTTATTGGTTCTGTTCTTCATTAAAATTTAAAGGGTAAGTGATAATTGAGGCCTAGATATTATTTTACAAAAATTTAAGTCCAAATTGAACTTTGTTTAATATATAGTTGGACAACCAAACTAATAAATTAATCATAATTTTTTTCCTTGAAAACTCGGCCAAAATTTCATGAAATATACAATAAACATATTAACATTTTTCATCAATGTCGTGATTAAATTTTTTGTTTTGTTTTTTTTTATATTAATATCTTACCGAATACCCCAAAATTAAAAACATAACTATATAGTGTGTGTACACACATATATATATATACACACACTATTAAATTGGAATATAGTGAAAGAAATAATCTAAAATTAATTAGTTAGATACATTTTATGGAATATTTCATTTTTCTTTCTCCCCCTAGGCATCATGAAATTATTCAATACAACCCATATGTATACTATGACTCTTCTTAATAATGAAGGATTAATTTCATTTGTAGATTTTGTATGTAGAGCCATCCTTATGTCAAAGTGGAAATTTCACACATGGGGTCTATTAAATATAATTTCTCCTTGAGCATAACTAACAACAGATTAAGGATATTATGCTTAATGAATTCCAGTGTCAATTCCCACACCATGCCCTACACATAATCTCACACTGTATAATTTCATCTAAGCCAATCTTAAAGTCAGAATAACCACCTCTTCATGTGTGAGAGTTAACTATAGGATCCATGAACACATTATTAACTAAAAATATAATTTCTACACCACCCATTGCACATGATCCTTTGATTAAGGACAAAAGATATAAGCTTAAAGAATAAAGAGAGCTCTCGACATATTGGCATCTTCTTGATACATACCCACTCGTTGAAAGGACAATAATGTGGATCAGACTGAGACATACAACTTGTTGTAACCTTCTAAGTTGACCTTTCATGAAAAGAGCATCCATTAATTGATAGACCATATATTATCATGAACCCAATGGCCACCTATGAAAGTACCACTTAGCTCACTTTCTGGGTGGACTTAATGTCCTCTGTATCCCTCATGATCCAAATTTTGTATCTAGCAAATGTGATGCCACAACAAAAATTGGAGGGTCATCCCTGCCATTTGCAATTCAAAAAGCTATGATATCTCCTATAAGGTCACAATCCACATAGCTCGCACAAACACTATGGCTTCAAGCATAAGTATTATGATCACGTGAAACCTCTCCTTTGTCAACAAATTTCAATTCTTTGCATCATCGAAAGAAGTATTAATCATAGCAAAACTATATTGAGATAGAGAAGGCAAAAAGAAGTGTATGAAAATGACCACAGACCGGTACAACATTGACACATTATGGGCATGTTACCCTTTGTTTTATAAATAACTCAAGGAAATATTCCTTTCAATTTTTTTTTTTTAAATGTACTTAGAGTATCTATTTTATAAAATATCTTGAAGAACTTCATGGATGAATTTGAAGAAGCACCCACAAGACCAGCACTCACATTCGGTTTTACAAAATTTCTCAAATTCTGGGAGAAAAAAATTCACAGCTCTACATCCCACTTTTCACATAAACAGTACATCCCACTTTTTATTTTCTCATACATCTTATTAAAAATATATAATTTTTTTTTCTTTCTCATACTCCCCTAGATTCTCATCCCTTCTTAGATTGAGATTAGGTGCAATCCTATGTAATACATCTCAATAACTGAGATTGAGAATTGAAGAAGGACAACTTTCAATCTTGATTAAAAAAAGTTAAGAGAACTAAAAAAAAAAAAAATAATAAAATAAAATTAAAATTAAAAATTAAAAATTAAAAATGCTGAGAGGAAAGGGAGGTATTGCATCTCAATCCCTTCATGTTGTCCCCTTCTATTAAGACACCCTCCCCCACAAGTCAAATCAACCACCAATGGTCGACGAACTATGCCTAACAACGACTAAATTAGAAGTATCTGGCAATGAACGCTCAATGATGGCTAATACGTATGTGTTAAAAATTGATGAAATGAAATGACTAATCGAAACCGATTGGGAAAAAAAAATGATTTTGGGTGGTTATACTTGACTCTAGGTCACTCCTGATTTTAAACTTTTAACTCCTTCGGTTTTTGATTCAGTGTCAATTTTCAAACTTGCAAGGCTGATGTAAACCAAACCGACTAATATATTTTTTATTTAGGTATTTACTTTGGGTTCGGTTAATGTGTGTCCTAAGGGTACACATTAAACTATTTATTTTTAGAAATATATTTTCGGGAATTGAAAAAGCATCTATTTTTGGAAACATTTTCTCGGGAACAGCTTTTTCAATTCCCAAGAAAATATTTCCAAAAATAATTAATTATTGTGTGCCCTAAGGGCACACATTAGTAAAATCCATTTACTTTCTATCCCAAGTCCCAACACTACTCCTCAATAGTTTTTGTGTCCAAACACGTGTTCTTGATGTGAGAATTATTATTAAATTATTAAATTCATCATTTTTTAATAGTTTATGATTTTATGATTATTAAGTTCTAAAGGTTTAGAATAATTAGTAAACTGTGAGCACAAACCTGTTTAAATATAGATTTTAGAGTCTATAGGATATATTAGACAATGCTCAAGGTGCTACAAGTCATAATATAAGAATAATAAAGCAACGGGTTCAAGAATTTGAAATATGATAGTTTTGATCGATCGAGACTGTGCTTCAACCTATTGAACTGCGAATTTGTAAAATTTAATTTCAGCCCAACAGCCCATTGATCCATCAGATGATTAGGGTTTCAGATCTAATTCACTAAGTATATAAAGAAAACCCTAAGGCACGTTTTGAAAAGATTTTGGAGCTTCTCGTTTGAGAACTATAAGGTTCTGTGTCTTCTCCTTTCAACATCACTACTGGAAATCAATTTGCATACCATTAGAACCGGTAGATCTGAAGTTATTGCATACTAATCATCAAAGGTGCTGGGTATAAACCTTTAAGGGTGGTCTTGGATTCATAGACTAGAGGCCTATGTTGGAGATCTAAAGCGTGAACTAGAGGTTCATATTAAAGCAGATCCATATCAAAGAAGTCTAAGGGTTTTAGAGCTAGATTTGGTGGTCATAATTAAGTTTACTACAAATTAAATATTCTTGACTGTAAACTTCTATTTGATAGTGGATTGTTCTTCTTAGGATTGGTCTCCCTAGGTTTTTTTACCTAGAAACTGGTTTGTTTCATTGGTTTTCTTATATCATCATATCTTGTGTTATCTAAATTTTCTGTTGCATGATATGATTGATATACTGTTAAACCTAAGGCTTGCATAATTGACCTAATTAATAACTTGGCCTTAAAATTTGGTTTAACATAGTTCGTTCAGGGGTTTAAAGACTGTTGAGGGCCGAAAAGATCATAGCAAAATAAGCCCAAAAAAGAATAAGTTAAGCCCAGCCCGGAAGGAAAATTCAAACTAAGCCCAAAGTTATTATACAGGAGACCCATGTGGGGATAAAAGAAAGGCCCAGAGGATCCCGAAGCCCAGAAAAGAGAAGCATCCAAAAAAAAAAAAAAAAGAGAAGACCACGGCAAAGTATAAGAAGCAAGGATCCTGAGGAACCATCAATAGGCGCGGATCCCTTCAGGCACAAAGAAAAAAGGAAGATTGGGACAGTTCGATAGAAAAAAGACAGAAAAAAAGACAAGAAAACAAAAGTAAAAGAGAGCGCGAGCGACCTCTCATGGCACAGACAAAAGAGACCTCGGGGAACCAAGGCAGGGAAGAAGAATGATAACAAACGATCTTTAAAAAGGCAGAACTGGATTTCGCCCAAATAGGAAAGATAGAAGGCGCCAGAAGTGAGGATGCCGAGAAGGGCATACCTCAGCACTCCCAAAGAAGATGGCCAACCAGAAGCTTTTAAAGGAATCAGAACTGAGAGAAGGAAAGAATGAGAAGAAACGGAAAAGGGACTTACCGAGACAACAGGGACAAGACATACTCTGTTCGCAAAAGAACAAAACAGGGGAACCAATGGTTCCCCGGGAAGCCCAAAAAACTCCATTATAAAAGGAGGGGATGGGTTGCGAAGAAGGGGCAGCGAAAAAAGTGAGAAAGAAAGAAGAAATTCTCTAGAAAAAGAACTATCAGAGAAAATCAAGAGTGAAGAGAAAATATTAAGGGAAAACAAAATATTGCTTCCCGGTATCCTGTAAAAGCCACTATTGCACATACTCGGATTCAACGAGAATCAGACTTTGCAAGTTTTGAAGGCTGAAATAGTCATTCAAGACTGCAATTTTTGAGCATGATTGAACCTTGTAGCACGTCCTAGTGAGCTTTCTGTAATCAAACAGACAACGTATTAATGAAACTTTGCTTCATATTTCCCAGGATCCCCACAGCACTAATTTTTTATCGTTTAGTTAATCCTGTTTCTTTCCTCCTGAATTTACCTTGTTAATTTTTGGCATTCTACGATATCCTTGTTTGTTATCTTGTTTGTATTTTCAGGAGTATTCTCTGTATTTCACTTGACTCTTAAACAGCTCGTTAGTTGCGGTGAGTCAAGGCCCGGTCCACCAAATCCTCCTTTTCATTTAGGCCTAGGATCCTTGGGCCTGAGTGTCACGAAAAAGGGACTCTCACATTTTGGCGACTCCGCTGGGGACTGGGCAAAGAAGAAGGAAGAAGCAACCCCTTCACAGAGAATGCCTCCAAGACAAAGAAACAGCAAAGGAACTAATGTGCCACCTACGGCCTCTGAGCCCGTAGGAGAAAACGAGGTAGCTTCCAGGCAAGGAGGTGGGATACCCTTGGTAGAACAGGAGGTTGTGTCAGAACAAAGACACGCAAGGCAGGAACCAGACCTCATGGCCAGGATGACAGCAATGTTAAAGGATCTGGAGCAAGAGGTTCGCCTTCTCAAAGAGGGCAGGACACAGGAAATCAGAGACAATGTTCCCCCTACTGGGCACCAAGATGGGACGCAGCCAGAAGGAGGGTCAGCAGTGGGAGGAAGAGCCAACCCTCAGTACCTGACACTGGCAGATGTCAATGCCCTCCTGGAGCAAGAAAGGGAAAAACACTCAGGGATCCCCAAGCAATTCTCTCGGGATCCCCCGTTCCCTCCAGAACTTCTTGGCAAACCATACCCTAAGGGGTACGAACCCCCAAAGTTCCATCCTTTCGATGGGAGGAACGGGAGTGCTGTGGAACATGTGAATAGGTTTGTCCACACTATAGGCCCCTATGCAGGAGACAGAGAATTATGTCTGAGGGAATTCGGCAAATCCTTAGTGGATAGGGCATACACTTGGTACACCACGCTGAGACCCGGGTCCATCAAAACCTGGGATGAGATGATGAAGAAATTCTGCGCCAAATATTACCCTGGTGAAGACAAAATCACTTTCCAGAATCTGCAAATGGTGAGGCAGAGACCTGGAGAAGATCCTGTTCAATTCATCAAAAGATTTGAAGATGTGTCCCTGGACTGCTATGGGGACCATGAAGAAAAGGAACTCGTGGAAACCTGTATAGCCAACATGCTTTTTGATTATAGGCTCAACCTTGAAAACCTATGTATCACACAGTTTGCTGACCTGTTACAGAGAACTAGAAGGACGGCGCAAACCATGAGGACAAAAAGGCTACCCGCATCCCAAGCTATGACAGCATCAGTAGGAGAGAAAAGGAAAAGACCAGACGGGAAGGTGTTCGAGGAACCACCAGTGATCCCATGTACAGCTGAGGAATTAAGCCATGTCCTAGACAAATGGATCGGAGATGGAGTTGTTAGGCCATTCACTGTGTCCAGGCCACCAACTGAAGAAGAAAGGAAGAACCCTTTATTTTGCAGAATCCATAATTATGTCAAGCACTCCACCAAGGATTGCTGGATCCTTCGTAGACTCTTCCACAAAAAGTTGAGAGAAGGAACCCTGTAGCTCACCTAGAAGGAGTCGGAAGTGCAGAGGAACCCCTTACCTAACCACAAAGGAAAAGGGGTGGTAGCAGTAGTAATACATGGGAACCCGGCAGAGGCAGGAGAATCTGAAGGATCCTTCCACCCGAGTACAGTCAGGACCCTCCAGAAGAATCCTAAGTTCAGGTCACTATTCAATCAATTAGGATTCGGACCAAAAGCAAGAAGGGTGGCCACAGAGTCTCTTATGAGCATAGCAGCAGATTCAGGGATGGAATGCTTTACAGCTGAGTCACATGCTAGTCGAGCTTTCCTGGAGACAACCAATGCAATAACTTTCACTGATGAAGACATGGAGATTGAGCACCCAGACCACTATAGACCCCTTTATCTAATGGCCACCATAAACGACATTCAAGTCAGAAGAGCACTGGTGGATACAGGTGCATCACTCAATCTCATAGCCTTGAGTACCCTGGAAGCTGTTGGCTTAGTTGACAGAAGGATCCTGGGGGCTCCCATGGAAATAACAGGATTTGGAGGATCGATGGAATCAACAGAAGGATACGTGCAGCTAGCCTTAAGGGTAGGGCCAATAGTCGCTTTGACAAGGTTTCATGTGATTAATGCAGAAGTTTCTTATCACGTGTTGCTGGGACGCCCGTGGCTTCATAAACATCGTCTTATTCCATCCACGTTCCATCAATGCATTAAAGGGAGGCTGAATGGAAGGCCCATAAGGATCCCTGCCAACCATAATCCTTTCAGCCAAGGAGAAGTGAACTTTGCAGAAACAATGTTTTATGATGAGTTGGAGCCAGATGATGAGAACCCCGCCCTAGGGACCCTAGGGGCACCTATCCTAGAAGAAGAAGAAGGAGGGAGGGGCACCCGTGACCTGAGGAACCTTCTAGAAAGAAAAAGACAAAAGAGGGAGCCCAGCTCTTCAGGATCCCGAGAATGTGTGGTAGTGCGGGAACCTGGGGGAAGACTGATCTATCGTTTGTGAAGGTGCGCGGGACCCGAATGCATTGTGCAGGAAGGTCCCGGACCACCAAGATGCATGATGGCCCAAGAAGTAATCCCAGAAGAACCAGTTAAGGAGGCCCAGATTCAGCCTGAGGAAGAATTAAAGGAAATATATTTGGGGACAGAACCAGAATCCCGAAAGCCTGTCTTCATTAGCAGTCAATTGGTGGCTCAAGAAAGAGAACAGCTGGTAACCTTGCTTCAAAAATACAGAGATATGTTTGCATGGACCTATGATGAGATGCCTGGTCTAGACCCAGGATTGGTAGTCCATTCTCTTAATGTGGACCCAGGAATGAGGCCAGTAGTCCAACCAGCTAGGGTCTTCCACACTGAGGTAGTAACTCAAATAGTTCAAGAGGTCAAGAAATTGCTAACAGCTGGTTTTATCAAACCCATCCAACACCCAAAATGGCTCTCCAACATTGTACCTGTGAAGAAAAAAAATGGTCAGATCCGTTGCTGTGTAGATTTTCGTAACTTGAACAAGGCATGTCCTAAAGACGAATTCCCCTTACCCAATATCGACCTCCTTGTAGATTCAGCTGCATGAAACTCAATGTTCTCATTTATGGATGGGTACAGTGGATACAACCAAATCCGCATGGCAGCCAAAGATGCAGAGAAGACGGCATTCAGAACTCCGATTGGGAACTTTTACTACACTGTAATGCCCTTTGGCCTCAAAAATGCGGGGGCTACATATCAGCGGACCATGACAGCCATTTTCCATGACATGATGCATGAGGAGATGGAAGATTATGTAGATGATATTGTGGTCAAGTCAAAAACCAAAACAGGACATTTCCAAGTACTTGAGCAATTCTTTGAAAGATGCAGGAAGTACAAGTTACATATGAACCCCATGAAGTGCGCCTTTGGAGTGTCTGCTGGAAAGTTCCTTGGGTTCCTGGTACATCACAAAGGTATAAGCGTGGACCCAGCCAAGGCTACAGCTATCGCCACAATGAGAAGACCAACTACTGTAAGGGAACTCAAAAGCTTCCTGGGAAAGGTCTCCTATATTAGGAGATTTGTGCCTGGTTTAGCCTCAGCTACCGCAGGCCTATCCAAACTGTTAAAAAAGGGGAATGAATTTATCTGGGGAACAGAGCAGCAGGAAGCTTTTTAAAGAATTCAGAGCATCATGAATCATCTGCCCACCCTCCAGGCACCAGTACGTGGGCGACCTCTGTTGCTATACTTAGCATCAAACTCTCAGGCAATAGGTGCTTTGCTGGCACAAGAAGATGACCAAGGAAATGAGCAGCCTGTATACTATGTAAGTAGAACACTCAAGGATACCGAGACCAGGTACCCCAGAATAGAGAATGCCTGCCTAGTGATCATTTATGCATCCCAAAGGTTGAAGAGGTACTTCTCAGCTCACCAAATCCTCTTGGTAACCAAGTCTCACCCCATAAAAGCACTCCTGCACCAGCCCCTTCTTACAGGGAGGATAGCACAATGGCTAGTGTTGCTCTCACAATATGATATAGGTATAAGAACTCCCAAGGCCGTCAAAAGCCAGGCCATAGCAGATTTGCTAGCTCAATTCCCAGGAAAGGAGGAAGGCCCGCTGAGCGAAGAAATCCTTGGTGAGGTAGCAGTGGTGGAGATCCCAGGGAAGAAATGGACCATGAGGTTTGATGGGTCAGCTACAGCAACTTCAAATGGGGTATGAATTGTACTAAGTTGTGAAAATGGGGATATCATGCCCCTATCTTTCAAGCTTGGTTTCTCATGCTCTAATAATGCAGCTGAATATGAGGCATACTTAACTGGGTTGAATATAGCACTCAGCATAGGAGTGAAACATATGAGAGTGTTGGGAGATTCCAATCTTGTAGTCTCCCAAGTGAAAGATGACTTTGCATTACGGGAACAAAGCTTAGCAGCCTACAGGACTTGGGCACAAAGGCTGGAGATGAAATTTCACACCTTCAGCATAGAATACACTCAAAGAAGTGAAAACAAGTTTGCTAATGCCCTTGCCACCCTGTGATCCCAAATACCGCTTAATGGGAGGGATACGCTGATAAAAATAGGGAGGCAGGAACATTCTATTGTAAGGATCCTCCAAGGGATGTACCCTGGAGAGTCCAAACAGTGGGACTGGAGGGACGAAGTCAAAGAAAAGATGAAAGAGGTAGGTCCTAGAGGGAACATCAAAGAACTAATGGATTACACTCAGATAGAAGGAGAATTGTATAGAAGGTTGCCGGGAGGGATACTGTCCAGATGTATCACCAAGAAGGAAGGAAAGTCGAAACTAGAAGAATTACACGCCCAAGTATATGGAGTTGCAGAAAAGGTCAGCCTATACAGAAGGATGCAACGCATGAGGTATTACTGGCCAGATATGGACAAAGAAGCAGCAATCACACAGGGGAAATGCCAGGAATGTCGTGTGGCAATTGATAAAGAAGAAAGCTACGCAGTGTTTATTGCAGAAGATTGGCGGGTTCCTTTCATAGGATACCTGGCTCAGGGGATCTTACCAACCGACAGGAAACTGGCCCACAAGCTCAAAAAGTTAGCGTGCAGATATTTCCTGCAGAATGATGTTTTATTCAAAAAAGGATACCACGGGGATCCCCTCAGGTGCCTGGGACCAAAGGAAGCTAGAGAAGTAGTCAGAGAGGTACACTCTGGAGATTGTGGAAGTCACCCAGGGAAAAGAAGGATGTACAAGCAGTTACTGTTGTTGGGATATTACTGGCCAACGATGAAAAGGGACTCTGAGGAGCTGGTCAAAACTTGTCGTGCTTGCCAAGTCCTGGGAGATGCAATTCACACTCATCCAAATGTCCTACAGGATATGACGACGCCATGGCCTTTTCATACTTGGTGGCTCGATCTCATAGGGCCTATAAACCCTCCATCCAACGGTTATATATGGATCCTGGCAGCCACGGAGTACTTTACAAAATGGGTAGAGGCCATCCCCTTGAAAAAAGCTACTAGAGCAGCTGTGGCAAATTTCATTCGAGACCACATCATTACAAGGTTCGGGATCCCCAGAAGATTGATCAGTGACAATGGAACCCCATTCATAAACAAAGATGTGAAGGGATTAACTGAAGCATACCACATCAAGCATAGAAGATCTACCCCATATTACCCACAAGGAAACGGCCAAGCTGAGGCTACTAATAGGGTAATGTTGAAGATCCTTAAGAAAATGAAGCACGAGTATGGGGGGAAATGGAGTGACCATCTGGCAGATGTGCTTTGGGCATGTAGAAGCTCTGTAAAAACAGCCATAGGATTTTCCCCATTCTCCCTGGTCTATGGAACAGAAGCCATCAGCCCCGTGGAGTTAGTCATTCCTACACCAAGGGTAATTCTGGAGGAAAATCAAGGAGAAAGTGAGGATGCAAACAATGAAAAGAGGCTAGCAGATCTGGAAGGGGTAGAAGAAGAAAGAGAGCTGGCCAAGAAAAGGAGCCGGAGATACCAGCAAAGAATGACCAGAGCATATGCACAAACAGTACGCCCAAGAGTGTTCACTGAGGGACAATTAGTACTAAG
Organism: Quercus robur; assembly: GCF_932294415.1. NCBI lineage: Eukaryota > Viridiplantae > Streptophyta > Magnoliopsida > Fagales > Fagaceae > Quercus > Quercus robur. The sequence goes on along the minus strand of NC_065537.1, from coordinate 53,486,474 downwards.
GATGGCGGAGCACGTGAGAAGGAACCTGCCAGGGCCTTCCAAGTTCACCCCAAAATGGGAAGGACCCTACATCATCAATGCAGCTCATGAGAGTGGGTATTATTACCTTTCCAAAGAAGATGGGACAGTCCTGACAGAACCCATAAACGGGAAATGGCTGAAGCAATACTATGCATAAGGACAAGGGGATCTCGGTACCTCAGGATCCTTTTACCAGCTTCACTATCTGCTAAGTTTTTTTTTTTTTTTTTATATTATCCTTTTTTTTTTTTTCAGCCTTTATCATGAATTCTGGTCTAAGATAATTTTGTTCAGGAACATGTGATAGATTGACACTTTGTGGTCAATACTACACCAAATGATTTTTTCTTTGTTCCTTAAAAATGGCCATGCTTTAATGAAGTTCCTGTTTCTTCAACATTTGAATCTTTCTTTAAATACTGCAAAGACCAAATTTGGATAGATTTAAGGAGGGATACCTGAGTCAAAAAAAAGGGGGGAGAGTATGTAACACCCTTTTACATATGGCCCAGAATCTACCTCACAAATAATTTCAGATATCCCACAAACAATTCCAGGTGCATAGGTCTAGGATCACAAGATAAAAGTGAAGTATCTAGGATACCTAGCCTAGCACTTGGCAAAAGGGGAACCTGTCAAAGTTCATGAACTGGGACCGTATCAAAAAAAAAAATACATAGGAAAGGATACCAGTGTACCCAGTTTAGTACTTGCACAATAAATTACCAGGTACCTGGACCAGAACTTACAGTGAAGCCTATGGAAACCATGGTCCAGGACTCAGGAAAGAAAAGAGTCACAAGAAAGTAAAGGCAATATATATATCCAAGAAAAATGGCAGATTCACATACTAAGAAATGAGAAGCAGTTTTGAAACACAAAAAAAAGAGAAAGCAAAGAGTAGAGCAATGTTCAAAAAAAAAAAAACTTATACAACCCCAAATTGTTTATGTAAGTCTAAAATAAGCTAAGGAATGAGGCCAGCCAACAAGGAGGCATCCGGAGGAATAACAGGCACAGTCAAAGAAGAGAGGATCCTCTGCCGCTTGACCTTCAAGTCTTGTAAAGCCTTGTGAGCATGAGCCAAAGCTTCCTCAGCAGCAGCTATCTCAGTGTCTATACTCTTGAATGATTGCCTTTGAAACAGCATATGAGCCAGCAGACGCAAGTGATCCAGCAGAAAAGACAAATTGAACTTGGCCTCCAGAAGGTCTTGCACCACTCCCCTCCACTCCACAAGCTTTTCCTCAGACAAAGAATCTACAGAGGAATTCCTCAGGGAAACCAGCACGGCACACAGCAACTCCATCAGAATATTGCCTAAAAAGATGTCTCCCCTGAAGCCACTGGTGAAATCCCCGTGACTCTTGAGCAGACTCTCTAGCAGCGGCAGGCCTTCCACAGGAACAGAGAAGCGCAGGAAGTTTCCATAAGAAGACCTAAAAACATGGAAGTGGCTGGCGGGAAGACTGTTAAATTCCAAGAGATCAAAGCGAGCCAGGAAGGAGGAAAGCCCTGAATCAAGATCTGAGACAGCCACTTTCGAGGCATCCCCCATCACTGTGTCACCACTTGCAGAGACAGGGGGACTTGCAGCCTCTCGCTCTGGATGAAGGTCAGCAACTTGAACAGGTCTCACAATTCCTTCAGGGATAACAGGCTCAGAACCTGCAAAGCCTGTATCAATATTCAAAAAGAAAAGAAAAGGAAGAACAGATTTATCCTTAAAAAAAAAAAAGAGAAGAAAAAGAAAAAGAAAAGAGGGACAAACCAGTTCCGGCTTCTTGGGGCAGAGCCTCTTCTTCCTGATCCCCTGACTTCCCCGAGGATTCTGGGAAAGAACATAAGGCAAGTTGAAGAAAAGGTGAAGGACCAACGGCAAAATGGCTAAAGGAAGGAATAGATGCAGGGGGCTTCGCCATAAAAGAAAAGGAAAGAGAAGGGCGAAGGGAAGGAAAGAAGAGAAAAATAAAACACAATGGGAGCAGCTCACACTCACCTTCTGAGCTGTCTGATTCTAAAGAAGAGGCAACACTAGGAGCAGATTTCTCACTGGTTTGACCTAAAAGGGAGAAAGAAAAGGAGGAACTCAAAAAACTGGAAAAGAAAATAAAGACATAACGCTATTTCAAGGAAACAAGGCTTACCTGTTTGTTTGGATAAAGGAGTGTCTCCCAAAGCGCCTTTATCTGACAAGGATTGAGGAAACACAGTCCTGATAGGACTAGGCGTACGTTCAAGATGGGGACTTTGAGATGAAGGGATCCCAGAGACTTTGGGATCCTGAGAATCTTGGGAATCTTGCATCGGTTGCCCGGTTTCCTCAACTGAACCACCAGTAGGGGACTCCTTCCCCACAGCAGGAAAAACAACAGAAAGAGCTGTGATAGCTTCCTCTCCCAGAGCCTTGCCAGTCATAGGAGGGGATACCTCCACCTAAAGGAAGAAAAAGAGGAAAAGGCAGCGCCAAGTAAAAAAAAACAACAGGAAATGCTAACAACACAATGATAGAACAGAAGGGAGAAAACAAAAAAAAGGGAGACACACATACCACATCATCACCAAAAGACTGGCTTTTACCCTTCTTGTGATCAGACTTGCGCTTGGACTGCAAAGGAAATCATCACCCGTCAGCAAAATAAAAATAAGTGCAACAACAAAAAAAAGAAGAGAGAAGAAGGAAAGAAGTCTTGCCCTTCTCTCTCTCTTAACAGATTCTCTGGAAGTCTTTTACTTACTACGAGTACGCCCAGAGGGTCCTAAAGGAGGCTGGGATACCAAACCAGAGGATCCTAAAGAACCATGGACTGAAGCAGTCACAGGAACCTGGGAAAAAGAAGACTCTACCTTGGTCTTCTTCCGGGTCCTTGAAACCAAAGGTTCCCTGACATCCTTGCCTTCCTGAGATGCCAAGTATGCTTGAGATTTCCCAGTTTTTCTTCTTTTCGCCTTAGAACCTATCTCCACACCCCCTGTACTTTCGCCAACATCAACAGCTTTCATTTTCTTCGGCCTGACGTCCTTACCTTTACTTGGAGCAGTGGCAGCACTTATTGTCTCTATTGCACCTTTCTTGATGGGCACTCCAGAAGAAGCGCCAATAATGAGACTATCACCCAGCCAAGTCTGAGGAAAGTCCTGTCCATAAGCCACCCAACCTCCCCTGGAGGCATGCCACTCTACGAACCCAGTCTTGCTGCTTGCAGCAGCAGAAACAATCCCAGCAGTAGGAAGGGATAAACTTCTATTGGATGTCGGAGCAGAAACAATGCTAGGATTCGGGGCTTCCCGAACTGTACCAGAGTCAACATAATCAACAAAAGACTTTTGCACTCTTCTCCAATAACTGGTATAGCCGCTAGAAGCAAAGACTCCTCTCTGGGAGTTAGGCACTGCAAATTGGGGGCTCCTCCACGACCAATAAGAAAAGGCCTGCAGCCTCAGGAAAGGATCCAAGGAAGGAAGGGATGGCACCACGTCCTTAAAGACTGGAGGGATGTCTTGGTCAAAACCAAATTGTCGGAGCACCCGGTGTACTGAATAGTGAGTATATTTTGCACCACTTGAAGAAGGCACAGGAAGCCAGGAGGGGCTAATGCAGGCAAGATAAGCCAGACTGCCCTCATCACCACGGCGCAAGTCAAAGGTATTACCTGTAGAAGATAAAAAAGAAGACAACACAGAATCACACGCGAAGCCAGGACCAAATTCACGAGGGGATCTCCAATGTAAGCTCCCTACTTGATCAAACAACTCCACAAGATTAAGGCCACCGCCTTTCAAGCTAATCCAACGAAAAATAATGGGAAAAACATCGGTAGAATTGCCACAAAGACCCTTCACTATGTCAGGGGATCCTTGGAACTTGTCCTTCACAAATTTCAAATTCCTGGACTTGGCCAAAGTAGCTGCAGAACGGTCCCACATAAAAATCTGAAGAAAGGCACAGTGAAGAGATGAAGTGATCACGTAACAAGAATCACCCTCAGTCTCATCTCCATGAAGCTGGTCCAACTGAGAGTAAACATGACCCAAAAACAGAGGGGCCAAAGGATACTGGGTGCCTCGAGCCAACTTGATTGCCAACGGAAAAAACGAAGACTTAACTCCGTACCCAGGGAACTCACTAAACAAAAACTTACTAAGCCAAAAAGCCAGAAAACCGGCCCACCTCACTTCTTTATCCTTCTCACGAGAAAGGGTCATCACCCATCTCCCCATCCTAGCCGGCTTACCACCAGAAGAGGCAGCGCGACCACCAAAATGACCAAACAATTTATCCTCTACCACGAGATCCTCACCAGAAAGGCTAATATCAAACGGGCTCTCTTCACCAAACACCGGGAGTAGGAAATTATTAACCACATCTTCCAAGGTGATCGTCAATTCACCAGCAGAAAAGAAAAAAGTATGAAGAGAAGGGCACCAACGACGTACCAGATGCCTAAGCCCTTTGGCGTCTCTGAAGCCCTCAAGGTTTCTGGAAATAGCCACTGCCTTTAGGATACCGGCGCGCTCTAAGCGACCCACAAACTCAGCATCAGACAGTTCCTTGTCTACCCATATAGGCCAGCCCTGAATCTTTCCTGGAACAAAATCAAAGAAAATAGGAACCGCTTCTCGGATTCCTTGCCTAATCTGGAGATCGAAAATCTCTCTAGGGTCAGGAACCTGGGCGGAACCAGCGAAACCCACTTGGCCAGAAAACATCCAAACTTGAGGGGATGGAGGAGCCTCACCATGAGATATATGAGGGAAAAACAAACTGGGAGAATACCAAGGATCTCGTAAAGGGAAGGCCGGACGTTCGGTAACCTCGTGAGAATCACTCGGAGCAGAACCAGAAGAACCTTCACCCTCAGAAGGACTGGGAGTACGCTCTCTCCTCTTTCGGGAAGAAGAAGAAGCCATCAGAACAACACGTACAATGAGAAGAAAGGAGATTGAAAGTGCGAAAAAGGGAAGACCAGAGTAACGGAGAAGAAGAGAAACTCAAAGAATGAAAAAAGCTCAGAGAAGCAAAGTGATAAGATGAAACGGCTACAATAAAGGCGCAAGTAGCAGTTGGGGAAAACAATTTATGGAAAGACGCGCCAGTTGCAAAAAATTTAATTTGAAGAAGGGATTAATCAGCAGTTATTAATGAGAAGCAATGGGAAACGAGAAAAGTGGGTAGAGGAGTTTTACCTCAAATACTCAACTGCCACGTCCCGTGTAAAGAGGAAGCTGCAAAAAGTAATAATTATAAGAGACGCAACACGCAAAAAGGAGGTGACCAAAAGCAGCAGAAAAGGGCCGGGATCCCGAGTAAAAAGGGAAGGGAACCAATAGAAGTAGAGAAAAAGGGGATCCCACGAAAATCTTAGGAAACCTAAATCACTCACGCGTGGGCTTCAGGCAACCCACGAGCTCGGGGGGCTAAATGTTGAGGTCCGAAAAGATCATAGCAAAATAAGCCCAAAAAAGAATAAGTTAAGCCCAGCCCGGAAGGAAAATTCAAACTAAGCCCAAAGTTATTATACAGGAGACCCATGTGGGGATAAAAGAAAGGCCCAGAGGATCCCGAAGCCCAGAAAAGAGAAGCATCCAAAAAAAAAAAAAAATAGAAGACCACGGCAAAGTATAAGAAGCAAGGATCCTGAGGAACCATTAATAGGTGTGGATCCCTTCAGGCACAAAGAAAAAAGGAAGATTGGGATAGTTCGATAGAAAAAAGACAGAAAAAAAGACAAGAAAACAAAAGTAAAAGAGAGCGCGAGCGACCTCTCATGGCACAGACAGAAGAGACCTCGGGGAACCAAGGCAGGGAAGAAGAATGATAACAAACGATCTTTAAAAAGGCAGAACAGGATTCCGCCCAAATAGGAAAGATAGAAGGCGCCAGAAGTGAGGATGCCGAGAAGGGCATACCTCAACACTCCCAAAGAAGATGGCCAACCAGAAGCTTTTCAAAGGAATCAGAACTGAGAGAAGGAAAGAATGAGAAGAAACGGAAAAGGGACTTACCGAGACAACAGGGACAAGACATACTCTGTTCGCAAAAGAACAAAACAGGGGAACCAATGGTTCCCCGAGAAGCCCAGAAAACTCCATTATAAAAGGAGGGGATGGGTTGCGAAGAAGGGGCAGCGAAAAAAGTGAGAAAGAAAGAAGAAATTCTCTAGAAAAAGAACTATCAGAGAAAATCAAGAGTGAAGAGAAAATTTTAAGGGAAAACAAAATATTGCTTCCCGGTATCCTGTAAAAGCCACTATTGCACATACTCGGATTCAACGAGAATCAGACTTTGCAAGTTTTGAAGGCTGAAATAGTCATTCAAGACTGCAATTTTTGAGCTTGATTGAACCTTGTAGCACGTCCTAGTGAGCTTTCTGTAATCAAACAGACAACGTATTAATGAAACTTTGCTTCATATTTCCCAAGATCCCCACAGCACTAATTTTTTATCGTTTAGTTAATCCTGTTTCTTTCCTCCTGAATTTACTTTGTTAATTTTTGGCATTCTACGATATCCTTGTTTGTTATCTTGTTTGTATTTTCAGGAGTATTCTCTGTATTTCACTTGACTCTTAAACAGCTCATTAGCTGCGGTGAGTCAAGGCCCGGTCCACCAAATCCTCATTTTCATTTAGGCCTAGGATCCTTGGGCCTGAGTGTCATGAAAAAGGGACTCTCACAAAGACTAACAATAACAATCGGTAATTTAACATGGCATAAGAATGGAAGGTCCTGAGTTCAATCACCACTTTACCTCTCATTTAAAATGTTAAAATTTCACTTTTTATGCTTTACTCATTAAGGGGAAGTTTAAGCCCACACATGAGAGTGAATGTGATAATTAAAATTAAATGATTAAATTCACCATCTCTGGGTAATCGGTAATTTATCGCTTGGTCTCTAGTTTGACACCCAACATTTTCAACGTTTTATGGTTTTTTTTTTTTTTTTTTTTTTTTTTTTTTTTTTGAAAATCACAACAAAACTGTTTGCATTTTATTATTATTAAAAAAAAAAACCGTAATCTATTTTCTCTTCCTCATTCTTTCTTTAGCTACCACTCCTCCGTTGGTACCTTTCTCCCTCTTCATTCCACTTCCCGAACCCTAACTCATTCATTCCTATTCCCTTCACCATTTCTACAACTACTAGCCCTCTTTGTTCCTCTCTCCCCTCTCTCACATGCTCCCTTGTTCCTATTACTAGCTTATTGCTTACTAGTGCCTCAAGTTTGACCCCTCACCACCATATACTGTGTGAAAGCATGAAGATTAAGGATGATCAAGCGAGGTAGTAAAATTTGAAAGAAAAAAAAATTAAAGGAGTTATGAGTAATGAGACTTCAATATCTTTGCTTGGTTTTCTTATTTTTTTGGTGAGGGAGTGAACACTGGAGCAGCCGAGCAGGGAGGCCTAAAGGTTGAGGCCGTTGAGGTAGTGACCAGCGATCTCCGATGAGGCGCGAGCGACGAACGACGACGACGAGTGAGCGACGATGTGCTCTAGACTAGATCGATCTTTGACAACGTGACCGATCTCCGTCTATTGGCTTGAACCTGAGGCGTTGCTCTGCCTTTAGGTTTGCTTTAGGCTTTAGTGATTTCTAATTTAGAAGTGATTTCTGATTTAGTGATTTGCATTGTATTGGGGTTTGGTTTTTTTTTTTTTTTTTTTTTTTTTTTTTGAGAATCTGTGGGTTTGCTACCTTTGTAATCTGTTGGGCTTCCCATGGGCTTGGCTCTGTACCTTTTTTTTTTTTTTGCTTGAAAGTAGAACAAATAATTTTATTTTATTTTTTAATTTGAGGGTATTCCTAATACAGAGCAAATATAAAAAATTTTAATTATAATATATAATTTTTTTTTTCAACTCAAGGTGTTCACACCTTAAGCTGCATGTGGCACCGCCACTGCTATATACACTAGACGTAAGCCTCACCCTAATCTAAGAACCCCAACCAACATGAGACGAACTTTTGGTTGAAGATCCTTCTCAATTGTTGTCAGTTCAAGGCATTGGAAACCCAATTTTTACTAGGTTGGGTGGCAGGTCACCCACATGAGTCCAACCCATGCTTAGCCTTAATAAAAAGTCAGTGGTCTAAATTAATTAGAAAAAGAAAAGAAGTTATTATGACTTATCACCCTATACACGCTTCAACAACAACAACAACAACAAAACCCTACACATAAATTGAGTACACCCTCTTATTGTAATAATGTAATTGCCTAAAAAATTTAAGGGCACTTATGGTATATCTAGGAATGGCAACGGGTCGGATTCGGGCCGGGTTTTTTCATACCCGGACCCGACCCGCAGGCCAAGATCCGCGGCCCGAACCCGGCCCGTTTACTAAACGGATTTTTTCCCGGGACCCGAACCCGGCTCCACGGGCCCCACGGGCCCCGCGGGCCCCGTCCCTCATGACCAGTCCAGCCCAAAATCAAACACAAAATTTTTTTTTTGAGAGAAAATCATAAACAAAAATTTTGATTTATGATTTTTCAGCCCCAAATCACAAACACAAACATAAATCCAAACACAATCACAAACATAAACACAAAAATCACAAACACAGATTTCAGATCTACGATTTTCCCTTTCAAAATCACAAACCAAACACAAATTTCAGAATCTCAGATTCATGATTTTCATTTTTCCCTTTCAGAAATCATAAACACAAACACAAACACAAACACAAACTCACATGATTGAAGCGAAGAACCCAGAAAAAAAAGAAAAAAAGAAAAAAAATGGAGAATGAGGTGGAGTGAGGCCGTGTCACGCTTGTGGCCATGGGCGAGGAAGATGAGAAGGGTAGAGGACTGTGCCGTCTGTGCGACAGTGCGAGATCGGCGACGGCAAGGACGAAACGGAGTTGAGAGAGTAGAGAGCCTGTGCGGCGGCGGCGTGGGTAAAGCCTGTGCGACGGCGACGTGAGGAAGATGAGAGGGGCAGAGGACTCAATCTGCTTGTGGCCGTGTGTGTTGTGGGCTTCTTGTGGCTGTGTATGTGAGAGAGCTGAGAGATGAAGAGGGAGAGGCGGAGGTGTGACTGTGAGTTGAAAGTCTGAAATGAGGAGAGTGTAGAAAAGTTTAGGGTTTTTAACTATATATATGTGAGGGTAATTTAGTAATATTGTATATATATATAACCAGGTCTTATCCGGGTCGGGTTTCGGGTCGGGTTTCGGATTTTTTCATAAAATCCGAACCCGATCCGGACCCGCTTCGGATTTTTTAAAAAAAACCCATACCCGACCCTATTCTTTATCGGACCGGGTAAAATCCGGCCCATTAGGGTCGGGCCGGACCGGGTATCCGCGAGTCGGATCTAAATTGCCATCCCTAGGTATATCATATTTTAAATTTTTAGAGCATTCACATTAGCCTATGTAAATATTTTTGTCTATTTTAGCATAAGAACTTACTTTTTCTATTTTACAATATCACTTTTTTAAAAACACTCACATCAAATTATCTATTATATACTATTTTATTTTAATAATAATTTTTATTCTCTTTATTATTTTCATCTCTCTCTCTCTCTCTCTCTCTCTCTCTCTCTCTCTCTCTCTCTCTCTCTTATATCTAAAACACTCTTAGCCTCTCACAAACACTAATTTCTTTCGCTTCTCACCTCTCTCTCATTGCTAGTTCTTCTTCATTGGTGTTCTTTGCAATTTGGGTTTGATGATTCATATAGGTTTGATGAGTTTGGGATCTAAATTTAGGATGGAGTCAGGAAAGAGGGTTAGGGAAAAGAGAGAGAATCAGATGGGAGAGGGGAGAGAAAAAAGTATTATCATGGTTACTATAGTAAAAATGAATACATACAGTGTTTTAGATGAATTGATATGAGTAGTTCTTGAGCAAAAATGTGTAAAAATCACCACTACTTTTTCTATGTTACAGTACAAGTTCTCTTATATTCATGATAAAATCGAAGGTTAATCTATTTTAGTTTTTACAAATTACAAGAGTCAATTCTTCTTTGTCCCATTTGCTGTTGGAATGCACCTATGATTCAGATAGCACAGATATGGAAGTGTACTGAGAGCAATGACAGTGACCAGAGATAGTCCCTCATTTCTTTAGTGCTTAAGTACTGAACTTTCACCTAAGCCATATTAAGTTCATATTGCTGACTTTTCCCCCCTCGGTTTCAATAATATTCCATTAATGAAGCTAAAGCATTTACAGTTGTAATGAGAATTTGAAAGTTCCGTTATGACTTAATGCATAACCTAATCAATCTGTTTGAAACTTGACTAGAGTAGAGAGTACAGGCTAGAACTTGGTTGGGAATTCTTGTCCAAAACAATATCTCCTGTGTAAATTTAGTTGAACCTTTTAGCTGGTTTTCTCTTTAAAGCTTTACTAAAAGATTTACCGTACGCATTCATTAACTGAGGTGGTTCACTAATTCGTTCTTTAAATCCAATTTCCAGGTCCAAATTACTACTGCCTCATCAATGGTAAGAAAAAGGTTTAAAATATTTTGTAGATTTATGATCCTTCCCTTCGTCAAATGTTTTAGTGGGTACATGGCAGTTCCATTGAGACAGAACCAAAATTTCATCTTTGGGGGAAGAGCATTGCAAAAAGGAAAAAACAAAATATATATATATATATATATATATTACACTTAAGAATGACAATTATACAAAAATTTAAAATTAAATTTAATAGAAAAAAATAAAACTAACCTCTACTTAGTGTTACAAAATATACTTATGAGGAAAAAAACAATAATTATTTCTTATTACATTTCAACTTAATCATCTGTCAAGATATAATTTAATATTATTTTAAATTCCAAAATTCATCAATAATCAATTTTGTACTAAATTTCACAATAATTTTCTTTTAATTTACTATAAAATCAAAATCTATCCTAAAAATTCTCTTATATAAATAAAATTACGTGGTCATATCCTATTATCACTTTGATTCCAAACCTTTAAAAAAAATGATGATTATGTCAATGAGAGAAAAATGTAACTTTGAGAAAATGCAAAAAACCAAACAATTTGACTTGAAAATAATACTTTAAGTTTCACTCCATCTTAACTACTCAACATTGTATATGTTTAACTCACCAAACCTACAAAACAAAAAGATGATTTTTAGAACATAATTTTTTTTTTAATACTTTTATAGCTTTAACACGACCCAAACATACAGTAGTTAGTATTCACTTTCATTATTTAAAAAGTTTCTATTGTAATTGAAATCAGTAAATTAATGAAGGAAAAAAAAGAGGAAAAAAAAATTGAAAGATATTTTTCAATCCCAAAATTTAAGTATTTTGTAGTAAAAAAAAAAAATTGAATCATTAATAATACTGATCCAAAATATTTTTTTTCAAAATTTATATAGAGGGACCAGGCAAAGGAATGAGAGAAAGACCCCTTGTCTTGATCGATATCACAGTTAACATTCAATACTTCATGGAATTGGTAGTTCGTGGACGAGCCAACATCACTTCTTGAGATAATTGATATTAATTTAGTAGCAATACTTGAGTTTAGGTATTTATTAATTAAAAAGTCTTTTTTTATTCTTTTTAGAAGAGAAGAAGTTTCTTTTATATTTTTTTTTTCTTTTGTTCAAGTTAATTCTTGACATAGAAATAGATATAAATTTTAAAAGTCTATATTATCTGCAAGTTTAGTTATATATACTATTATTCATTTAAATATATACATCATAAAAAATATAAATAAAAAGTTGAACATATGAGCAAAATATTTTTTATTTTTTTTGCTAATGTGGATATTGGATACCTAGAAATTTACAAGAACAAGAATATTTTTTTAGGTGGGTGCAATCCCTCGTCCCTTGTCCAACGTACATTTTGATAATTATAACAGTACAAAAATGAAATCTTTAAAAGTATTAAACCAACTCTTTAGGGTCACTAATGGGTGCGGTGAGCTTGGATCAACAACAAGACCTTTTAGATGTTCAGCCTCACACTCTTCCTTCGTCTCAAAATCATTCCATCCTCATTCTTCCAACAAATTATACCCAAAGCTAACCCTTAGGGAGAGATCTATCTTTCAACTATAAAAGGTTCAAAAAAATGAAAAATAGATCTACTACTTCCTGTTTGATTATATATTATCGCAGCAAAATTTCAAAATTCTTCATGGGTCATAGTAAAAAACATGTTGGAGACCAGCAGGCTCATCATCATCATCATCATCATCACAAGAGCTTTTCTATTTGGATTTTACTGTCTGTTTTTTGTTTTTTGTTTGTTATGTAAAGCCACTTTTTAGATCACACCCCATTACTATTTCATGTAAAATTGTCAACTCCTCAGGTTGGAAAGTAGCTGAATTCATGTAGACAAAAGCCTCCCAAGTACATGTACAAAACTAGATAGCTAGCTAGGTCTCTCTGAAAAAGCTTGTCAGAAAGCCGTACCCTCTTTCTCTCTCTGTCTCTGTCTCTATAGGGGAGAATATGGTGTAGAAAACCAATAAAGATGATATTTATATCCTGTGGTTCTTTGGGCCTCCCCAAGCTGAGTAATAGGGCGTGGCTCGCTTCAGCAAGGTGTACAGTTTTCACTGCGCCACAAAGTACGCACTGTGTTAAGCTCCATAAAACACAGTGTCTTATCAAGCTGTGGTCTCTAGGCATTTTGCAGATGACATGAAAGTAAGATCCATTTCTTTGTTTGCTTCTAAATAGCAGAGACACGTGTTATTTACTCCCATAAATGGTACGCTTTTTGCTTCAGGTGGGGTTCACTTCCAAGCTTCAGAGCCCCTTCTGCGTTTAGATCTTAACTTTAATTACAGATCAAACAAAAACATCTTCTAACTTTTTTATTAAGGTAAAATACAGTTAAAGGTATGGGATAAGTCTGACTTGATTTTAAAATTTTTTAAAACTAACCAATTTGATTTTTAAAATGCTAAATATGACTTTAAATGGTTACTCATTTTTCTATTCTTGCAGTGTTTGGATACCAAATTAGTTAATTATGAAAAGTTTTTAAAATTTACTAAAACCCAAATCTTAAGTGTGTTAATATTTTTCCTTAATAATCATTGAAAGCTCAATAGTAAAACTATTATAAATTGTTTAGACTCCAAATTTTAAACTAACAGCTAAATTGCTTTTATTCTACTTAATTAAATGCGGAATAAGAGTAAATGAAACATAATAAATCGAAACTACTCTCTAGTGTATAAACATAAAAAATAAAAAATAAATGTAAAGCATAAAGAGTAAAGGAAGAGCAATGCAAATACAAGATAACACCGAGATGTATTATCGAAGAGGAAACTGAAATACCCGGCGAAAAACCTCTCCACAGCTCTCCAAGCTAAAATGATCCACTAGTAAATCAAGTTGGAGTACAAGGATATCAAAAAGATCCTTCAAGCCCAATCTGCCCACTGTATTTGAACCCTCCAAGTTCCAGCTCTCAACCAACTTCACTGAGTCATTTCTTCACTACTTATCCGGATCTCGCAATTAGCTCCAAATTGCATTCGCCAATCAATGGCTTCTTCCAATGCTTCCCACATGCACCAAAACAATTCCCACATGGTTCCCAATGGCTTCTCCCAATGCTTCCCACATGCACCAAAACAACTCACGATACTCAAATTGTGTGAGATATGTGTTTGAGCTAAGAACCTCTAAAGGATTTGTAATTGGAGAGGTAAAAGTAGAGGAAAACTAAGAGAAATTGTGTACATGATTATCAGTTTACAATCTCTAACTCTCAAGTGTATTTCTAGGGTTTTCTCTTTAAAAGTCTCCTTACAATTTTGTGAGTAATGTGGGCTTATATAGTGTGGGTAAAGAAGTGAGGAAAGCACACTTTAAAAAACATCTAGGCAGTGAGTTTTGCGGGTCATTAGTGAGTTGGTCCAGTTGCGAAATGACTTGTGAAATTCCTCTTGACACTTAACTATTCAGCTTCCAGCATGCGCTTCTCACATGACCTTTCGCGGGTTGTTTACTTGCGAGCAAGTCGCGAACTTCACTATTCTTCACAAATCTTCACCAAACTCTCACACTCAACCCTTACATTAAATCCCACAAACAAACAAGGAAAGGATTAACTAAATACAATCAAATTTAGCGCTAAATTAAAGCCAACAAAACATAGTTGAAAATCACAACTTTATAATCATAAATTAATAATGGAAGCCAGTCCTTAAGTATCATAGTTTTTAATATGTTCAAGATCTTGCTAAGATTTTGGTCTCAGCTATTAAAAAAATATCAATGAGTCTTGAGATTTTAGTCTAAATTATAAAAAATAAGAACGATATTTTAAATTTTAATTTATAATTATCTCGATTAAGTATAACAATTGTCTTGAACAAAAAATTCCGAATTCTCAAATGATAATGACACAATAAAAATCATAAGCATGCTAAATCTCTTTCTAACAAGATGCAATCCTTAGGTCATAAAGGTCTTGAACTCTTGATTCACCAGAGAAAAAAACAAACAAACAAACCATAGAATGTACTAAAAAATTAGTTAAAACCTCAATTCACTTACTTGATGCTAAGGAAAGTTAATTAGAAAAAGGAATGATACATCATAATATATCAGTATCAAAATATGTCATTTCAATGAAACCAAAACAGTCACCAAAACGAAATTAAAAAGTTTGGTTTTTTTCAAGATCATGTTTTCACCAATATTAATCCAATATTTGACTGAGCTAGTGCTAAGGTCGATGGATGCCTTACTCCTGGCCTTAGAAAAAACGACTTTGTCCTTGTGCTCCAGCATCTCTGTTAGGACCAAAGAGCAATGAGTAATAGTATTGAGATAAAAAGCAAGAGCACAATAGCTTCACCTCTCTCAAGTCTCAATAGCAAAGGCCTAATGTGTTGGTTCTAGGCCAAAGAAATAAATACTTAAGTTGTTTACTGTCACAAGGAGTTTGAATTGCTCAAGAAGTCGCGCTTGCTAGATTGCTTAATCCTTTAAAGTTACACTTTATTTAGCTGCGACTCAACAAGGGCTACAAGAGGTAATAATAGAAGCTTAGGATATAGGATGCAAAAAAAGAGTAATGCCATGGTCACAAATTATTTTACAACATTTTTACAAAATGTTGATGTGGTCAATCTCTAATTAGTTTTTATTTAAACACATCATTAATATTACTTTTTCATTTATCAATAATCACTCACCATATCAATATTTTGTAAAAAAATTTGAAAAATAATATGTATCTCTAGCATTGTTCGCAAAAAAAAAATAAAAAACAAAAAACAATAGAGGTATCCCAAGCACAGCTCACCGATCCAAGGTATCACACTCCACTTTATGCAATCCAATAAAATTGGGTTGTTTCCAAGTAGGGAGTTTCACATGCAAATGCAGCTCATCCAAGTCTTCTAGAATCTACAGTAGAATGAAAGGGCAAGGAACTAGCTTCCCCAATGGATCTAGAGCTTGGTTCATCGGACTAGATGGTCCTAGGGGAACCAAAAGACTTAAGACTTAAAAAGTCCACAATAAAGAGCACCCAAGCCCTTTTATTCCAACCAATGAAGAATGGCTCAAACTCATACACATGGGTTATAAAGAGATTGTCCCCATTGCATTAAATGTAACCCTTATGCTTTACGAGTTGTGATCCTCAAATTTTAAAGAGAACAAAAATTTCCAATCCCTGACCTAAGAGGAAAGGTCTGTAAACGGGGGAAACTAATTGGTAACTTGATGATGTGGTTTGGACAACCAGAACCTCGGTCTCTAGCTCGATTCCTTTGGCAATACTAAAATCGAGTTTAAGATTAGCAAAGAGATGGGTCAGCTCGAGCAACTAAAGTGAGGTCGAGTGGACCCGAGTGGCCATTTCTAGGGTCACTGAGATATCGTGGGATTGGTTTAATGGGACTTAAGCCTCTCAAAAGTCTACTAGAACTTGAATTTCATTTGCCAATGGAGATCAAGGTATCTGATTGCACTTCGTGTAACATGGCATCAATCAAAAGTATGAAAAACAGAAAATTTTAGCTGCCACACTTTTTCATATTCTCAAAAACTTCAACAATACTAACTTAGGCATTAAAGAGTGCCTCCTCAATGCCTAGCGATCCATCCCTTGCTATTTTCTTCTTTGCCCTTTGAGTTTGATCATGCATGTAGACATCTCATTTCATATCTCTCAGAACTCAAGCACATGATCTCCAATGACGAGAATATAACATGTGCTAGAATAATCATATGAGTATCAAAATTTGTTGAAATGTGAGTTATGCCATTCCACCTCAAAACCAATTGGTGATGAGGAAGACACACTCAAATCTTCTATGGCCTTCGACATCACATCACACGGGTTTATTTTTAAAATGATTGTAGGGAGTCAAATTGTGATCCCTCCAATAATCCCTCCCTCGCAATGACACTCCCGTTACTCAAACCCATGACCATAGTTCTAATACCATTTGTCAAACCATGATCTATGTCATTCCATCTCAAAACCAATTGATGATAAGGAAGACATACTCAAACCTTTTATGACCTTCGACATCATACTACTCGGGTTTGTTTTTAAATTTTTGACACACACTCAAAAACAAAGCAAAAAAGTAAGATCAACAAAATTCATCTAAAAATCTCAACTTTGCATAAACAAGGTCAATTCTTACATTCGCAAGTGGCAGCCAAGAGAGTCAAATATGAAAGTATTTTTCAAACGAAACGATGCAAAACTCTAGTCCAACATTGCCTAGGGACAAGTTTTGCACCCAATTTTTCACCTTTAAAAAGGGTATTTTGGCCTAAAGTAAAGTATAAACAATCAGAAAAAAAATACTCAAAGAGAGCAATCAAGCACTCAAGGGGAATTTTCGATTGAATGATAGAGAACGAGCTTCTTTTTAAAGCACCTTCTTCTAGATTTTATATATATATATATATATATATATATATATATATATATAGAATAGTCTCTTTGAGGTCTTTGATTGTTTACTCTAAAAGTTTTCTAATACTCTTGTGTTCATGGTAAAATTACTCTATCCAAAGACCGATGTGACTATTCAAGTTCCAACAACTCTGATTCCATGCCAAGCTCTTGTTGTGTGGGTGTGTGTGTGTGTTTTTTCACATTTTGATCTACGAGTTCTTTTATTTCTGCTTTTAATTATTCATAGGGTGCAAACATGCCTAGGAAAGAAATATAGTAAAGAGTATATTTTCTACCTCTAGGGTGCACAGGCAAGCGATTATCAAAAAAAAAAAAAAAAAAAAACGGGGTGCATAGGCAAGCCCAAAGACCTATGTACGCAGCCTCAATGGTGCGTATGCGGTAATTACTTGAAAACCTTGAATTTCTTGGTTTCTTGTTCCTTTCTATCTTCAATACATGTAGCTTTTGTTTCCTTTCAATGTGATAGAAACATGTGACTAGGCTAAGAAGTAATGATAGGATGCCCACCTCCTTTATGAGATGAATTGAGCTCACGTGTTTTGCGGACCCAATTGATTTGGATTGTTTTAGCATACGTTGTTCAGGTGTGTGTTGAGTCCCCCATCAAGTATTTACTAGGTAGATCCTAAGTTTATGATTGATAATAAGGAGCCTCATGTGTAATTTGACTAGTAGCTCTAATTATAATTTGACTAGTTCTTTTATGGTCTGTTTGGATTGAGGGGAAGAGAAGAGGAATAGAGTATAGTAGAATAGATTTAGCACAAAATTAGCTTATTTTTAGCCAACTCTACTCTACTCCCCTCCACTCCCCCTCCTTCCCCCCTCTATCCAAACAGGCCATTAGGGTATAAATGCAAATGCAACTATCACTTTTCTTGAGTCGTTACAAATGTATTTAGTTAGTTTTTCTAAATATTTGAAAGGGAAAAAAAAAAATAGAATTGTAATACAATGCAACCTACCACCAAATAGTGGTGAATTCCAATTACTTCAACTGATAGAATTTCTGATAGTTGAATAAAATATTTATGGTTTAATCCCCGCCTACACAAACCAATTGGTGTCTTAGTTTGTTGATAAATAACTATTATCAGGAGTGGATACCATAGGTTAAAACTCTTTTCTTTTTTTTTTTTCTTTTTTTTTAACTATTAAAAAGTGAACATCCACTTTGAATCCTGGAAGGATATGATTCATAATAATTGTGATACGAAATCAAACTTTATTAAAACAAATTATATGGCTGATCTTGTCATCCCCTAAAATGAAGTTGACTGTCATTCCCGTAATAGGAAGCCAATAAGGGAGTGCTTTTTTCTCAACAACAGAAAAATGACCTTGTAATTAATTAAAGAAGTTGGGAAATTGATCAAGTTTCAGTCAAACATGGATTAGAAATTATTTTATGGTACCCAATCTATAATCAGATAATGATCTTACAAAAAGTCGAATCTAAGAAAAGCCTTTTAACCATGCTTGCTTCATTGTATCATTGTTTCTGTACTTAGTACTTACCTGTTTTGATGTTTGCCAGAATTAACTGCATGTGCATGTCTTCTCATTTTGAAAATATGTGTGCACGTGCGCGTGTGTGTTGGGGGGTTTGTCCGAAATGTCATTAATCTTATGAATAATGCTAAGTTCATAATATTTTCAAAACAATTTCACAACAAATTTTAAGTAGCAAGTTAATACTGGTTGGTGGAGGCCCAGATTATAACCAGTAATAATTTGTCGCTTAGAACTTGTTGTGAAAATATTGTGAACGTAACATAGTTATTTCTTATTAAATCATGTCACAAATGGGCCTACAAGAAAAAAATTGTTCTAGCAACGTCCTAGCTAGCAGCTCTTGATTCTTTTACCCTAACCGACAACAAGTAGAACAGGCGTGGTGTGCTTCCCATGTGCAGGTTAAGACAAGAAATTCTGTGTTCATTGTGGGTTTCTTACTTCCTTCCTCCCCTCTAGACCAAGAGAAAACATGTTCACATGCATGCATTAAGTACCGAGCTTTCTTATCATTTTAAGGTATTAGTAAATTTCTTTTTCATTTATTATGTATCTATGTTTTGGGCAATTTTTACGGCAATGGAGATTAAAAGCGTTAGGTGAAGAGGAAATTTCAAACCTAATTAGGTTTGCAAAGCTTGCATCTTCAAGAATTGTTGGCCTTTTTGGGCTTGAATATTGGTCATTGTCGAAGCTTTTTTTCAAATAGGAACCAAAAACAAAATGCCTTATTTCAAAAAACTTCCTGAATCCGTATCCAGACAATTTTTTTTTTTTTTTTTTTTTTTTTTTGGGGTATTCACATACAAGTCCACATTAAAAAACTTATGATTGTACATGTTTCAAACTAGATACAAAAAGCCGAGGCAAGGAAATTCTTTTATGATTACTGTATGTTTCAGTTGGTTAATCACCAAAACATGCTAGAACAGCTCAATCAAAAAGAAAGTTTGAAAATACGAGATCTATGCGGCACAGCATTCTGGACCACAAGTTGACCAAGACTCGAAGGAGTACCCATTACACTACGGCAAAAGAATAATACCTCAGAAGCTAGAACGTACTCACATGCACACCAGCAAGCGGTATGTGGACCTCATAGATGCATATATTAAATGCATGAGATATCTTCTCAATTTAGAGACGGTAAAACTACAAAAAAAAACTTATTATAATATTGCTCGTGTAGATGTTTCTAAAATTCCTACTGTGAGCGAATTTTCTTATACTAAACTCATATGCCTACGTATTTAAAAACCGTTCTTTGTACAGTTTTACACAATTCAATATAGACTTCTAGTCTTTATCTGGTAGCAAAGCCTAGGCTCTAGAATAATACTCTTCCAATCTCTTAAGCATTTTGCCATGTCAAACACCACCATCACCAGTCCAAAACTGTAGTCATCGTTGTCAGCTATGTTTTTAAGAGTGAGAAAGAGTGATTATAGATCGACGATGATGGTTTGTGGCAGTTGATGAATGGCATTGCTGTGGAGGGATTGAAACTTTTTTTTTTTCCTCTTTTTGAATTCTTATATGTGATTAAACAAATTTTATCCACCTTTATCTATATTATAAATTGGAAAAATATCAAACTTAAAGGTGAGGGACTAAACTTTTTTTTTTTTTTTTTAAATTGAAATTACGAAGACAAAAATAAAAAGGACAATACTTAACGAGTACAATTTGTAATTTAGCCTATTTAATTTATACATGTTGGGAATGGACAAACAATATTCAACCAATGACTTCAAAAACTCCTAGGAGTTGGGCATTGGGCAGATCAAGGAGTAGAGACAAAGTTTCTAGCTACAAATACAATTACTCTGATACTAACTTGACTTTAGTCAAGCTTCTAATATAGCTTATTAGCGGCAAGTACCTCCAAAATACCCATGTCAATTATTATAATACTTCAACCAATTTGAAGAGGTAACAGAAATTAATCTCTTTGATCAAAACTAGATCGATTTAGGTTGTGCCATTTCACAGATCTGAAGTCATTAGCTAGTCATTGTATAACCTTTTGTTTTTTTTGGGTAAGAGGGTCTCCCCTTCTAAAAATTATGAGCACGCATCAGCATGAATCCTAAATGTTTTTGCATTTTCGACAGATATGTAAAATCCCTGTCAAATCCAAGGTGGGTTTGTTTATTATTTTCTTGAAAAGAGAAAGAAAGATTGTGGGCAAGTGTTTGGAAGAATTATTGCGTATGGAAACAGACTTTCAGAAGAGAAATTGATTTGTTGTAACAAATTACATAAAGCAAAATTCCTAAAAATAACATCATTTAAAAATTTCCATACCACTTAATCACACTTTTAATTACTTTGAAAGCCAATAGATTATAAGAAACAACGTACAAGCGGCAATGACTGCAGCCAAAATAAGAGTGTCTCTTGATTTCCGACGTTTGATTGAACCTGCAAAAGCCAGTGCAAGATTAATCTCATTATACTTACAAGATTTACGACAAAAATACGCAGAGAAAAGGCTGCCTCACAACGTACCAAGTAGGCCACGAATAATAGGAAACTTGTCACTTAGATTCTTCACTTTCCCTTGAACATCTCCAAACATAGCCTTTTGAGAGCCCAAAACTTGTCTTGTTGTTTGAGCCTGACCAATCACATCATCTATCTGCACAGTGGTGAATCCAGCTTTAAAATGTGGATGATGAAAATCAATGAAGCTTTCATTCACAAAAGGACTAATTCCCAAGAAGACCTAATAGTATTCGAAATATATTAAAGAATTCAATGCATTATGGTAAATAAATTCTTCATAGTGCATTTACGCCCCAAAAAAATCAGAATGCAATGGATCAGCACATCCAAAAGTTAGATTTCTCAAGAATTCATGCTATGCAGTTTTGAGGCCAACAAGAAAAGTAGATCGCAGACTGAAAGAGCTTGAAGCATTGTATTTTACAAACTTCTATGCAGTCAGGAATTAGGGATAATTGCATGAACACATCAATGTATACACAACCAACACTTAAAGAGCCATACATAGCAACAAAACTACAAAGTTATACCTTCATATGACTGATTATGACCAACAACTCATACATGTGCCAATATATTAAAAATTAAGTAGCCTTCATACAAGCTAATATCCTTATGTATACGCTTCTGCCATAACCAAGAGCAGTCTCCAGGTTCCTCAACATCTCAAACATTTCTTCCCCTTGATAGGCGTTTGCAGCACCAGTACAGATAGAGAAGAATTCTCTGCAATGACCTGAGCCCAAACATATCTCAACTCTAACGCCCTACACCAATCCTTTAGTTTTTTTAAGATAACCTGCCTACCATTTTTCCATCCATTTTCGCCTAAATCTTGACCTTCCAAAAGAAGTTCTGAGCACTAGATCAATTTCCCTCATAATCTTTTCAGGTAAAAGTACACAAATATATTTGCATGCTAATTAGCACAACCTAAACCAACTAAAACTCCAGCATATAAAAGATCCCTGTGGTCCAGCTCCTAGTTATGGAAGAAACCCTGTCCCCAGGGGCTGACAACTTGAGATTCCAATCCAGAAGTGATAAAAGGCGCATGTGAATACTTGACTGGGAGGGTGAGGTCACAGGTGTGCATGTAACTTGCCAATAATTATAAATAAAAAAGCACATTTTCTGTCAAGACCGCATCAAAAAGCCTACCATCATTGCAATTAGATGTTAAATATGATATAGGATTTGGCTCAACTGAACAACAGGATATACAGTCATAACAGACCTACCATTGAATTGCTACTGCAAGGTATTTCTTTTGCTTCTGTGATTTTCTTTTTCTTTTTCTCTAAATTATTGTTATTTACACACTCACCCAATGGGTCTTGAACCATGACCACACCCTCCACTGAGAACTTATAAGGGGAAGAGGTTCCAGTTGCGTTAGAGTTCATTGGCACTTTTGTAAACATGAATGAAATCAGATAAGATTGTTAAATACCCTCAGTCCAACTGAGAATTCTCAGTTGTTGGCAACAACGAAATTTATGAGAATCCAATGATCAAAGCATCTATAAATTTAAAATCATTGACATGGGATCAGAGGATCAAGTAAAAATATACTTCAAGGAAACACCAGACCATTTTTCAGGTGAATTAACCAAACTTAGAACCAATTTTTCAGTCCAAATTCAACCTCAATTAAAAGCCAAATGAATTTAATGTTTTGCAATCAGTTGCGAAAATTCTAAAATCATTGGCTTAATTGATGCTTCAATAACTTAATTGTTGACCCTAGAATCATACGATCTAAAGAGCCTTTAGTTACTTCATGCCTTTTATCTATTCATGTGGTGCCACTGAAAAACCTCAACGTCTCATTCTTTACATCACATAAAATGGAAAATATATTGTAACAGAAGCAAAAGTGGAAATTTCTCTGTAAAGCATACAACATGTAATATGACTAGAGAATAGCATTTAAGCTTACATGAGCTATACTTCCATGGATGGCTGCTCTCTCCCGCAATAACTGCATCCTTGGGGACATGCTCCCAGATGCCTGCATGAAAGCAAGTGAGACAAACCTGATGTTGAGAGACAACAAAGCACAAGAAATAATAACAATAACAACAAAAACACAGCAATGAAAAGTTGTAACTATAATTATGGAATAATGAAGAGCTTTTAGTCATGCTAACCTTATACTCACTGATATCATCCCTGACAGAACTCAGCAGCTCCGCATGTTCGCTCATAGAGTTTATATTTCCCTTGATTCTTCGAAATTCCTAAAAGAGAAACACAACATGCCATGGATTGACTCAATAAAATTATAGTGATTGAAACTAAAACTAAAACCCTCTACCACAGTTCCTATTTCCCCATAAAATAAAATGATAGTGTTAATGCATAATTTTTTTTTACATAAGTATAAAATATAGATCAGAAATAAAATTATAGTGTTGATAGTGTTAATGCCTCATGACTAAACTAAAACTAAAACCCTCTACAACGGTTCTTATTTCCACATGAAAGAGGATATTTGTCAGGGAAGTTCCTGCAACTATTCAGTCGGAAGTTAAGTTCTAGATGGATAATTGAGCATCCTTCAAAATTACAGATCAGAGGCTTATGCTTTAAAACCAAAAAAGGAAATAAAAAGTAAGGAATCTTGAAGGCAACACAGATCAGAATTCCCACACCGCCCACAACACTTAAATCATCCTTTAGAGAAAGAAAATAGAATTGTACTTTCCTCTTAGTACCACACATAACATAAACACAGAAAATGATTCTGCTGAGCACTGACAGCATAACTATTAGTGTTAAACAATGAAAGCATGGAAAAACTTAAAGCATAGTATAGCCATATTTTCTAACAAGGACAATGGATACTGGGATCCTTTTTAAAAAAAAAAAAAATTATTGGTAAATTTACACATGAACCTAGTGGATTATGAACTCATAACCATACCCTCAACTTTCTTATGGGCAGGAGGTCCCGTTTGAGCAGGAGTGCATTGGCAATACTGGAATCCAATTTAATGATGGGAATAACCAAATCCAGATAATGCAACCCCTCTCAAGATTGACAATAGAAGTTCAAATGTAAGGAGGGGAATAACAAATCAAATGCCTTCCCAAATGAGCTTGGTCACAATTCAAACATGCAATCATGTCTGGAAGACAGACTAGGTTGTTTCAGAATAAGGTAATTCATGGCACAATCATATTAGCAGTTTCATGATCTACGAAATCAGTATTAACTGTTCCCACCCTCTTCTGGAGGGGGCACTTGACTGAGCAAAAGAAACAACCCACACTTAAAGGTGTTTTATCATTGAAAATTATATCAAATTTATGTCCCCATCCCATGAAATTTGATCTTGGGTGGCCTAAACTGTGATGTTTCTCAGTTTGCATAATTTTCAAGTGATGTTTGCCTCTATTTCTAAATTATATAAATGCCAATATTAGCAGTATAGCAGCACAGAATTGTCACTTATACATATATCAGATACAATTGTCAGTTCATAATTGTCTTAGTCCTTTAAAAAATAGGTGGATTGCATCAGAAAAGCCTAGCATTTAGAGCAGTACCCCATACTAGCATTGTTTAAGAAATGCTGAGTCAACTAAAGAATAGCTGCTAATGAAAAGTAAATAACTGGAAGTCAATAAATAGCTTTATCAGGGTCGGGTTTCTGTGCAAAATATATATGCCAATGTTCAAAGTTTTACATCTTTTGTTTTTAAACCACAAAAACAGAAAGGGAAACTCATATATCATTTACTAGTCTTGATAAGTAATATTCTGTAGAACATAGTGAATTAAGTGAACTTTCATTGAGATTCATGGTTCTTTTTGCTACAATTGAATGCAGGACAAAAAACATAAAAGAAGTAAGCCATAGATTATAAACCTGGGTAAACTCATGAAGTATGTCTCTATGCCTTGCAAGCTTCTGAGTTACAGAAGTAGCAGGTGTAGCAGATGCAGCACATCGACTCATTGAATCATTTATATCCAGCAGCTTCTCAAGCAACGATTGAATTTCCATTTCCATGGATTTCCATGATCTGCTGGATCCAACAGAGGGGGACCCAGTATCCACATATCCTGATTCCATAATAGAGATCATCATAAAGACAGACAGCCTAACCAAGCTACTATGTGTTTTCCAATAAATAAGGACAATTGTATTGAACAAAAAAATTGTAAAACAGAGGATAGCAGTTCAAGCATACACGTGTTATATACTCAACTACTCCTATGAAAATTTCAGCAACAGAATGAATCCAAAAAGAAAAAATAACAAACATTAGATAAAAACTGGAAATTACTTTATATGTCATGAACATTGAGAACCAAGATTTTAGGGCAAATTACCCTTTGCTCACTGATAGTACAACATGAGGGGAGTTCGGTTTCCTAATAAATGGTTTAAAAAGTGGCACCTTACTAAGTTTCTTCCCACTAGCATCTTTAATACTTATGCTCAATTCAAGTGAAAAAAGTAACAATTTCTTTTTTTTGATAACATAGGGAACCATTCTAAAGAAGAGCCCTTTGAACTCACCTCTAGCCAGTAAGACCTACGGGTAACTAACCCTACCCACCAGAACCAGTAGCCGGGTAATCCAAGGGCATTCACCCAACCAAGTGAAGTAAAAAGTAACACATTCTAAATGAAATTTGAACAAAGCACCGCCTGTAAAGTGCAACCTGCAATCGATTTCCAGAAATGTGGCTGGCACTATTGGAGCTCAAGTAAGTAAACTGCCATTGTACTTTCACGAGGATCAAAATCATTCCTACACTTCCATCACAAACCACAAAAAGGCACAACACACTAATTTTCCCCGAATTTTTTATTTCGAGAGACTAAATATAGGAATTCAAGCAAAATATCCATTCAAGAAAATTGAATTTCAAAGCTTTGACTACGAATCATACAATTATTCAGTTTCCTAAGTTTCAAAAAGTGGCACTTCACTAAGCTCCTCCTGACTAGCATCTGTAATACTCACACTCCGCACACATTATGGTGCAATTCAGGTAAGAAAAATTAATTGTTATAACAAGTCGAGGACGGGAACTACAGACCCGTCAATGCCACTGAGCTACAAGACTTTTAATTAGCGCGTGTGCGCAAAACTGTTAATGTATTCATAAGGATTGCAATTATTCCTACACTCCTGCCACTGAGGATCTCCCTACTAACTAGTAACTACACGGTAGCGGTTTCGAGATTGGAGTACTATATAGTGACTCCAATGCATGGGAACCGGATCCTTTTCCGGTTCTTTGACCGTTCCGGTTTTTAAAACCACGGTCTAATGACCCGACACAATAATTTCCCCAAATTTTCTACTAAAAAATAAATGTGTGTTCAAGAAATTGAATATATATATATTTAAATTCAAAATTCAACATCTACGATTGATTTTTACAATTGAATTTGAATCTAACAGATCAAATCTCGGAAAATTACAATAATTTGGTATCAAATCGAAACGCATAACGCATAAATCTGAATAGGAATTATTGAAAATGCGTAGGTACCTCCTTGGGTGAACCTAGCGCCGAGTTTGGCGTAGGAATTGAGCTTAACGTCGAGATCGCCTTCGATCTTCCGAGCCTCTCGTCTCAGTTCCTCCCAACCCGATTCCTGTAACTCCAGATTCTGATCCGTCATTCGGATCTCCAAAATTCGGATCCTTCTCTTTCTTTTTTCTTGTCTTTTGATCGGACGGTGAATATTGGTTCAGTTATTACAGTTGAAAAAACTGTTTGGCTATGTTTTTTTTCTACACTGGAATTTGATTTTTTTTGGTTTGGTTCTCAGAGAGAAAGATAGACAGTAGTAGAGTTTAGAGCTCAATGTGTTGGATCTACTGAGACTGTGGGACCCCAATCAGGAGCCCACGTGGATCAATAGGATTCAATTGGGAACTAGGTTCAGATCTGAATTAAGTAGACCTTTTAACCAAATTAAGTGGGCCTCCACGTAGGTTGAAATTGGGCTTGGGATATACATGGTTAGGCCCAAACTAGTGGTAAGTAAAATAGGGTAAGGGCCTTAAGGCTCACCATTTGGGTTTGTAATGTAAGAGCATTCGTGTAATCACATGGGCTTACAAAAATAGTATAAGAGCCCAATGTTCTTAATGAAACCCATAAACAAACAATGGCATTGACTAATCCATACACTAGCCCAAATACCATTTACAGTGCTTTTCTAAAAGTATAAAACAATGTAGTTTAAGCAAATCTTTATTTTTATTCTCTTTGTGTCTTGATACCCGTTTGGATACAGCTGATAAGCTGTGTATCTGCGTCTGCATTTTCCTTTTCTTTTTCTTTTTTTTTTCTTTTTTTTTGAGAAGTGCGTTTCACCTTTTACAAGTGGGTCATGTGCATTGTTCATGGGACTCACAAATCTCTTTTTTCAAAAAAATTTTTATTAAAAATAGGTCCCACAATACTATTCATACATTTAAAAATTCTTTTGCTACAGTGTTTTCAGTTTTCAGCAAAATAAGTAGTATCCAAACATATCATTGGTAACAAAAAAAAAAAAAAAAAAAAAAGATTGTTTTGAAAAGTGGAAGAAATAATAATCCACTTCCATTTTATTTTTTATTCAATTTTTTTTATTTGTTAATTTCATACTTAATGGCAATTTTTTAATGAAATTGGACGAAATGTCTTAATTGAATAAATTTGAAGTTTAAATGACTCAATTGAACAAAAGTAAAATTAGAGGACTGAAATGAATTTCAGTCAAACTTAAAAGATGTGATTTTCATTTTAGCTTTAAAAATATTTTAATGAAATAGAGTATAAGATAGAATATAATACATGGGTGTTATGAAAAATGTTTAGATAAAATACAAAAGGTAGGTTCTTATTCTATAATCGAGTTAAAATTTTGGCTAAGCCAATGAGAATGCTCTAAAGCACCCCTCCCATTGAAGCCACCAATTTTTATTTAGAAGTAAGACATGTGGTATCTAAAAATCAAATAAAAATGCCACATGTCTCACCTTCGATTAAAAATAAAAGAGTGAGCGGGTTCAATGGAAGTGGATCATTTCCCATTGAAAATATTTTCCTCATTTTTTAGTAGGGTTTAAACATGATGACCGTGGCCAAATAAAAAAATTTTAGACAAAATATCATTTAAATATAAAGATTGGTTTACCTAATTGTATTTCTAATAAGATTTTTCCTTAATTTATCTCCCTTGATGTTTCAATATGGATAGAATGCAAATTTTTTTTTAGGGGTGACGACAGACTTTTTAAATAAACACCAAATTACAAGCAATTAAGAATCTTCTTCCAAATCTTACTAGACCAAAGTATAAGTTAACAAATTAATTAGTAGTCCCCTTCTAGATAGTTTGACAACAATGAAATTTCTAGTTCAAACCTTTTGTTTCAATGTTACCCTACACATTAGAAGATTCTGACAAAACAAATCCTATAGTTGTTAAATTGAGTCACCAGATTATATAATAATTATCAACAAGCTATGCATGAATTAAACAACACAAATTACAGTTCTTTTCTTTTCTCTTCTAAATATACAAAACTTGCTAATATTCTATAAGAAAATGAAAATTTATAAGATTTTGATTAAAATTGTGAATTATTATTAATTTGTTGAGAATTCTAGCAGATCTCAAAAAACTTGAGAGTAAAGTTTAATTGTTGTGGTATTAAAATCTTGGATGACAAACTCTAGACACCAAAGAATCGTGTAAACTCTTTATTAAAATGTTTCTCAAAAAAAAAAAAAAAAAAAAAAAAAAAAACTCTTTATTAAAATAAATAAATAAAAATTTTTTTTAAAAAAAAGAATCTTGTAACCTCTAGTTCTTTTTTTTTTTTTAAACTAACCTCTAGTTCTTTCAATTATACATTACTCTCACTTGCTATATATATATAGAATTAGTCAACCTGATCTGGTGATGTTTGCCGTGGGAGCCTCTATCTCATGTGAGTCTCTTTCCTTATGAAAGAGAAACGAAAAAAAGAATGGTTGAAAATTAAATTGAATCCTCCCCCGGCATTTTATTTATGGACAAAACTTAAATACAGTACCTTAAATGTTGTTCCTTAGATTCTCATCTTAAGATTCAGTCATGTGGCTACTTAACTAAAAAATATACTTCTATTTTATGAGAAAAAATCTACATGACAAAATCTTAAAATTGTGAATTTAAGGATCAATATCTAAATACTATATCTAAGTCTTTCTCTTTAGTTATAGATGCAATAATATCATTTCATAACAATCATACAACTCTTCTAACAAAATATTACTCTTTGAGTTTTGTCTGTTTGGACAAACAGGCTCACATGGAATACTCATCACCAACTCAAGGGGAGAATCTAGTGTATAAGTGTCCACCCATTATGGTGTTATTATCCTTTTGTTAGATTTAGTGTTGGCAAATTTCATGAGATGTAATTTTATTTAAGTTGTATTGCCTAAAATTAATTAAAAACCCAATTTCAAGATTTAGCTTAAGAAAAGATAGTCACTAGTTTCTCGACTAACCCTTGATCTTCTCTTGAACAATCAAAAATAGTCTGTCGATTGTCTCTCGATTGAGGCTCACTCAATTGAGACACAAGAAACCTAATTGTTAATTGAGTCAATTAGGTGGACTATTAATGTGTTAATTGTGCCTTATTTTTCAAAATAAGTCTTTGGCTCACTTAAGTCAATTGAAAGAGGTTAGAGAGAGTATCATCATGCAACGAAGAAGATTAAAAACCCTAAACCTCTCTATTTTTCCAAATACAAATTTTACCAAGACTGAAGCCACATAACCTTATTTAATACACGTATTGTATTACATTATCATTTAAGTAGATGCAAAAAAAAACTCATATGAGGTGATCTTCGCTGATAAATGAAAAGCTGACAAAGGGGTGGTGGCTAAGGATACACGAGATCAAATTGTTGCAGTTCTATGCCAAATTTGTTGTTAACAAGCTAGTGTAGTTGAAATCAAGGCCATGACAGCACGAAAGGATGTGTCTCTTGCCTTGGAATTGGGTTTCAACACCACCATCTTTGAGGGAGACTCAAAAACCCTTATCAAAGCACTACAAGAAGGTGAACCTTGCATGGCTCTGTATGGTCAATCGTTGAAGACACTAATTAAGTTGATGGTTAATGAACTGCAATGGGCACATTTTGATCATATACGTACGTAGCAGGGCAATTGGCTAGAAAGGCGAGAAAATTGGAGGATTACATATCTGTTTTGGAAGTATTGGGAAATTTTGACCCCAGTTGATAGAATAAACCAGTTTTAAGGTTGAGTTGTTAATTAGATCTATTATGAATAATCCTTGGTTAAACAATCAAACATTAATATCATGTACAGCAGAATAACAAATGAGACAAGATACAATGATCTAGGAAAATAAAAGAATCAAACCAATTTCACAGTAAAATATATATTAATCTACTAATCAAAGTACTCATGGAATTGGTAAGAGTAGGTTTTCAATGTCAAAATCTGATGTGAACTTCGAAAAACTATGGAAGGTATTGAACATTTGAACTACATAATAACAGAAAAGAAATGTTATATAAAAAGCTATAGGTAAGAAAATAATATATTAACTTATAGGGTTTTTGTCAATTAAAATAAATAAAAAACCCTTATTGGGTTGGGTGGGTATGAGTACAACTCAATTTACAAATCAATAAAACTATTTTTCTCTAGGCTACAACTTAAAAGAAGTGTTATGTGCACAATATTTTCACAGCACTTTGACAACAAATCATAGGTGGTAAGTTGTTATTGGTTCTAATTTAAATTCATAACTTAAATTACTTTTTTGCCCACCCATAATAACCAATAACAACCTATCATTTATGATTTGTTATAAAAGTGTTATGAAAATATTATAGACATAGCATTTTTCAAAACTTATTAGTGTGTACTTACATGTGTGTTTTACAACCTAAAAACATTTTACAAGCATGCATAGAACTATAAATAAGAGTAGGAAACATTTTACAAGCTTGCATAGAACTATAAATAAGAGTAGGAAACTATCTTATATTATCTTAAAATAAAAGTAAAAGAGTAAAATTCATTGTGTTAGTTCGGTTCACTATGCGATTGAATCATCATTAAACGCAGAAAGAGAAGAAATAGGGACAAAGTCACAAAACCTCTAGAAAACATAGAAAGAAATTTTATACTTTCTTTTCTTTTTCTTTTTGTCGGAGGGCCATAGGTCATGGGCCAGCCGGCCAGGTATAATTTTTGAAAACCTAAGCCTTAACACTTTAAAATGGGAAAGCTTTATTTATCTATATTATTATTTAAGAGATTTTTTCTTTTTGGGATCTTCATTGTTTTACTTCAAAAATACTCCTAAACCCCTATATTTAAGTTCCGTAAAAATATAACTTTAACTCCCACTAAAACATTACTTAAAAAATAGAACCACTCTCCTATAGTCATGTTGATTTTTAAATTGTTTTATCTACTTATAAATTAGATTCTCAAAATAAAAATTATATATATAAAATAAAAATACAGTTTTTTTTTTTTTTCAAAATAAACATGTAATATTTATTCATTTTTTGAAGTTAGCCTATTGATACTCCTGTTTGTATTAGTAATTCTAAATGCATAATGTAAGGATGCAATTTGGCTCCTCGGCCCAAAAGATATATGGACTTAAACCTAAAAAGCCCAAAAACAATGAATTTGTAGAGAGTGAGTTGGAAATCTAGGCTTTAATGAGTTAGATAATTATTATGGTAAATTCAAATGACAATAAAATAAGAACAGACAGGTTATATTTAAAAAAAAAAAAAATCGCCCTCAACACGGTCTGAGGAGATCAATTCTTGTATATCTTCCAAATTAGGTTACAAGTCCGGTTCTTGTTGCTACAGTCCTTTCTTTCTCCATTTTTTTTGGATCCCTCACTATCAGGTTCTATCCTTTATTTTATACTATCCTTTCCCTCTTATTCTCACCTTCCACGTGTAGATTTAGATTGATGGTTCTGATACTTATCCCATTAGCCCCTCCCTAAAGTCTTTGGGAGTAACTGTAAGGCTGAAAAGCACGGTTCAATCAACTACAGAGTATTCAATGCCATGGTAGCAGGTTTATCTTAGATATTTTATAACTTTCATTTGTCTTGTTCCTTCTTAATACTTATCATCTTCCATGGAATGGTCCGGAATATTGCTCTTAATGGCAGATCATGCCCTCTGTCCTCGGCCTTGCCCAGCCGAGGAGGGATTCTTCCTCGTTTCCCCCCCCCCCCCCCAAGGGTGGCTTTGATCGGATTCCATTTCTTCCCTTATTAGCACAGACCCTTCTGGAAGTGTTTACCCCTCCTTGAATTGTTTAACGTCCTCAGATTGGGCCCCTAACCCAATATATACATAGATATAGGCTCCCTGACCTTTCATCCCTACACGTAATATTAATGAAAAAAAATATGTAAATCTCAAATTAGAATGAATGAAAAATTATGACTCTCTCTCTCTCTCTCTCTCTCTATATATATATATATATATATAAAGCTCTATCACACGCACGAAACGCGTGTGATAAGGCTAGTAATTAATTATTTATTTATATGAATGTGACCAACATCGGTCATGTCATTTACTCAACTCGACTAAACCACAATACCCTGATACTCTGCTAAGCCACTAGTATGGCCAAAACAATCTAGCAAAAAAAAAAAAACAAAACGATATTAACTCTCCAATTGTAGATTTTAGTTAGTTCAATTAATAAAATTTATTGTCGAATATAAGATTTGAGGTTCAATACTTTCAATCTTTACTTACACCTAAAACCAGTTAGTGTCTTAGTCAAATAATATAAACAATCATTATGGAACAGACACAATAAATTTGAAATATTATCATATTTTAAAAAAATTACACATTCAAAGATAACCGGAAGATACTTCAATGGTGTCTATTGACTCTATTTGATCACGTCAACCTTGCAACCAACACATCCATCATATGATATGAGTCTCTGTATTTGGATAGGTTGAGGATGTTTTCATGCCCCCCCCCTACAAGGGCAAGGTAGGTTCGTCAAGTTATTAGTTTATAGTTGTAACATTTTATTAAAAATTTTCTAGAAAATCGGTGGAGCTGGCAAACAAAATCTGGCACCAGTTTTACTTAGTCAAGTCAATATATTATCAATGTTAAATCATTAAAAATGCCTTATTTTCAAATCATTAATACTAACGTGGTGATGATGGTCACGCGTTTTTCGTGCATGTAGCGTGCGGATGACATTGCCAGTTTGCAACACTATTTATTACTGTATTAAATTAAATTTTTTCTTTGCAGTCACCTTCACCAATACGCATAACACAATTATTATATACTTATTATATTTTAGACCAATGTTAGAACACTACATATGCTATCTTATGTTGCGTCTGGATAGCTTATTTTTTGCTAACTTATTTTACTATTTACTTTATTTTTGCTACTATTTATGGGTCCCACTACACTTTTTAGTACTATTCATGGGTCTCACTATATTATTTCAGTTAACTTTTACTTTTATCTACAATATTTTTAGCAAAAAGTTTTCAGTTTCAATAAAATAAGCGAATCCCAAATAGACCCTAATTGTTTTCTTTCATTTCTAATTTTTTTTTTTAATAAGTAAAACCATTGAGGGCATGGCTTAGTTATAGGAAATTTTCGGGACCAACCACACCTGCAAGCTTGGGAGTTGTGGGTTCAAGTAGTGGCATGCCCCATTGAGAGCATGGCTTATGCTGCTAAAAAAAATAAAATTATACTTACAAATTGTGTATAAGTTAGAGCTAAAAATAAGTTGAATCTTAAGTCAACTCCATAATAATTGTTCTTTATCATTAATTCTAGACATCAATTGACTTTTGGTATAAGCAAGATTTGAATCCAAAATCTCCTATTTGATAATAGAAAACTATACCAATAGAGCTGATAATATTTCTCTCTCGTTTTTCTTGTCTTTTTTGAAGAATTGTAATTTTTGTTTTTGTTTTTGTTTTCAAGTATGAAGGAGAATTTGCGAAAATTTATGGTTAAATCAATCATTAATTATTGGGTTCAAAGATAATTCTATCATTATCATCTGAAAACAAAAATGGAACTACATTAGTGTTTGCAGGTCCCCACTCCCCACATGCACAGGATGGAGATAGAGAGACGCAACAAACAAGTTCCCTGGTAATTGAAGGAAAAGAGCCAAACAAATCATCTTCTTGTGTCCCACTAAAACAAGCCATAATAAATTGCATAACTTAAGCGATCTCTTTGACTCTTTTGTTCGAATCGAAACATACAATAATGTTTGGTCCTGTCCACTGCAACCTTCCCCGTTCTACAAGACAAGTTAAAAGAAATTTGGCTTTTTCTTTAAGTCTATCAAAGATCTTTTTTGGGGGAACTCGTTTAATTTAATAATTTGTCTCTAATCTCTATTCATCTTCACCCAGCAGCCACTTGTTGTGTTATAGTACTAATGAGAAACATTTTATCCAGAATAATATTTATAACAATAATTGAAACATTTTATTTGGGTGGCTGATTTTTCATGGTAGCATTGTTGTCAATACCGTTTTTTATATGTGGACATAGGTTGGTCCATTACTCCTATTCCTATGTACTAGTGGACCCATTGAGATGTTGATTCGTGAAAATTATTTGATATGTATCTATATCTCAATGAGCCCAATGCTCGGAGGCGCTGAACCCAATAAGTTCAGTGGTGGCTCCACTTGTATATGAGGGTGGTCACACTTGCTAAATTTTTTTCTTTATACTTAGCAAAAAAAATATAATAAAAAAATTAGTTTAAATTAATCTATTCAGTAACTATCCTGGCTTGAAAAAAAAAATGTATATATATACTTACAAAAAAATATATTATATACTATATTAACTTATTTTGACCACCCTAATAAAAATGTTAAACAACATGATTTGAGAATCACAAGAATTTGAATTCAACAAAAATAATAGTATTGCTGCATCCATAATATTTTCACAATAAAACTTATGTAGTAAGCTGTTACTAATTCTAATTTGAGCTCAATATTAACATGTTTGACCCACCAATAATAACTTGTTGCATAAGATTTGTTATGAAATTGTTGTAGCCATTTTATTATTCACATATCAGCATTTTCAATTTCCACTTTATCTCTTATTAGTCTTTTTTTTTTTTTTACTAGTACAAAAAATTGTAATATTTCATGTATTTGCATTTTTTTTTTTTTGTGATGTTGATATATTCAAGTTGTCTCTTTATTAAATTTTGTATAATTTAAGTTTCTTAATGACCATCCTAAAAAAAAATTCCTAAAACCGCCACTGAATAAGCTAGTTCCTTATATATATAAGGGTCAGACTTAGGTCTAGTGTTCAGTAGGTTGAGATGATAACATATGTTCACTTTTGAACACGTGTCACCATCTGGCCAGATCCAGTGTACTAGATACACTAGACGTAAACCAAATCCTATACATAAATATCTTCTAAAATCTTGAAAAGTCACATACTCTTGTCTATGGCCTGGAAGCACTGAACCCAATAAGCTGGCTCTATGTATACATAAATATCTTCCAAAATCTTCAGAAGTCTCATACTCTCGTCTAATACCAGTTGCACTTCCTTGTCTTCGAAACGTTTTTACTTGTGTATATATTTTTTTTCCTTTGTAAATATTTTTTATGCTTGATATTGCTAATTGCCCTGTCTATAATTCCTCTAATCATATTTTCTAGACGGACTACAGAGTACAGCCACTTCGAATTGAAGTGTTGTAAGTTGTAACAAATCTACTTTAGAAGGAATAAGTTTATTTTTCAAATGATTCGTAAAAGAAAAAGATCTTGATTTTTTAAACTTCAACAAAGATAAAAGCAATATATCTTAACTAGCAACCTTTTTCTTTTCGATCTCTCTAACTCTAGAACTCTATCCAATAGATTATATCATTTATTTCAATACAATTATATATATATATATATATATGAGAATAAGTATCATTCTTACGGATGAAGGTACAGGGGATTTGAATCTAGGTTCTTATCCAGAAGAGAATCAAACAGTAGCACTAAAAGTCACAAAACTTTTGGCTACAGGGAAATATCTCATTCACACCTACTACAACGATAGATGCAAGAGATAGTTATCTCTTGACTATATATATTTTATGATTTGAAAATTGAAATGATATATTGATACAAGTTGGCATTAGATAGTTAGTACAATCCGATAAAGAAAACGAGATGCTTGTTGATAACATACCACAACTTGGGTTTTTATATTAATCCTTGTTAAATCCATTACTTGTAGTTTTACTAATTTATTTAATAGTATAGTTGTGCAAAGGAGGAAAAGTGTCTCCATCCCATGCAGTCGTCTTTCCCATATGCAATGAACATCTAAGTCAATTGACAAGCAAGAAATGGCATCTTTTATGGACAATTACATGTTAGGTTTTGAAATATAAACGTGCGTTTGTCATAGTTTATTTAGCTTTTGGATAATTTTTTTTAATTAAAATATACTTATATTCTAAAAAAGTGAAGTTTTAAAAAAATTGTACATAAAAAAATAGAAGTTAAAAGCCAATAAAAAAACTTGATACAAAAGGACACTAAGTCAATCCACATCAAACAAGGCCTAACCCCTTGGGCAGCAGGTCTCATTTCTTTTACATAGGCAAATTGAGGGCCTACCATCCTTAAACAAGGACACCATGCCCATTCAAAGGCCATGATTTAAACATTTTCTAACCCGTGGACTAAATCTATGAACAATATAAATTTTGCAGCAATGGGAGAAATGGCTTGCAGAGTAGGAGTCTTTTTTTTCCCCTAATTGGCTGACCTGGTAGCCATGCTTTTGGTTAACGTGTCAGCTTGGGAATTGAGACACATGAACAAAAGGTTGGCTCCATTAAATATATAAAGGCGTGCATAAATGTGTGGTCTCTTTAAGTTTTCTTATTATTCTTCTCAACATATCAGTCATGACTCATGACAACTGAATTCCAAAACATTTAATTCCTTCAACTACTTTCCTCTTTCCCTTTGTCTATAAAACCCAACATTACTTTCAACCTTCTAATTTTCCCAATAGGAAATAAAGTTAAGTTAGACATAAGGCTTGAATCAACCTTTTGCCCTAAGCAAAAACACAGCACTCAGATGCTTAGGTACCCTTAATAGAAAGTAAGTAAAAGAGAAATTCTTTATTAAGGTAAGAAATCCACAAATTCTTTATTAAGGTTAGGTACCCTTAATAGAAACTAAGTAAAAGAGAAATTCTTTATTAAGGTTAGGTACCCTTAATAGAAACTAAGTAAAAGAGAAATTCTTTATTAAGGTAAGAAATCCACCAAAGAAAGATATATAAATGTCATATTATGATCTTCAACCTAAAACTGATGTCTTATCTTCTACCCAAGATAACTATCTTATCTAAGAGAAGTATCTTCTACCTAAGAAATGCTAGCTATCTTCTACCTATGGTAACTAACTTATCTAAGATGAGTATCTTCTACTTAAGAATGTTCTCTCTCTTACCCATAAACTTAAGAATTAAAATTTTAGGGGGTAATTACACTCCTCTCATTTGAGATTTGGAAAAATAATACTTTCCCCTAAACTTGAAGGGAAAAAATAGTTTCCCCTTTAATATCCGATTGACCAAACTTTTTTAAATTATTTTTAAAAATGTTGTGTACTAACTTGTTTTTTGCTTAATTGCAGATTTCAAAAACTATCATACATTTTAGATTTAAAATTCATTGTTGTACATTTTTAATTAAAGTGTATTTTAAAATATTCGTTATGAATTTTGCTTCTTCTTCTTTTTTTTTTTTTTTTTTAATCAATGGGCTAGAGATAGATTTTCCATTGCAAGTATTTTGGTACTTGAAAATTTTTTCATTTTTATTATAAATTGATTAGTAATTTTTTACTAACCTTGGTTAAACTTTTGTATAGAAATTCTTATAAAAATTTAAAATATTTCGTTAATTACTAATATAAACAAAAGGAGGGGGTGTTAATTTTTTTAAACCTCAAGGGAGAACAGTGCTTTTTCCCTTCAAATTCAGGGTGTAGTGTCACTTTCTCAAACTTCAAAGGAGGGGATTGTGATTATTCCCGAAATTTTATATTGAGTTAATAATCAAAAAATAAAAAATCTTCAATGATTTAGGTTGAGTTATTTCCATAATTGTAATTTTTAGTTTATATGTGTGGGGATGAAGGCCCAAAATCATGTATTGGGCTTTGGGTTTCATCTTGGGCAATTGACAAGTCCGAGGAGAGGAAAAAGGTTACTAAAGGGACTCCAGATTGAGGTCTCATAAACAGGGAATATGTGAGAGATGGTTCAAGGAGGAACACCTCCTCGAACGCGACAGAAGTAGCTCAAACGCATAACTCTAACAATTAGAGGGCCCCTCCAAAAGGCCATAAAGACAAGAATGTGCCACATGAACATACGGGAAAGAAGGAAATACAAAATATCTAAAGAAAAGCTGCTACCACCGCATTAAATACATTGCAGCTATTTTTCTGGCCGCATTTATATGGAGAGGACCTCTGAACAGTATTGCCTTAGCTACCTCAACTCACAGAAGACTAAAAGGGGGTGTCTGATGGGACGGGCACTCAAGTGGAAAATTAGATGATCAACAAGTGTAGGATCAAGATGGCCTAAATAGGGCTATATAATGGGAGAGATCTCCAAGAAATGGGGATCGGAGGAGGAGGATATAAAACACAGTAGCAATCACAATTATCTAAAAGAGTTAAACGATGATGAATATACAAGAACCATGGTCTCCTCGGATTGAAAGTCCATTGATGTCAATATCACTTATTCGCGCTTAATTGTCTTTTATTCCCACACTAGCCGTTGTCCAACTTATTAAAACCCCGTTCTTCGACCCACTCTCTACAATTCATTGCACCGGACTCATTGGATCAAGATCCATACATTTTGGGCTTTGGCCCCAAATCGAGACCCTACAATATGAATTTATTATGAAATTTTTTTTATAAAATTTCAATTTCATTTTTTTTTCCAATTGAATTGTATCTATTTTTTTTTTCTTTTTGTGTTGATGACCTTCTTAATGTATGCCTAATTTTTATTATTATAATTGTATCAACTCAATATCCTTTTATGAATGTAAGAAATATATAAATAAATTATATATATATATATTCCTTTTATGACTTATCATGTAGGCATTTGTTTAAATAAGAGTATATTACAAGGGATAAAATAGTCAAAACAAAATTAAATTTGAATTTGAATTTGTAAACTTAGGAAAATTTTCTCTTTCTTTAACTTTTATTTAGTTTTATGTTTGTTTTTATAAGAAATGATACATATCTTTATTCATTCAATATCTCAATTTACAATGAAAAAGAAAATTAATAAGGGATATTCTTTAAGTCAAACAATGACCTCCTCAAAACAATTCTATTACATTTAATGTGAGCACTAACAAAAGAAATGAACCCAAAACTTTCACAAATTATGGAGATGTCCTCAAGAATCCAAGCAAGTTCCAAAGAACATATCTTATTGGAGTTTAGCGTGATCTAATCCTTAAGTTTAGTTACAATTTTCTTTTATCAAACTATAATTACTTGTAAAATTATTCACCATCACCATAAAAAATCCAAAGCCTCTACATTGAATTCGTGTGAGGAGGCTAATATTTATATATTGAAATTTTAGGACTTAGCCATAAAATTTTTTGCAAAATAGAAATGTTGAGCTTTCTCTATATTTTTCTTGTACAAAGGTAGCTCAATGAATGATATTGTGTTAAGTGTGAAATGTCCTTATATACTTATATTTATGAAAAAAAAAAAAAAAAAGTTTAGCTATCTTCCTTTAATTCATAATTCATTTTGTGACAGTTAAAAAAACCATCAATTTGTAATTTTAGTCATATTATTATTTTAATAAGTAATGTGACATATTTAAATAAGAACAAAACTTAATTAGATACAGTATTTTAAGTATTGTTCTTTAGATTTCCCTCTTAAGATTTAGTCATGTGACTACTTAACTAAAAAATACACTTCCATCCCATGAGAAAAAATCCATATGACAAAATTTTAAAAGGAAAATCTAAAGAGTAACACCTAAGTACTGTACCTAAATATTGTTCTTTATATAAAACTCATCGATAATGTTATAAATTGTCATGTAACGTGTTGAAGAAAATTCTTCCAAACTGATTTAGAGTTAAACTGTCTTATAATATAAAAGGAAAAATACCCTTCTCCTACCTCACATACTTTATTTGATAGTTGCTGAAAATTTCGACAAATCAACGGTAAAGTAGAATGGCAAAAGTGGGGGGCGGTGGAAGGCAAGAAGAAAGTGTCATCCAATATCATAGTATTGCATTCCTTGAAGTTTCAGCAATATTTGAAATTCATGTAGTTTTCAGACTATTAAACTCACAGTTGGTCAATGAGCCCAAAAGGAAAAACACTAAGTTTTGGTCAAAATGTTCATATTTAAAGTGAATACGTACTAAATTATACGAAACATGTGCTTGAAGTTTCTGTGTTTTCAACTATCAGTATTATGGATCTTTCTCAATTTAGTTAGGAAAAAAAAAAAATAGTGGGTACCAACTGCTCCTTAGTTGGCACCTTCGCAAGTCTCAATCTTTTTAGAATAAAAATTAATTACATGTTAAGAGTTCAGACCCCAAAAAAAAAAAAAAAAAAAAAAAAAATGCTACGTTCACACTATTTTCATAACAAATCTTAAGTGACAGGCTAAGTGGAGATTCAAATTAAAAACTCAGAATAACCTGTCACGTAGAATTTTTTGTAAAAATGTTATGGACGTAATACTTTTTACTAACAAATGCCCTTAATGGCATCCATTAATAAACGGTTAAAAAAAAAAGTTAAAAAATAAGAAAGTGATTAACTTTTTTATCGGTTCTTTTCAAATTTTCATAATAAATTTATTAAAATAGATGATTAGTAGATGTCCTAATGGCACATATTAACTGAACCCTAAAAAATAAAAGTCGGTAATGAAGCCTTTAGAAATAAATTTTATTTATTATTATTATTATTTTTTTAATTCGAGTCTTTCTAGAATTCAATAAAAAAGTTATCTTTCAAATTCTCTGGTCTTTTCTTTCCTTTATTTTTACTTGCATGAGATTTTTGTTTTTGAAATGAAAGCACAGAGGTGAGGGGGAGAGAAAGTGACACCTAAACGCACAGCCTCCATAGAGAGAAAAGAGGAGACCTTTCGGGGCTGGCTATTCTCAAAGCCCGGCCCACTACTTTAGACAAAACAAAAAGAAAAAAAGCACGCGTAAGTGATATATTCGCCCACGTGACCCACTGGGGGCCCACCATTTTCGTCAAATGTCAAAGATGATTGGCTCCTCCATTATGTGGGTCCTACAACCCACAAATAGTTTTGTTGTTGCTGTTGTTGTTGTTGTTGTTGTTGTTGTTGTAGTTGTTAGCATAACGGATAAGTACAATAATAGTACGGTACGGCACTTTGGACCTTTAAAACATGCCGTGTTGTAACCGTCAATGCTGCTTGCACCGTTTCTTGGCAAGAAAGGAGGCTTTTGTTAAGGTTTTTGCCAAGGTAGACCGACGACCTAACAAGTGCCAGCTTTTGACATGTAGCAACATGTGGAAGGTAGTAAACACTTGCACAACACGTTTGGTTCATTCAATCTTTAGGAATTGTATTCCAATCATTTACAACCACAGCGTACTATTGGTGTTTGTGAGGTATAAGGAGCAAGGATCGGAATTCAAGTCTCCACGAGAGAATGTTACACACATATATACTTAGATTAAGTTAAAGTAGAATTTATATCTTGTATTCCAACCATTCATCATTTCCATATTGGAGCATCTTGGATTTTTCCTTATGATTCCGGTATCAAAATATTATATGGATTTCCTATAAAACTTGTTATTCTTACCCTCTATTAGAAACTTTCCATAGTTTTCTGTAAATGATATAATAAATGATTTCATAAGAAAATATAATCATAATAAATACTTATCAATAAATATCATAACTATCAACTTTTATATTTAGAGAATAATTAAAACATAGATAATATTTTTGTTTTTTTGAATGTTGTTGTATATTGCATGAATTACCAATTAGTTAACAATAGTACTACTTATCCGACATTCGAAACCATAAAAGTTGATAATTATGTATTGAAAGATTTTATTACTACTAATTATGTAATATACACTAAAGTTCAACAAAAATGTAATATTATCTATGTTTTTTTTTTCTTTTTTCTAAATATAAAAGTTGATAATTATGATATTTATTAATAAGTATTTATTATGATTATATTTGTTTATAAGTCATTTATTATATTATTTAAAGAAAATATTATGTGACAAGATTTTAATGAAGGGTGTAAATATAAGAAGTTTTATAAGAAATCATTATATTATCCTTTGTAATCTGATTTTTTTTTTCTCTTTTGCAATAATATTGACCTTCGGGTTTGGTTTCTCAAAAAACAAAAACATATTAAAAATATGATAAATTATACTTTGTCCCCCCTTAACTATTGAGATATTTGCACATTTTCTCCTTCGACTATTGGATCATTTGAAATCCCCATCAAAGGATATTTTACTTTCTATTTATTTTGAAGTAAATTTTTTTTTTTATAAAATTATAAACTATCTCATAAATAACGGGTTATAGTGAAAGTGCCTTTTTTTAATTATTAAATATATTAGTTTAATTTTTTAAAAATATTTTATAGATTATTTTTAATTAAGTTGAACTATCGGATCAAATTGTGTAAATTATAATAATGAATAATAAGTTTAAATTAAATAATGGAATAAAAATCCAACATTTCTCAGAAAATACCGAAAGGCCCATGGCAATGCTATGCAAATCCATGCGCACAACAAATTTTGAAGGCAATAATGAGGTTGTCCCAACTCCGAACCTTCATAGGGCACCCAAGTCCAACAAGTACACCCACGTACGATGCAGCCAACTTGTGCTCGCCACGTGCCCTAACAGCAATAATAAAACTGTGCCACGGAAGACCATAACAATCTCTGACTAAGTCTTATTAGTTTTTGAGGAAGTTTGGCGTCAGAAATTTTTCCATAATTTTGTTACAATTTTGTTATGTGGTGATTTGTGTTTGGTGTGAATAAAATAGTGGATTTATAATTTCACAACTCACAAGTTGTTACATAGCAAAATTGTAGTAGAGTTGTGAAAAAATTTGTGACACTAAACTTCTTCATAAACTCATAAAACTTAGTCAGAGATTGTTATGTTATTCCACAGCACAATTTTATTATTGCCGTTAGAACGCTGTAGGGCACGTGGCGAGCACAAGATGGCTGCATTGTACGTGGGGTACTTGTTGGACTTGGGTGCCCTATGAAGGTTCGGAGTTGGGACAACTTCATTGTTGCCTTCAAAATTTGTTGAGGGCATGGATTTGCATAGCATTGCTATGGACAACTTCTTTATTTTTTATTTTAGTATAAGAGATTACTTTTTCTTTCTTTTCAAAATACAACATTTCAAATTATTTATTTTACACTAAATTTTATTGGAATATTAATTTTATTGATTTTTTAAAATTATTCATCTACTTTTACATACAACAATCACTGCTCATTTATCCTCGGAATCATTAAAAAAAAAAAAATCAAAATAACAATGCAGAGTAAATTTACATGATTACTGTAACAATCATGTATTTTTACACAAATTTACATAACTTGATACGAGTGAATTTTAAACTTGATAGCCTAAAATGTGTTTTTTTTTTTTTTTTTAATAAGAAATTTTAACAAATGCTTTAAGGATATTTATTCCTAAATCATTTTAGGTAAGTTTTTATGGAAAAAGAAAAAAAAATTAATATTTTGATAGTTTTTTCTATATTACAAAAAAGTTGTGTCAAAATTTTTTAAAATAATTTATTAACAATTACACTAAGAGCACTTGTTAACAAATTAATATGACATTTTTTTTATTGGGCAAAACTTAGATACCCTCCTTAGGTATTGTTTTTTAAGTTTTTTTTTTTTTTTTTCTTAGAGAAATGATATATCTACAATATTTTTACAACATTTTTACAACAAATCCTAAATGGCAAGTTGTTACTGGTTGTTATTGTTGGGGAAAAAAAGTAATCTTAGTGTTGGTTTCAAATTTGAACCACTAATAACTAATCACCTGTGATTTATTGTTACTGGTTGTTATTGTTGGAGAAAAAAAGTAATCTTAGTGTTAGTTTCAAATTTGAACCACCAACAACTAATCACCTGTAATTTTATGTCAAAAAAAAAATCACCTGTAATTTATTGTAAAAATGTTGTAAACATAACATCTCTCTTTTTCTTAAAATTCAATCATATAACTAGAATGAAAGTATATTTTTAATTAAATACAGTCTTACTATAAGTAGAGAATTTAAAAAATAGAACCTTAGTGCAGAATCTAAGCTGTACCTCAATTTTGCCAATTTTCTTATTTTATTTTATTATAAAAGCATTGATGATGGTGCTCTTACTCTTTCCATGTAAGGGTTATTCTAAGTTGCGTTTGCGTACGTACGTGTACCAAATACTAACAATTTCTAGGAAGTAACGTGGGTGAAGTCAGGTTCCTGCTTTAGTTCCAATCTCTTTGAAGAAAGAGGAGAGCAGTACTGAGTCCAGCACACCCTTTCACATACACGCCTGACCACTCCAATCAAAATGCAATATCTCATCAT
This sequence comes from Quercus robur, assembly GCF_932294415.1. Lineage (NCBI taxonomy): Eukaryota > Viridiplantae > Streptophyta > Magnoliopsida > Fagales > Fagaceae > Quercus > Quercus robur. The sequence continues at coordinate 53,441,682 of NC_065537.1, read as the reverse complement.
CAAAGTAAAAAACTCTCTAGAATCAAAACCCACTACGATCTCATCACTATCATCTCATACACACTAAATTTGAACCACAACCATCGTGAAATCTCGCCGCAGCCACTCATTAATTATTAGCATACGCATATCTGACCATTCCTTCGTATGACCCTTGACTTTCTTGAATTCTTATCTCTATATAACACGCCATTTTTCATTCACACAACAATTAGCGTGCCCACTGCCGACCATTTCTCCCAACCTTTCTGACTCTCTCAATATATATTCCTCTCTCTCTCTCTCTCTTTTGGGAATCTGATCTAATCTTTTGAACCCACAAATCACGCTCCAAAGAGAATCCCATTCTTCAGTATTCTCCACCACCACCAAAGCATAGTCACTAGCTCCACCACTAACACACACCCACCAAAATATATACCCAAAAACTCTTTTTTCTCACTTACATGTTCATATCATATGAAAAACCATTTCTTGAGGAGTAGTGGAAGAGGAAACTAGGATGTCAAACATACCCACATCTCTCTCTGAAATTTGTTTAACTCAATCACGTCTCACCATGTCTGTTGCTGACCCTTGGCCCTTCTCTTGAAATCCTCACCTCACCTAAACAAAAACAAAGAAAAAACCCCCCAAAACTCAAATCAAATCCTTTCACAAACCCCACTTTTTCATTTTTTCTTGACACTTTACTTTAGCATGAGGAAAATCAAAGGATTCAAGCTAGGAAGGCGCCTAGTGAGAGCCACGAAATGGGTCCTCCGGAAAAACAGGACCCGACCCGGATACATCCGGCTCAACCAGGCTGCTGCGGCACCAACAACATCAACCACATCTACAAAACCCATGTCGAAGCTGATCACCTGGGCCAAATCTTTCTGCCATTGCAGCAAACCCGGGTCGGGTTACATGCAAATCGGGCACGAACCGGTTAAGGAAAAGGAGGTGGCGGTTCCGAAAGGACACCTGGCGGTTTACGTGGGTCAAAAAGACGGCGACTTTCAGAGGGTGCTGGTTCCTGTGATTTACTTCAACCACCCTCTGTTCGGCGAGCTGCTCAGAGAGTCAGAGGAAGAGTTCGGGTATGAGCACCAAGGTGGGATCACGATACCGTGCCCGATATCCGATTTCGAGAGAGTCCAGACCCGGATCGCCGCCGGGTCTGGTGGGGCCCGGAGGCTGACGTGGAAGCGTCACTATTAGGAGAGAAAGTGATTGCATGGGAGTTTTTTTTTTGGGGGGGGGGGGGGGGGGGGGGGTTTGGTGGTGATGGTTGATGAACAGTGGTTGATGATGATGATGATGGCGATAAAAGATTCGAACTGATTACGAAAACGATGTGTAGAATTTTTTTTTTTTTTTTTTTCTTCTCAATTAGGTAGTGGTTTACTTTATGGTTATTTACATGTTTTTTTTTCTCTTTTTACCTTAGACTTTTTCTTTTTGTCTTTCTCTTCTGATTTTGATAGATAGTGTTGTAATAGAATTTAGGTGTAAATATATGATTTTTTCTCCTCTTTTTGTTGTTTCTTGTTTTCTATTTAAATATACATGATTTAATGAACGGATAAAAGCTAGCTACTATTCTTAGATCCAGCATATTAAGATAAATTTAGATTTTAAGCATATAATTGCAATGAATTAAAAAATAATAAAAAATTATTGTATTTGCTTTATTGTTTCAGGCAATCATGTGTTTGAATATTGTGAGGGTTAGAAAGCTCCTAGTTTGAGACTGAAAGTTGATCTATGGTTCTAATCGGCACAAATAATTTATAAAATAAGAGGGTAATTCACATCGGAAGGACTGAACAGGTAAAAATCAAAATATGAATGAATGCTTCCCTAATTTGTAAACCTGAATACACAGCTGTTGAGGTTATGAGCAAGCTTAGACAGATACAAATACTCTCTAAAAACTCTTCACTTACTCTTCTCAATTTTTCTCCAAAAATTCCCTTTTAAGTGTGGGGGAAGGTCCTATTTATGCACTCAATTCATCCCCTTCAATAGCAGGTTACCATGCTGGATGTTAGAAGGTTCTTGTCCTTTTAGGTGTCCCCTTCCATCTTTTGATGATGAAAATGAACTTTTGGAGTGTAAAACACTGTTTAGGCTGGTCATTCAACATATAATACTGCTTGTATTAGGTGAAAATACATAATTAATGTAGAGGTAACTATTACTACAAGCCCTCTGCCCACGCATGTAACCAGCTCGCGTGGTTCATTGGCTCCATCAACTAAACTCTTAGAGTGATTCAGTCGATATAGAGATGCGCTTGAAGTGGGGGGTGTGCTGTCCCTATTAGGTTGGGCCCTTCCCCATAAGGCCCCACCATCGGGGCATATGCGCCTTCTTGCTACCCATATGCGAGGCGCCGTCTTAGCCTTCCCTCTCATTGGCCCACAAAACCTTTCAGGGAACCTATCCCTTCAAATATAATTAAGGAACCTAATATACAATATTTAAAAAACTATTCTTAATTTCTATTAGTGGATTTCAATTCACTCAATTGGTAAGTATCTTATTATTAAATATAAGATAGATTCAAAACCTGCTTATACCAAAAACTAATAACTGTCTTAACTCGATAATAAATAGTATTTATCATAGAATTAACGTTACAGATTGAAATTCTATTGTATCTATAAATAAAACAATGACACTATTATAATATGTGAAAACTGTAAATCTCGAAACTCTTGAGATCGATTTAGAATTGGTACCAAATGTGGAGGGTGTAAAGTGTATTGTTAGCCTTATAATAAAGTGAATTGTTTTCTAATATGGCAAACTAAAATTATGTCGATCTATTACTCTAGGATTTTGAGAGTCAAATATATGAAGTATTACTCTTTACTGTCTTTAGGTTAATTATAGTAGTCCATTTTAATGATTATGAGCAATCCATGTTTAGTTGAGTTTGACTAAGTTGAATACTTTTCATACTTATTCAACAAGATGATCAATTTGTATTATTTTTGAAACTGGACCCAGCCAATCAATATTCAATCAATATTGGTATAGAGTAGGGAATTAATGTTGAACTTGAGGGAATTGATCGGTTTTTAGAGGAAGGCATGAGAAGACATTGTGATTTTGTGGTGGATATATATTTTGTGATTGTGGTGGATAAAGTCGTATTCTAGTTGAGTCAATAAATTCGAGATATGTTATTCTATTTTTTTTTTTGTTTTATTTTTTTTACGTCGTGATTAGGGAGAATTATAAACACAAAGCATTCTAGGACTTTGGGAATTGAGGAATGGAATTATACTAAGTACAATTTTTATTAGAAAAAATAAAATAAAATTTGAAAACATTTCTTTCAACATAAAAATGTTTACTTGAAATTTTTTTCCCTATTTCCTTGTGTTTGTCTTGATTGAAAATGAAAATATTTTCAGTTTGACCTAAAAATAGAATCTCACATGGAGTAAATTGTTTTACGCCCTATAGAGCATAAAAAAACTCATGGCCAAAACTCAACCATCTGTCACCCAATGCGCGGTTGCGCCATCGCTCATTGTTATTGACAAGCACGTACTTTCTCCTAGCTAGCTAGCTAGCTCTCTCTCTCTCTTTCTTTTCACTAATTTTATGGGTTTATTTATTCATTTATATTTTGTATGGTTTTCTGTGAAAAAATTTTCTGCATTTACTATGACTCTTGTTGGAAAATTTATGACACATGATCAGAGCAATTTATAGTGAAAAATTCATTGAATCCATTGAATCAGTGTAATTTTACAGATTTATTGTTATTATTATTTTAAATTATGAATCTTAAAAATCACTTTATTTTTGGTGGTGATGGTTGATGAACAGTGATTGATGATGATGATGGCAGCGATAAAAGATTCGAACGATTACGATAATGATGTGTAGAAATTTTTTTTTCCTCAATTAGGTAGTGGTTTACTTTTATGGTTATTTACATGTTTTTTCTCTTTTTACCTTAAGACTTTTTTTGTCATACATAATGCTGTAATAGAATTTAGGTGTAAATATATGATTTTTTTTCTCCTCTTTTTGTTGTTTCTTGTTTTTCTATTTAAATATATTTGATTTAAAGAGGATAAAATCTAGGTACTATTCTTAGATCCGGCATGTTAAGATTCTCGATAAATTCAGATTTTAAGTATATAATTGCAATGAATTTAATTGTTTTTTGTTTTTTTTTTTAAATTATTGTATATGCTTTATTGTTTCAGGCAATCATGTGTTTGAATATTGTGAGGGTTAGAAAGCTCTTAGTTTGAGACTGAAAGTTGATCTCTAGTTTTAATTGTCACAAATAATTTATAAAATAAGAGGGTAATTCACAACGGAAGGATTGAACAAGTAAAAATCAAAATATGAATGAATGCTTCCTTGATTTGTAAACCCGAATTCACTGTTGTTGAGCTTACGAGCAAGCTTAGACAGATACAAATACTCTTCAAAAAGTAAAAACTCTTCACTCACTCTTCTCAGTTTTCCCCCAAAAAATCTCCTTCTAAGTGTGGGGGAAGGCCCTATTTATGCACTCAATTCATCCTCTTCAATGGCAGGTTACCACGCTAGGTGCTTGTCCTATCATGTGTCTCCTCCCATCTTTTGACGATGAAAATGAACTTTTGGAGTGTAAAACATTGTTTAGGCTGGTCATTTAACATTTAATGCTGCCTGTATTAGGTGAAAATACCTAATTAATGTGGAGTTGACTATTACTTAGATTGCGTGCCACCTTTCCTGGCTTCTCGATTTGCTTTCTAGGTAACATCTTCTTCCTCAACTACTCTATTGGTCAATAGTCCTTGGAGTGAAACTTTACCACTGCACAACTAGTCTCATTGGCCCACGAAACCTTTCAGGGGACCCATCCCTACAAATATAATTAAGGAGCCTAATATACAGCATTTAAAAAATTGTTGTTCTTAATTTCTATTAGTGGATTTCAATTCACTCAATTGATAAAGTTTCTTATATTAAATATAAGGTAAATTCAAACCCCGCCCATACCAAAAATCAATAAATGTCTTACCTCAATAATAAATAGTATTTATCATGAAGTTAACACCATAGATTAAAATTCTATTGTATCTATAAATAAAACAATGACACTAGTATAATAGTGTGACAATTGTAAATCTTGAAACTCTTGAAATCGATTTAGAATTGGTACCAAATGTGGAGGGTGTAAAGTGTATTTTTAGCCTTATAATAAAGTGAATTGTTTTCTAATATGGCAAACTAAAATTATGTTGATCTATTACTCTGGGATTTTGAGAGTCAAATATATGAAGTATTACTCTTTTCTGTCTTGAGGTTAATTATAGTGGTCCATTTTAATGATTATGAGCAATCCATGTTTAGTTGAGTTTGACTAGGTTGAATATTTTTCAAACTCATTCTACAAGGTGATCAATTTGTATTATTTTCAAAACTGGACGGAGCTAATCAATATTTAGTCATGAACTGATCTTAGGGTTGTTTGGTTGAGTTAAAAACAGAGTGGATAGAAAATATAGGGGAGAAAATAGGAGAAAAAAAAAAGAGTAATTGATGTGTTTGGTTGAAAGGGGGAGAGAGGGAAGAAAAGTGGTGAGGTCCGGATCACTCCATTTCGGAGTGAAAACATCGAGGAAAATGTGAGGCAATATTTTGGACAAAATTGCCAGGCCAACGTTCAAAACTTCTTAACCTTTTCGTCCTTTTTTCTTCTATGTTTCTTTTGTCACTCGCTTTTCAATGTACAAAGCCTTTTTTCTCTTCTTTTTTTCTCGTGCTTATCCTTTCTTCAGTTTTTTACTTTTTTTTTTTTTTTTTGACGTAATTTTTTTCTTTTCTTTTAGCATGTGCAGAGTGTTTCTTTTCTCAAACAGTTAGTTGAGTTTTTTTTTTTTTTTTTTTTTTTTTTTTTTTTTTTTTTTTTTTTTAAATAATTTTGGGTTCTTGAACTTCTTGTCCATTATATTTTTAATATATGAAATTAAATGTACAAATTTTTTTTAATTAAAAAAAAATGTGTTACTTTTTGTTTTATTTAACAGGGACATAACTTAAAATTTATATCAACTTCAATTTCTATCTTCTCATTTTTCTTCTCAACCAAACAAATAAATTTTTCATCTTTCCACTTTTCCATCCTTCCAACCAAACACAAATGAGAGAAAACTAAATTTCTTTTGTTCTCTCCATTTTCTATCCTCCCACTTTTTCACTTCTCCAACCAAACGAACCCTTAATATTGGTATGATCCAAAGAATAGGGAATTAATGTCGAACTTAAGGGAAGTGATTGGTTTTTAGAGGAAGGCACGACAGGAGGACATTGTGATTTTGTGGTGGATATTTATTTTGTGATTGTGGTGGATAAAGTCATATTCTAGTTGAGTTAATGGATTCGAGATATGTTATTCTATTTTATTTATTTATTATTTGTTTACATCGTGATTAGAGAGAATTATAAACATAAAGCGTTCTAGAACGCTGGGGATTGAGGAATGGAATTGTACTAAGCACAATTTTTATTAGAAAAAATAAAATAAAATTCGAACATCATTTCTTTCAGCGTAAAATGTTTACTTGAAAATTTTCTTCCTATTTCCTTGTGTTTGGCTTGATTGAAAATGAAAATATTTTCAGTTTGACCTAAAAATAGTGTCTCACATGGGGTAAATTGTTTTACGCCCTATAGAGCATAAAAAACCCAAGGCCAAAACTCAACTATCCATCACTCAATGCGCGGCGCCACCGCTCATTGCTATTGACAAGCAAGTACTTTCTCCTGGCTATAGCTAGCTCTCTCTCTCTTTCTCTTTCTTTTCATTAATTTTACGGGTTTATTTATTTATATTTTGTATGGTTTTCTGTGAATTTTTTTTCTGCATTTACTATGACTCTAGTTGGAAAAATTTATGAAACATGATCAGAGCAATTTATAGGGAAAAATCCATTGAATCAGTGTAATTTTACAGATTTATTATTGTTATTTTTTTTTAATAAAAATTATGAATCTTAAAAATCACTTTATTTTTGGTTCCCTATCCGGTTTGTTTTTTTAAAACCATAAAGAGATAGAAAAAGAGAAGGGAGGAGAATCTCACTTGGAATGAAAGGTCAATATCGATTTTAATTCTGCAACCATCCAAAGAAAGATAATTATATGGGATTCGCATAGCTGAAAAAACAACACGATTTCAAGTGGTTGAGTGGTTCACATTTCAGGAAGAATATGCGATGGCTTGTCATGACTCATGACTCATGAGGTTAAATTTATTATACCTTTGATACCTTGATTAAGTATGACTGAGAATTTAAGTATATGTTTGGTAACAATTTTTTTTTTTTTTTTTTCTATTTTCAAAAACTTGTTTTTGGGGAATATAAAGATTTTTTTTTTTTTTTTGTATTTTTGAAATAAAAAACAGGTTTGGTTAGTTAAAATTAAAAAAAAAAGATAGTTTTTTAAAGAAAAAAATAGAAAATACTATGTTATTAGGATTTGAACTTAATGCTAACTTATTAAATGAGACAGATTCATTAAATTAAATGTGTGTTTTCATTGATTTTTGAACATTAGAAACTAAAAACAGTCTTTTTCATGTTTTCAATTTCCTTCACAAATTGAGTTTTGCGAACAGTTTTTGTTTTCTGTCTATTTTAGGTTGCCAAACAAATTTTTTAGTCTCAAAAATAGAAAATTATTTTTGAAAATAAAAAATCAAGGAAAAAAATAATTACCAAACATAAAGGTTCTAAAATTTTTTCTGAAATCAATATCTTTTAGGATATTCATTAACTTTTCCCTTTATTTAAAGCATCTCTCCTCACTTCTCGGGCTAAAACACCCCAATTTGATTTATTTTTTTTCTCTCTTAATTTTCTTATTTATTGCAAAAGTTAAAAAAGAAAAAGAAAGAAAAAGAAAAATCGGCCGTCACTTTGTTGGGCACCATAGGTGTCCTTATCAGTGGAGAATGAGAATAACGTAACGTGAATTTCGCCACCTCCACTAGGTTGGTAAAACAGGGGTTTAGATTTGATAAAGGGTTTAGGTTTTTTTTTTTTTTTTTTTTTTTTTTTTTTTTCCTCCTAAAAATTGTCTTCTTAGAGATTAAATTTACGTAAACTTTTCTCTAATTTTTGTTTTTACGGCATCCAATTACATTTATTTCTTTGTAAATCAAGCTTTTCAGCCTAATAATAATGAAAATTTAAATGATATTACACTTTATACACCGGTGAATTGAATAAATAAAATATTAATTATAAAATAGTTCATCCATGTTAAATAAAAAGAAAATACTAAAACTACAAACTGGTAATATGAAAAGTGATTATTGGTATATATAAAAAAAATTTGAAGTTAATAATGAATCCAAATAAAAATTGATAAAAATTTATCACATTAATAATTTATAAAAATATTATAAAATAGTCTATAACTTAAGTATTATTCCGAAAGAAATGGAAAAACATGTTTGATCTAAAAGGGTGTAAGCTTCGAAAACAGGCTTGGAGGCTTGGAGCTAACGATATCTTCTGGCAAATGAGTTTTGACTCAAGCAAGCGGACGTTATTTGTGGATTCTTCTAAGAATTTGCTCCCAAGTTTTAATAACACAAGTAGTAGAGTGAGCGTTGTTATATATATATATATATATATAAACAGAGTGAACGAAAAAACTAGTGGCTCTCTATTCTAAAAATAAAAATAAATAAATGATAATATGATATAATCATGAAATTTTAATATTCTCAAATGGGTGTGCCATATTGTATATGATATAACGGTCTCTGTACCCCAAGATCGAAGAATGGCAAATGACTTTCCACAGTATTAATTGCTCAAGGCAATTAAATATAATTGAGTTAGCGAATATAAAATAAATAAATATAATTGGCTTGAGCAGTTCGATTGGCTCAAGGTAATATGGCTAGGGAAGAAGCTGCAAGAGGACTAAATATAATTTTTATTTTTATTTAATATATTTGACCATATGGGAAAGGCACAAAGAAAATGAGGCCAAACAAAAATGAAACCAAAAAAAAAAAAAAATGTCAAAATTTATACTTTAGAGAAGCAGTTTGATTTGAGGATTTTAATCTTTGAAATATAATTGTTGTATTTAGGTTCTGCTTGTTTTGATTATATAAAAAAAAAAAAGCTTTAAAAATGTGTTTAGCAAGAAATATTTTTAGGAAAAATAACTTATTAAATAGAAAAAGCAACGACTAATATTTGCTCTTACAATGAAAATCATCATCTAAGTCAACGAAAGAAGGGGGTGTGGGATAATGGGGAAAGGAGGGAATATGGTCAAATAAATTAAAAATAAATAAAATTTATAGCTCCACAACCACAACCACAACCACAACCACTAGGCCACCAAGTCTCTACTCTAACCATCAATTGCTAATCATGATTTCTCTGATTAGCTCTCCTATTTTGGCTTGACCTTTTCCAACAAATTCTCAATTTGACCTAATTAACTTGACTCGTCCTTCCTTCTATTGCCTACCCCTCCCTCTTTTCATTTCATTTTCTTTGGGTTTATTACATATTTGACTCAAAAGGCTCTGTTATTATGATTTAATGATGTTGTTTAAGGTAAATTAATTACTAAGACCATGTTAAGATCTTCACTTGACATTGACTTTACTAAGTAACCACGCCCACAGTGAGGGGAGGCCAGAAATGACACATATAATAACAAATAATGACATGTATAATTTTTTTTTAATGATTACACTCTAATGAAACTAATTATAAGAACAATGTACGATACTAAATTTGTATTGAGATTTTATAAGAATGAATAGGTCAATGTTTGTTTCATATTGCTTGCATTGAAATCGTGACTTTAAATGATTTCAATTCAAAGCATTTTGAACAGAAATTGTTATTGCAAAAATTGGTGTGCAGTAGTATTTAGAGCATTGGCATTAGGTGTTGGTTATGGGTTGTGGGTGGTGGTCACGATGGATTTGTGTTGTGTTCATTAGAGCAGTGGTGGTGGTTAGGTTGTGTTCTAGTGATGAGAGGTGGTGTTTTGCATTTTGGTTGTTTTTTGTGTGATTATGGTTGATTTTTGTGATGATTTTGTTGCAAATTTGGATGGATTTGAGTTGTGGTCATGGAGGCTAGTGGTTATGGGTGAATTTGGGTCGTGGAATAATTTTTTCTTGGGTTTATGGGTTGAGTTTATATGTAGGGAGAATATAGAGACACAGTAAAAGAATAATTTTTAATGTGATGGATATATTATTTTAATGGGTTAATCTTATAATAGAAGATCTTATGCATGGTGTATTGTAAAGTGGTGTGCTAAAATAGATAAAATAGATTTTGGTGTGTTAAAATGGCATTTCACATGGCACAACTGATGCCAATGTTCTAAATACTAGTGCACACCGATTTTTGCAATCACGATTTCAGTTAAAAATGTTTTGAACTAAAATCATTTAAAGTCATGATTTCAATGCAAACGGTATGAAATAATTTAACCTAAACAATGGAATTCAACTTTGGGACTATTTTTGGGATTAGAATTGTGTACCTTTTGGTTCCGTCCCTCTCTAGCTTTATAGCCATCTTGTCTTTAATGAGCAACAAATCTCTGCATTTATTCTCATTTGTAACGGTTAATATGTTACAAACTGATACTTTGATTAGTGTAACGTCTTCTTTCCCGTTGCTTTGTCTGTTACGTATTGGTATAAATGCTTGCTAGAAATGCATAACATATCTTAGGTTCGTCTATTATAACTGATGAAGTTGTTAGAATTTGGATTCATCAATTGTCCCCTTATTCTTGCCTTTGTCTATGTGATAAGATAGAAATAAAGGAAATTTCCTCTCTTCGTTTTCTATGTACTCGCATTTATTGTGAGATGACGTTTTGTTTGTCCCTATGACACGTGTAGGGTTGAGATTGCCTCATCTTTGAATATGACGTGTTAACTTTTAGCCATTTTTGTGGTCATGTTTGAATGATGATTATGTTATGTTTTTAGATAACTTTCTAAGTCATGTATCAATGATAGATTCGTTATGTGTTAACAACTTTTTAGGTCATGTATTAATAACGATTAAGTTATATATTAATAACTTTGTAGGTCATATATTGATGACAATTTAGTTATGTATTAATAACTTTTTAGGTCATATATTGATGACAATTTAGTTATGTATTAATAACTTTTTAGGTCATGTATTAATGATGATTAAGTTACGTATTAACAACTTTCTAAGTCATGTATTAATGACGATCAAGTTATGTATTAATAACTTTTTAGGTCATGTATCAATGACAATTAAGTTATGTATTAATAACTTTTTAAGTCATGTATTAATGATAGATTCACAATGTATTAATAACTTTTTAGGTCATGTATTAATGACGATTAAGTTATGTATAAATAACTTTCTAAGTCATGTATTAATGACAGATTCATTATGTATTAATAACTTTTTAGGTAATGTATCAGGACTTTGTTAATAGGTGTCGGCCAGCACCTGTTAATGAATCAGTTATGGTTTATTTATGATCTATTACAAATCTCCCTTGCATAGGAAATTGGCAAAATTTTTACCTTTTAGCTGTGATTTTGCAAAATGATTTGACTTTCTCTATCTAAACTGACACACATTTAATACATATTCAGTTTTTTTCCATATCCTCAAAAAAAACGTGAACAGTTTATTTTAAATTTTATCACATTAACAGGTGCTGTACAATATCCATTAACAACACCCATGTATTAATGACGATTAAGCTATTTATTAATAACTTTGTAGGTCATGTATTAATGATGATTTATTTATATATTAATAACTTTCTAAGTCATGTATTAATGACGGATTCGTTATGTATTAATAACTTTTTAGGTCATGTATTAATGAAGATTAAGTTATGTATTAATGAAGGATTTTTTATGTATTAATAAATTTTTAAGTCATATATTAATGACGATTAAATTATGTATTAATAAATTTTTAGATCCTACATTAATGACGATTAAATTATGTATTAATAACTTTCTAAGCCTGTATTAATGATGGATTTGTTATGAACTAATAACTTTTTAGGTCATGTATTAATGACGATTAAGTTATGTATTAATAACTTTTTAGGTCATGTATTAATGACAATGGTATCTTCTGAATAATATTATTCTTCACGCTTTATTTGCCAAGGATAGAAATCCTAGCTAAAATGGGAAATAACAGAAATAGAAATACACTTAAAGAAAAATGAAAATTCTTCTAAGTTTCTTACTGATAGTACTTCTCTAAGTACTTTATGTTCCATGGACGAGCATAACTTTATAAGGTCCTCCCCATGTTAGCCCCACTTTTCCTTAAATATGACTTTTTAGGAGATTTCGAGGGTCCACCTACTACTAACTTGTCTGCTATCATTCTTATTTCACCTATGGGAGCCTTGGTATTGTTTGTCTCTTGATCTCGATCCTTTCCATCTCTCTGCCGTCGTCCGTATGAATCCGTCTTTTGCACGAATTTTTTCAGCTTTCCTTGATGAATCAAGGTCTCTATTTGTTTTTTCAAGTGTTTGCATTCTTCGGTGCGATGTTAGTGATCTTGATGAAACCTGCAATACTTGCTTTATCTTTGCCTTTTGCCAAACCCAATATGGGTTGAGGCCGATTCATCTTTTATTTGCATTAACACCTATTCAATTGGCATTATAAAATGGGTAAAATTAGTAAATCTTGACCTTCAATTTGGGAGGTTTCTTTTTCCAACTGAAGTCTACTTTGGGCTTTGTGTTTCCTTCTTCTTCTCAGGGTGATGATTTGTTCTTTCATCTTTATTCCTTTTACTTGTCATTTCTTTTTCTAATTACTGTGTCTTCTGCGTTCATACACTTTTGGGCTTTGTAAAGCAACTTTTACTACCAACTTTGGTGGGGTTTTGGCGATTAAAAAGAAAAAATCCCTAGGTAATAAGCCTGCCTGGAAGGTCGTTAGGATAACTTGGTCTTTTGCTTCGTTCACCTGTAGCAACTCCTTATTGAAGTAAGTGACGTATTGTCTCAAAGATTTTTATGTTTTTTACAAAAATGTTGAGAAGATGCCTAGTTGGTTTCTTATATCACTGTACTACGATGAAATGATGAAAACTCCTGCTGAGTTGTTTAAAGTTTGCAATGGTACTTGGAGGTATTTTGCTAAACCAGACTCTAGCTACCCCTTTTGGTATAGTTGGAAAGGCTCTACACATTACTTCATTCAGAGTCATTTGTAGGTGCATTAAAGTTTTGAAGGATTTGATGTGGTCCAAAGGATCTTTCAAACCGTCATATGACTCGAGTTGAAGGAGACAAAACTTTGGTGGAAAAGGATGATTCAACACCTTAGTGGTGAATGACAAATCTGTTCTCCGAATAATTTCCTCCAAGTTCTCCGCACTCCTGAGTTCGTCCATTTCTCTCCTCATGCTATGGAGTTCGCTTTCCATTCTGGATGAATTTTCTTTTGAAGCCCTTGTTCTTTTGTTGATTTGACTATTTGACTCCTCTTCATTATTTTTTCATTCAATTCTTCGATGTTGCTCCTCTTCATTCTAATTTCCTGTTGTCCATTATCATTCCTCATTCTAGGACTCAGTTGCTTTTCGCAGTTCTTCATTTTGGCAAGTCAACTCTGCTATATTGGCTGTGAGAGCCTATATCTGTTATGTTGCTTACTCTAGGTCCTTCTTGCACTACGAAAATCTCTTTTGTCAATTTGGGAAATGACTTGAATGATCAGTGTCCCTTTAACGCTAAACTGAAGATGCAGAAAATCGTTAGTTGAGTTCTCATCTATGCAGATGGACGTTGAGGATGGATTTATCTATGGACAAATGTGCAATAAGAGGTGAAATAAAGAAATGTGGATACATCGGTATGGTGTGTGCCAAAAACCCTCCAATGATAAAGTTAGATAGAATTCAATTGGAATATCACAATGTAATTCAATTTTGGGAGTATTTTTGGGATTAAAGTTGTGTACCTTTTGGTTTTGTTCCACTCTGGCTTTATAGTCATCCTGTCTTTAATTAGCAACAGATCTCTGCATTCATTCTTATTTGTAACAATTAATACATTACAAACTAATGTTTTGATTTGTGTAATGCCTTCTTTCCCATTGCTATTTCTGTTACTCTTTGGCATAAATGCTTGCCATAAATGCATAATGTGTCTTGGGTTCGTCCATTATGACTGACAAAACCGTTACAATTTGGACTCATCAGTACTAATCTATTTTCCTATTCTTTGCAAATAGGGCTTGTTATCAATTTAGAGAATTTTCATTCTTAATATTTTTCCTCTTTATTTGTTGGAGTCAAGCAAAAATCCTAGAAGATCAAATCCTACCCAATTATAGTCACTCGAAATCTTACATAATTGTTAGTGATTTTTTTTTTTAAAAAAAATTAATATTTTAAAATTTAATTCTGATGTTGTTTAAGGTAAATTAATTTTGTGTTACTTTTTTCAGTCACGATGGCGGAGGATGTTATCAACAATTTGGGGAAAATGAAGTTGACTGCAAAGGAAGAAGAAGTCATTGCTATTTCAAATGAGGTTCGACAGGAAGAAATTGAAAGTTGCACCCTAAGCCTGATTGGAAAGTTCCTTACATGCAAGCCTTTCAACAAAAAGGCGGCCCAAAGTATGTTGAGAAGAGCTTGGAGGCTTGAGGATGGGTTGCAAATCATTGAAGTTGGTACCAATTTGTTCCAATTTAAAATTGATCTAGAGTTTGAGTTGGAGCGGGTGTTGAAAGGAGGTCCGTGGACATTTGACAACCAATTCCTAATGTTGCATAAATGGCAATCAGGGATGACGGCGAAAATTGTCTAGTTTGATTTGGTCTCCCTATGGGTGCAAATATGGGGAGCACCGTTTGATATGGCCTGTCCCAAAGTTGCAGAGGAGGTGGGTAGTCATTTGGGAGTGATTGAAGAAGTAGAGAATCGCCGAAGGCAGGACTTGCAAAATTTGTTGATGAGAGTTAAGGTGGCTATCCCGATATCGAAACCAATGAGACGGGGATTTTTTTTAGCT
Organism: Quercus robur; assembly: GCF_932294415.1. Classification (NCBI taxonomy): domain Eukaryota; kingdom Viridiplantae; phylum Streptophyta; class Magnoliopsida; order Fagales; family Fagaceae; genus Quercus; species Quercus robur. The sequence goes on along the minus strand of NC_065537.1, from coordinate 53,426,616 downwards.
GGTTCGAATAGAAAAAAGATTTGGGTGTCATTTAAGTACAAGAGACTACCAATGTTTTGCCACTATTGTGGTTTACTAGGGCATGATCTTAAGCATTATGCTAATCACTTTGCTCTCACAAAAAATAGTAAGAAAGCACCATGGAAATATGGTGAGTGGTTGAAGGCAAGTGGGGGAAGATAGTGGGCAAATCAAGGAAAGAATCTTCGAAGTGATACGATGGTAGATGAAGGAAGTTGGAACTCTGCCAGCCAAGGAGTGGCGGCGGAAGAGGATAACAACCACGCAAACCCTAGTGAACACGAGGAAAGTGGAAAAGGAAAAAGTGATAATATCGGGACGGTTCCAGCTTATGTGATTAATGTCCCTAAGGCTTCAGCGTGTGTTGATACGATTATGGAATGGGGGGCATCGGGTTATAAAGGTAATAGCTCACAGGAATTAATTTCCTTATTTGAGGGGAATAAGGAGGAAGCAAGTTTGAAAGTGATAGGCAACATGATGCATGAGGGGTTTGCGCACGTGGAGAATAGGACATGTGATGGGCCGAAGACTTCAAAAAATAGGCCCACATGGACTAGGCTGGCCTGTATGGTTGTTGGATAGGAATTATCAATCCAACAACCTCTAACATTACTGGAAAAACGAGGATTGTGGCATAGTGGAGAGGAATGTGATGCAGAGCTAAGGGGCACATGAAAAAATGTGAAAAAATTCGTGGAGGTTTACACGATAGCGAAACGGCGAGGGTGCATGAACATCCTTGCCAGACACAATGAGACTATTAAGTTGGAACTGCCAAGGGCTTGGGAACCCTTGGACAATTCGAGGCCTTCGCAAACTTGTGAGGGATCAAGCTCCCAAGGTGTGTTTCTTGATGGAGACTCGCCTAGATAAGGAAGGATTTGACAAGCATTACAGAGAATTACCATTTCAGAATTAAATTGATAGTAAAGAAACCGAACACAGGGGGAGGATTGGCATTGATTTGGAAATCAAAGGTGCAATTGGATGTGGTTAGCTATACGGAGAATCATATTTTGGCTAAAGTTGTGGATGAGGATGGGTTTGAGTGGTACTTGACAGGCTTCTATGGTTGGCCCGATGCTAGCCAAAAACATAAATCTTGGGCTTTCTTGTCACACTTATCCTCAATGGTTGATGAGCCATGGTGTTGCATTGGAGACTTTAATGCTATTTTACTCTCATCAGAGAAGCAAAGCAGGCACCCACCATCGTACAAGTAGATGGAGGACTTTGGATTAGCGTTGGACTCATGTAGTTTGGTTGATATAGGATTCTGTGGCCATCTGTTTACATGGAATAATTAAAGACCAGGAAATGCTAACACAAAGGATTAGCTGGATCAGGCAATAGCAAACTCTGGGTGGAGGGAGAGCTTTCCAGCGAGCACAATTACACACTTATTCTCTCATGCTTTGGATCATGCCCCACTTATCTTACAAACCAAGACAAACCATGGGTTGAGAGGTAGAGGGGCGAACGAGTTTAAGTTTGAGGAGGCTTGGTTACTATGGGATGATTATGAAAGAATGGTGGTAGAGGCGTGGACTGCTAGGGGTAAAAGGGTAGATTCGGCCATGTCTATAATTAAAGAAAAAATAACAAGTTGTGGGATTGACCTTCATGCGTGGGGTTCTTCAAAGACAAACCCGGATACTGAAGAAATAAAAAGATTACAAAATCTGTTAGAGATCCTAAATACCTGTGAGCCTTTTGAGGAGACAAGGGCAAATTTTTTGGAAGCTAGCAAGTCACTTGATGCGTTGCTCCTTATGCATTAAATTTTTTTGGCATCAACGCTCTCGGATTCCTTGGCTTAGATATGAAGACAAGAACACTAAATTTTTCCATTCCACGGCTTCACAGTGACAACGAAGGAACTTTATTCAAGGAATTAGAGATCAGCAAGATAAATGGGTGGAGGAGATGGATGAAATGGTTGGAGTGGCAGCTGATTACTTTGGGTCTATTTTTAGTTCAGGTGGCAGCAACAAAATGGAAGAATGCAACAAAATGGAACAATACCCCATAAAGTGACCACAGATATGCTAGAAATTTTGTCTAGTGAATATTGTAGAAGAAATTAAAGCAGCGTTATTCCAGATGAGACCAACAAAGGCTCTTGGACCAGATGGTATGAATGCTCTCTTTTACCAGAAATTTTGGAATATTGTAGGTGATGATGTGATTGCTATTGTGTTAGATTTCTGGAATTTTGGTATCCTGCCGCCTGAAATAAATTATACTCCTATTATTCTTATTACCAAAATTAAGTCACCAAAGAAAATTATAGATTATAGACCTATTAGTCTTTGCAATGTAATTTTCAAAATTATTTTGAAGGTCTTGGCCAATAGACTTAAGATGATTCTTCCCCAGCTGATTTCTCCTTTACAAAGTGCTTTTGTTCCTGGTCGCTTGATTACTGATAATGTGTTGGTGGCATATGAAACTTTGCATGCTATGCACAATAGAAGATCTAGTAGAAAAGGCTCTCTAGCTTTAAAACTGGATATCAGCAAAACTTATGACAGGGTTGAATGGAGCTTTCTGAAGGGTATTATGTCTAAACTAGGCTTGCCAGATAGGTGGATTGATAGAGTTATAAGCTGTGTGACATCTGCTTCCTTTTCTGTATGCATCAATGGAAAGGCATATGGTAATATTCACCCCTCAAAAGGTCTTTGTCAGGGTGACCCCTTATCACCTTATTTGTTCCTTCTATGTGCAGAGGGTTTTCATCCCTACTGGCTAGAGCACAGGATGAAGGGTGCCTCCATGGGGTGGCCGTTTGTAAAAGAGCACCATGCATCTCTCACTTATTATTTGCGGATGACTCCCTATTATTTTGCAGGGCTAATCAAGAGGACGTGTAGGTTATTACAGAACTGTTGCAGACATATGCAACCTCGTCAGGCCAATGCATTAACTTTGATAAATCCTCGGTTTATTTCAACAGTAACACACCCATGGAATAGATGGAGAGAATTAAGGTGGATTTAGGGGTTCAGGAGGTGGATAGCTTTGAATCTTATTTGGGGTTACCCACGTTGGTAGGCCAGGCCAATTTCAAACCTTTTCATTCATCAAGGATAGAGTATGGAAGAATATCCAAGGTTGGAAGGGACAACTGTTGTCTACAGTAAGGAAGGAAGTTCTTATCAAAGCAGTGGTGCAATCTATCCCTACATATACTATGGGAGTCTTCCTACTACTGGTGAAGCTATGTAATGACCTTAATGCTATGAGTGCAAGGTTTTGGTAGGGGCAGATTGGTAATGAAAGAAAAATCCATTGGAAGAGCTGGAATGCACTAGCTCAACCTAAGAAAGTAGGTGGAATGGGATTTCGTGACATACGGAACTTCAACCTAGCAATGTTGGCCAATCAAGGATGGAGGTTATTGTAGGGAAAAGACTCTTTGGTGTATGGATGTTTCAAAGCCAAGTACTTTCCACAATGCAGTTTTTTTGGAAGCTTTCAGATGTGCCCAATAGCTCTTATGTGTGGAAAAAGTCTCTTGGTAGCCCAACCAATACTGAAGAAGGGATGTTGTTGGAAGGTGGGTGTGAGAGACTGCAAAACCTCAGGTGCTCTCAAAAAAAGAGATTTAGGTGTTTTCAAGGGCACTTCCCTTTTTGGGTAAGTGGTGTGGAGTCTCTACTTATTTTTTATACAAAAAAATAAGAAAAAATTACATACAACTTTACATGACCAAAAAGTTTCATTGTCATTAATTGAATAAAAATACAAACTTGATAGATTGAATATTACAAGGTTTGAAGTTCTAGTTACAATCTACCAAAGAATTACATGACTTTTTGTCTTAGTTACAATCTACCCAAAAAATAAAAAGAAAGACAAAGTCTAGGTCTACTAATCCAAAATAAACTAAGTTCGGAGGTTAGGTTACGAAATGGGAAGGTGTTAGGCACCCATTCCACTCCGACAGAGTTTGGTTTTCTAGACTCATATGACCAATATACCCTTTATGCATGATATGAATGATATGTTGCATACATGACAAACTTAGCCAAAACTGATTCACCTGAATCTATTTTTATGAATGTGCCCTCTTCTTTTAAAGAAAAATTCAGATCTGCTTTTGTAAATGAAAATTTGATTTGATTCATTAAAAAGTAACTAGATTTGTTTTTGTATAGGTAAAAAAAAAAGTTTTGTAAAGAAAAATCAAATCTATTTTTGGTGAATAAAAAAAATTAGTTTTTAGTTTTTAAAATTTTTTTTTTAATCAGATCTATTTTGTAACAAAGTAAAAAAAAAAAAAAAAAAAAAAAAAAAGATTTTGGTTTATATGTTAAAAAATCAGATCCATTTTGTAAGTAAGAAAATCTAGATTTGTAAGGAAGAAAATAAGATCTATTTTTTTTATTTTTTTTTTATTTTTATTTTTATGAATAAGATGAGAAAAAAGACTTTTTTTAGAAGAGGACTACACCAATGAAATAAATCTACGTTACATGCATCAAACAAACCATCACAACTTTTGACTTCCTCTTTTAAGTTCTAAAATCTACTATTTTTGTGACAAATGAAATTTTTATTAAAAAAAAAATCAAATCGTATTTAAGAAAAATACAAATAAGTTTTGATGTTAAAAAAATCATATCTGTATTTAATGAAAATACAAATCAATTTTGAGGTGTAAAAAATCCAGATCTATATTTAATGAAAATATAGATCTGTTTTGATATGTAAAAAAATTCAAATCTGTATTTAATGAAAATACAGATCAGTTTTGATATGTAAAAAATTTCAGATCTTTATTTCATGAAAATACATATCTGTTTTTATGTGTAAAAAATTTCAGATCTGTATTTAATGAAAATACAGATTTTTTTTTTTAGTTTTAAAAAAGATTTATTAATGAGCAAAATTTTGAAACTCAAAAGGAAAATCATAACAACAAGAGAATTATTTAAAGACATATTTTAACAAAGTTTATGCAACTCATAGCAACAACATTAGAAATTAAAATAAAAAACATCCTAAGTCTATTCATGCATCATCAAGTAAATTTTTTTTTTTTTTTTGAAAACCAAAAAAAAGGAAAAAGAAAAACTACCTCTTGCATGGACGTGCTCTTCTTATTGAGGGATATTTTAGGGTTCAAAGAAGTTTATTCAATTATCTTTGAAACCTAAAATATCTTGCTTACAAAAAAGAAATTCCTAAGGCTAGAGCCTCCAAAACGTCTTTAATGTAAGAGAGAAAATAATAAAAAAGAAGAGTCAGAAAGAGGGGAACTCAGAGAGCGTGAAAAAGTGTGCTGAATTTTGAGATGCAACCTCTATTTATAGAGGCTGAGATGTTCGAAAAAATTAGCTAAGTGATCAGAATATGAACTGGGACGCATCCTTATCTCTAAAAAATCGAAAAGGATGTGTTTTAGATCAATCCAAATGCCCTTGGGCTGGGGTTCGAATTTGTGCCGATTGGCGCTCCAAAAGTGCCGAATGGCCCTTTTGGGTGCCGGTCCCTCATTTGAGTTTTGGTCCATTTTGGACTCCTTTTTTGAGGTTTTTTGAGTCGAGACTTGCACTTATATGCGTTTTTAATCCATATTCTAAAAATTAAACTCTTTTTCTGATAATTCAGGACTTTTTAGCAATGATTATCTTGTAGATAAATACTCCAAAAAATCTTGATTATCCACCATTTTATTATTATCCGATTATTCCTTTTATTCCTATGCAGGCAAGCCTATTTTTGACACTAACAATTAATCACAAAATTATTTAATTAATTTTAATTGTCTAGCCAATCAGAATTAATTTAGATTGATCATTTGTGATTGATTCTACCTAAACATAATGCATGCTAACCATGCAAACTTGATCATGCGATATCTTTCAATCCGATAGTCCGATTTAGAAATCGGGCATATCGTCACGATCGTTAGAATCTCAAGATCATTTTTATGATATGCAATGAATGAATTAATGCATGTAATGCAATCATGAATTTTGGGTATATAAATGGTTATTCTAGCTATTTCCTTGATTAAATCATGGGTGCAAAATCGAGTGTCTAGAGTGGGGAATGGCAACTCTATTTGGATCATGCAAGACAAGTGGATCCCAAATCACCCCACTAATCGAGTATTACATTAGCCAGTGGATGAAGATGGTGAAGGGAGAGTCAGTGAGCTTATTGATTGGACAGCACATGAATGGGATCGGGGTTTAATTGGAGCAAAATTTACTAGGGAGGATGTGGAAGCCATTCTTCACATCCTTTTAAGCAGAAGAGATATACGGGATTCTGTTGTGTGGCTTCCTAATGAAGATGGAGTTTGTTCAGTAAAATCGGGGTGTTGCATAGCTAGATTGCTTTCTAGGGAGATGAATGGAATGGAGGGGAGCTTTGGTGCACAGAATAGGGGGTCGATATGGCCAAGGTTGTGGAAGCTCCATTTAACAAATAAGATTAAAATTTTTTGGGTGGAGGGCATGCCAGGACATCCTACCAACGAGAGAAAATTTGGCTCGTTGAAAAATTATCGAAGATGGTGTATGTGATCTCTATAAGCAAGGGTCAGAATCGATTCTCCACGTTTTGTGGGAGTGTGGGTTAGCTAGAGATGTTTGGGCGGGCAGCTAGAGATGTTTGGGTGGGCAGCAAGGGACGATTGCAGAAGTGTGTGGGTGGCCAAGCTGACTTTATTCAACTGTTTGACGAATTGACGGATAGGTTGACAAGTGAAGAGCTCGAAATTATTCTGGTTCAGTGTTGGATCATTTGGAACCAAAGAAACTCTGTTTTACATGGAGGCATTTTGCAAAATCCATCTCAGCTTGTTCAACGAGTTGCGAAGTTGTTGGAGGAGTATAAGGAAGTGCAAGGGCAGTTGGCTATCTCTACCCATCTCGGTTCAGTGCAGTTGTGGGAGCCACCTGTGGGATTAATTTACAAAGTGAATGTTGATGTTGCTGCCTTTGCAGGAATAAACGCATCAGGAATTGGGGTGGTTGTGCGCAATGAAAGGGGAGAAGTCATGGTGTCTCTAGTGGCCAAAGGACCATTGATGCAAGATAGTGAGGAAGCTGAGGTGCTAGCATGCCAAAAAGTATTGGAGTTTGTTGTGGATGCAAGTTTCACAGACTTGTTGCTAGAAGGGGACAACATGAGCGTGATGAAGTCCATAACATCTATAAGATCCAATAGATCACGATTGGGTCATATTTATGAGGACATTCATTGTATTGCAGTAGGCTTCCGAAGCTTTTCTGTCAACTTTGTTAAGCATAGTGCAAACTCAGTGGCCCACTCTTTAGCTAAATTTGCTAGCAATGTAGATGATGAACTAGTCTGGTTGGAAGAATCTCCACCACCAACCCTTGAGGCCCTGCATTTCAATTCTCATCGCTTTAATCAATGAATGAACTTTCATTTTGCCTTCAAAAAAACTAATTAATAGAAGAATGTACGGTACTAAATTTGAATAAAGATTTTATAAGAATGAATAAGAGGGAAATGTTTATTTCATACCACTTGCATTGAAATCGTGACTTTAAATGATTCCAATTCAAAACATTTTGAACTGAAAACGTGATTGCAATGATTGGTGTGCACTAATATTTGCCCTAAATAAAAATCCAAACAGACACTAAGACACACTTTTTGGATACAATTTCGTTTCATTGCATTCTTCACACTTCAAAGTTCCCTTTGGTAAAAATGAGTGATTTAAGTTAAGTGGCAACAGATAGTAGACATAACGAAGCAAAAACATATTTTGCTTGACTAAGGAAATACGGCCTGTCACATACTCAGAAAACTTCAAATAGGAGTAGTTCTTATCAATTTTGACCATATTACCTTATGATGATTTGATGTTGTTTAGGGTAAATTAATTACTATGACCATTTCAAGGTCGTCACTTGATGTTGCCTTTATTAAGTAAGTTAAGTAACCATGTCCACAATGTGGGGAGGCTCGAAATGACACGTATAACAATAAATAATGAGATGTATAATCATTTCTATTTTTTTTTAGTGATTACACTGTAATGAAATTAATTGTAAGAAGAATGTAAGGTACTAAATTTGTATTTTGAGATTTTATAAGAATGAATAAAAGGGCAATGTTTATTTCATACCACTTGCATTGAAATTGTGACTTACCCTATTTGTGTTTGTTTATTTATTTTCTTTTATTTTTTATTTTATTTTTCAATTTCATTAAGGGGCTTTCTGTTTGGATAGACATTTTGGTAGTTCAAAAATATACCTATACCTTACGTTTAAAGTTTAAACTAAGACAAAAGGCTATTTTGGATATACACCACTGTTAGTTTATTTAAAACCTTCTCCCCTCTTCCCTTGTGTGTGTGTGTGTGTGTGCGTGCGTGTTAAAATACTTAGTATTCTTAAAAAAAAAAAAAAAAAAAAAAAAAAAAAAAGTTTAAATAGAGACAAAATTGGAAGACAACCCAATAAAAATACATCTTAAACTCCCACATAAAGCATGACCTACAAAATGTGACCACTTTCTGGTAGTTTACAAATTGAAATTCAATTTCAAACGCATTGTTCAGTTTCATCAAATTGCTTCTATTTCACCCTAACCAATACCATCGCACAAGGTTTTCTTCACTATTCATTTAATTCCCTTTATATAACTGTTTTTCCCACCTCACCCGCACCGCTTTGTCTTTGTTTTCTCAAATCAGTGGTACTGATATATTTTCCTATTCTCTTCAAATAGGGTTTGCTATCAATTTAGAGATTTTCATCCTTACCCATTTTCCTCTTTATTTGTTGAAGCCAGGGAAAATCCTAAAAGATCCAATCCTACCTGATTATAGTTGCTGGCAATCTTACAAAATGGTTAGTGATTTAAAAAAAAAAATTTTAATTTTCGGGTTTTCCTTAAGTTATATTAATTTTAAGGGGGATTAAATTGATTTTATTTTTGTATTTGTGGGTTGCATATTATTAAGATTTTCATTGTCATTTGTACTTTTTAGTATGGGTAATGCTAAATGAGAAAATGTGAGTAGTAATCAGGTTATAGCTGTACAAATAAGACGTGTTTTTGGTAAAATTGACACTGTTATGGTTTATATGAGGAAAGCCTTTTCCTACAATTACATTCTTGAAATCTTTTGGCTTAATTATCTAAATAGCCATATGGGGTTCTAGAGTTGTTTAGTCTATACTTCTATTAAACCAATACCATTTGTTAGGGACATATTTTATGTAATTGGCTAATTCTTTGACAAAATATACTTTACTTGTAATTGGGTAGATCTAGGATGGGTATAGTACTTTAAGAAACATGTTGTTTAAGCCAAGTATTAAAGCCATGAAGATTGGACCAAGAAATAAGTGAAGAAAAGCTATTCATTAAAGCTCGACAGATACCTCGATAGAAACAGTATTTATCGAGACTTAAGAACGAATCTCGACAGAAGCTCGACAGAAGCTGAATCTGTTGAGATCTACGAAATTAGAATTTCTAGATTTGATTTTTGGCTCATGCTAACATGTATGTGTAGGGTTTCTTTTCTCACAACCCTAGACATATATAAGGCTTATTTTAAAAGCCGTTATACATGGAGAGCACATGCATTGAGTGACCTAGTGCCTTATTCTCTCTACAAGAAGTTACTGTGTTTTTTGCACCTTAAGGTTTTGTAACCAAGTACTTCTTGATCTTCATTGTTGATGAAGTGAAGAACTTTACAGCCAACAATCTTCTTCAAGTTGCTGGAGTTAGTCACGTAATAGGATTTGTGCATCATTGGTTAGTTATGTACGGAGATTTGTGCAAAAGGGTGGCGTTCATATTTTGAAGAGTTATTCATAGGTTCTGAAGTGGTAGAAAGTTTCTGCTGTAAGTTTATCTACTAGGATTGTAGAGTCTAGAGACAAAAGTTTTATACTAGATCTGAAACTTCTCTTTACTATAGTGAATTGCTTTTCGGGAAGGTTTCTCCCCAGATTTTTTACTGTGAAACTAGTTTGTTTCATTGGTTTTCCTGAGTCATCATATCTTGTCTTATTTACTATTTCGCTGTGCATGATATTGATGTTTGTTTGTTTTAAAAAGGTTTATTCATAATAAATCTAATTAACAATTTGAGTTTAAAACTTGTTAATTCTATCAACTGAGGTTTAAATTTCCCAACACCATTCTCTAGTGTCCTTTTTTGCTCCTTTTTTGTATATATTTCTCTTTGGTAGTCAATTGGTATAAACTATTGAAACAGACACTTTTTAGGACTTTTGGTTTCCTATGTTACTTTTCAAAGCTACTGTATCAACTGTCAAGGCTTTCACTTGGGTATCAATTTGGTGCTTCTATTGGCACTTGGCAGAAAGTGGAACCTAAGTATTGGGATAAATGCTACGTTAGTACCTTAATTAAGCTCCACGTTCTTCTCTTTTGGTTCTTTGGGAGTCCATTCAAGTCTCAAACCTTTGTTAACACTCTCTCGCATGTTTTGTTCTTAAGAGTTGGTTTGTCTCTACTTCTCTTTCTATATTGCATTAATTATGTAGGTGTGGAATTTTGTTTCATTCCTGTTTCCTCCTTCTCTATAAGTGAATGATTTTTAGTTGTGATTTTTGGCTCAAATGGTTATGATTTATAGGAATAATTGTATTTGGTGAGTGATTAGCTTTACGGATCTTATTGTCAAATTAGACGAAATTATGCTGACGACCTTAGTTTTTCATTTTGAGTGTTGATGCCAGGATTCATGCGGGTGAAACAAAGGACTTGAAGTAGTTGAGATCTTAAAGAGGATACAAAATTCACCTTTTATTAATTTCAATGTCAGGATTCTAATCTGCAAGTATGGATGCACAATCCAAGCTTTGTTTGAATTTATAACAATGATGGCAGCTTGTCAACCAAATATGTTGTGAGAGGTTGTAATAAACCTTGAATCTTCACTTTAATTTTTACTTACAGTTGCATTTTTTGGCATTTTATTGGCTTTTTAAAACCATTTTTGTTTTTACTATTGTGTTTGATCAATCTTTATTTAATCATCCTATTGTTTGGCAGACTTCCTATTAAGCAAGCGCATAAATTTGAAATTCATACTTAAATTTAAGACCCTTGATAGGACAAAAAATTCTATTGGTTTGAGTAATCATAAAAACATTTGCACCAGAAATTTCCTCATTTCACATTCCATCATGACTACTCAGGAGCTCACAAAGATGAACTTCACCACAATTGAAAAAAAAAAAAGCCTACAAGAGTGGGCCAAAATTGCTTTTACCCCTTTCTCACAAACTTTTCAGCAAAATGCCCCATATCTGAAACTAATTAGGAAAATGCCCCTGTATTGAAACTCGATTTTTAAAAAATTGAGTTTGAAATGTAAAACTCGAATTTTTTCAAGGAACTCGAGTTCCAGAAAATTTTAAATTTTTATTTTATTTTTTTTTATTTTTAGATTTTTAGTTCGCTATAACTCGATTGTCCAAAAATTGTGTTTCAAAATAAGGGCATTTCCATAAATAGCTTTAGATATATGGCATTTTGTTGAAAAGTTTTGGCAAAAAGGGCAAATGTCCATTTTCTCCAACAAGAGTGTAAGTGGCAAGATAAATAACACCATTATTTTGATCATCAATTTTTTTTTTTTTTAAAAAGTTGATCTAATATTTTCTTTTTTGAGGGTTCATCTATAGTTGCACAAAACAATTAAAATAACAGGACTGTTCAAACATATTCCACTAAATTTTGATCTTTAAAACTTAACATTTTTAATTTATTGACATATGATGATAATATTTAGCACTTCTACATTGTTTACGAATAAAAGCATATCTTTGGGAAAAACAAATCCAAGCATATAGGTTTTTGCCTTCTAGTAAAATATATATTGATAAAAGTTGAGGTTTGCAAATCATTAATTTGGGACTTCAATATATTAACACTAGTCTTATCATGCGAGTTTCATGCATTCAATGGGGTTTTTTTTTTTTTTTGGGTTTAGTGTTATGATTTTTAATTAATCTCAATTTGAAGTTTAAATGTTTGTCCACTAATATTATACATTTGTAGGCTATTAATACAATCAGGAGCGTTAGAGGCTAGTTTCAAAATATGAACACACTAACACGAAAATTTAGGATTTCTTAGATTAGTAATTTTACATCTTTAACCTTATTATTTATCTTTTCAAATATGTGAATTTGAGGGTATTTTAGGGCTTGATTGGTAGGAGGGTTTTTGTTTTTGTTTTCAAAATAGTATAAAAACAATTTCAAAAAAATTGAACTTGAACTAGTTTTCATATAATAATTTTTATATTATACATGTTTGGTTCCCACTTTTAAGAACAATTTTCAAAATACTAAAAACAAAAAATAATTTTTTGGGAGACCATTTCTAATTTTGATATTAATATATATATATATATATATATATATTTACAAAAAGTAACGTGTAGAATTTGTAGATTACTTTTTTTTGTGTGTGGATAATGATAAGGGAATATAGTTCATCATGTATTTTTTATTATTATTAATTTTTTTATGATAAGTTTCAAATTTGAAGTGTAGGAATTCTTTTTGTGATAAAGATAAGCTCCTTAATTTAAGATATAAAAGAGTTTGGACAAATATGTGGAGTCCACTGTTTTCAATTTATTTACAACTATGTCATTAAAAACATTTTTTGTATCTTGAAAACACCCCCTTAGATGTTTTCAAAATCCTATTTTAAATCTGGAAAATAGGATATAGTTTTTTGAAAACTGTATTTAGAAATTATTAGCCAAACAATAAATTCAAATGTGGGACCCACCATTTTATGGATTGCAAAACAAAAAACTATAGTTAAATACTCTTACCAAACGTGCCCTTAAGCATCCAAAATTAGGACCCCAAACATGAGAAACTCAATAAATAGTAACTAGCCTCATCACATGAGACTTTTTTTTAAAAATAATTTTTTGGGTTTACACGTTTTACTCATGACATTGTTTTTTACATAAATTTCATCATGCTACTTAAAGGTGTATAGACTTAGCTCTTGAAAATGAAAGAAACGAATACACCAAACCAAATCAAGATGTATTTAAATATAAACATAGTCACATTGGTGGTAATGATTTCTCTACAGCATTTGATTTTAGAACCAAATGAACTAATAAAATGAAATATAATAATAATAACAACAACAACAACAATGAATTAGAAAAAGAAAAAGAAGATAACGACTTGCCCAGACGTACCCCAAATCCTCACAATCTCATCTTTACTTTTGTTAAAAGAAACATATTTCTTTGAAAAGAAAGACAGTGTTGAAGTGAGGAAAAAAATTGTGGAGATCAAAGGAACTGTGAAAATAGACTTGAGAAAGAGATAAAGAAGAAGAAATTTTTTTAAAACAGAGTGTGACTTGAAAAAAATTACGGAAGCAAAAAACCACAAACTAACAAATTAATAATTTCAACAATACCTTTCTAAAATTTGAGATGGTGATGAGGTGAGTAAAAAGTTGAGGCAGTCTAAAAGTATGTGCAAAGAAATCGAAAAGATATGTAAAAAGTGTGGGGGATATATCTAAATAGAGATAATAATATATACGAATTTTTAGGAAAGCAAAAGATGTTTTCAGTTTTTAAAATTTGTTAAATCGTTTAGTGATAAAAAGTTTCAAACAATTTCATTTTGGCAATTAGCAAAAAAAAAAAAAAAAAAAAAGAGAGAGAGAGACAGAGAACTTTTGTGGGGGGGGGGGGGGGGGGGAAACAGTTTTTATTTTTTATTTTTTATTTTATAAAAAGGAAGTTGTATTAGTAGTTGACTACTAATGTGAGAGAGAAATGTGGATGTGGAAAAAAATAGTTTAGTGTAAAAACTTGGGCCATTTCATTTTGGCAATTAGAAAAAAAAAAAGAAAAAAGAAAAAAAAAAGCACATATGTGGAAGAAAAAAAAAAAAGTAGTTTTATTTATTTTTTCAAAAAGAAAAAGTTGAATTAGTACTTAACAACTAACGTGGGAGAGAAATTTGGAGGTGAGAGAAAAAACTTTAAAAAAAAATTTTAGCTAAAAATTTGTAGTTTTTAAATTATTAATTTTACATATCTAACCCTATTATTTAAACTATACAAATGGATGAATTTGAGGGTATTTTAGACATCTAAATTAAGAATCCCAGCCAAGAAAAAACTCTAAAATAGTAATACAGATATGGATATAGATATATATGTGTGCTGAAAATTTGCAACCTAAATTTAAAGAATTGGGAGAACGTGAAAATATTTGGGGGTTATTTATATGGTTTACCCTGTAGTTCCGTCAAAAGAGTGGCCGTGCAGAGATTCAAAGGTTGACTAAGGGTTCTACAATTTCAGCTCCTACAAGATGTGCATGCATGAAACGTGTCCGTCTGAGGTCACCAAGCTCCTATTTCTGTCACCATGCCACAACATTAGCCACATGGCTCTTCAACCTTCTTTCTTGCTCCCTATAAATCAACCCCTAGAAACTGAACCTGATCCATTCCTCTCAAAAAAATCAATCTGATTGGAACAAAAAAATAATAATAATAAATTAATGGCAATGGCTTTCAGGGGAAATGTAAGTGCTTCACTCTCATTTTTTCTTCTTCTTTTTCTTTCGTATGGTTCATTTTTTTATGCTTATAATGTGAGTCATATATATAATGTAGAGCTACTGGAAATCAATGCTAATCCGACAACTAGGAGGAAACCGATCGTTTGCAACATCAACCGCTCCCAAATTTGCACCAACTGTTGATGCTGCTCATGCAGATAATAGCTTAAGTTCCAGGTTAGTCGGATTATTTTTGTAATTGCATTTTGCAGGAGGTACATTGCATATTTATCTTTTGGATGGCATATTTCCTCGAGTAACAATTAATGTTACAAATATTACCAACTACTATATATCTTAGATTCTTAATTCTCTCTTATATAAAGGATAATGCCAAATGTACTACAAATGTTACTACAAAATGATCAATAATACACAAACATGTTAGTTAATGTAATTATCCCTTAAGTTTTGTAATATCTTTAGTAATTTCTATTTCTTAATTGTGTTTAGAAATTGACAAACCACTTTGGAAGTTTATACAATGAATTTTTAATAACACTAACATCACATTTTATGAATTCCTTGGGAGATAATAATTATAGAATTCCTTATTTATCTATACTATTTATAAGAAGGTTCTCCTCTTTTGATTGTACTTTTATGTGGTTTAAAAAATACTCTTAAATCTTATGTTTAACAAGAAAAAAAAAAACCTTGAAAGCAACCTAGTAAAAATATATCTCTAACTCTATTTAAAATGCTTACAAAATAGGACACTTTCCAACTAATTCATGTCTTAAAATAAACTTATCCAAAATAAGAAGGAAAAAAAAAATTGCGACACTAGACCAAAAAAAATGCGTACTAAAATACCCTCATACAAATTCTTAAATTCTTTAAAATATAAGAAGGTATTTAGTATCAAATAATACCATGTAAGCGGTATCCAAATCCAATAAGTGTGAGATATGTTAGTAAAAAATAATTAATTTACTAACAATTGAAAGACGTGTTAGTGGTTAGTTATTTTTATTGGATTTTGATATGGATGACGTTGTATTATTTGATATAAAATACTTTTTCCTAAAATACCCCTATCTTTTTGTTAAATAATTTTAAATTAAAAAACACAAACTAATTAAAAGAGTAATTATTATTCTTAAGTTTTAGGTTTTTTCTTTTATTTTCTACACTCAGCCTAAAACTTAGGACATTATCTTTATCTCATTTTTAAACATTATTCCACCTTACCTAAGGTTATCTTACCTTATCCTTTTTTTTCTTTTTCTTTTTTAAATACACATATTTATTTATATATTACTTTTAAATGTTATAGCACTAAACCAAAAATAAATAAATAAATAAATAACATTATTATACGTGTAAAGTGTGTGTAATGAGTCTAGTAATAATCATAATCTTATAAATACCTCTGTCATGCATGAACTCTTTTTTCTTTTTGTAATAATTTTTTAATACAATAAGATCATGAAGGCATCTATGTGGGTATTCTCTGCAGGCTGGGTTTGAAGTTTGAGTTAGCCCCATTGTATGTGCTGCTGGGAATGGTTGGGGCAGGTGTGATTATAGGGATTCATACGGTGAAGCAGCAGCTCATGCATTCCCCAACGGTTCGCGTCAACAAGAAGAGGAGGGTATCCTTGCCGGAGATAGAGGATCCGGAAGTTATTATCAACAATTCCGATAAGTTCGTGAATAAATCTTTCCTCAGGAAGGTGGCTCACATTCAGGATCGCAAACCTGTCCTCCCTGATCCCACCCGCGCCGACCCATATGCTCGGTCTGTTTTCTTTTCTCCATATAACTCCTCTTTACACTTTTTTTTTTTCTTTGGAAAACACTAAAATTACTATCAATTTTATTAGATAACTCTTACAAATTAAGGATGTAAATATTAATAAATGTGATTGGTGTCATTTCAACAATATATATTTATTAAAAAATGGTAACGCATTAGTTTGTAAAGGTTTTAGATAATATTTTTAGCATGCATACATGTACTAACGAAAATTCTTGCTTGAAAGTGGCAGACCTCGAACTGCAGAGACCCTTAAAACGGTTGGAGTCAACCCAACTGGCCAGTGAATTCTATCTCGGCAAGCTGAATCAAAATCTATTAGTTTCTCTCATAGTTAATCTTGTGAAGAAAACAAAAAAAGAAGATGGTGTCACGTTTGTACATAGAAAGTTTTGTCATTTTTGTTTTTGTTTTTCTTCGTTCATTACTTCAGTTGTGAATGTTACACGTACAAGCTGGGATCCCTCACTTGAGACTATTTTGGAGTGTGTGGAAGAGGATCGTAGGACCTCTCATTTCTTGTTTTCCTTTGTTTTTTTGGTTTTTGCTTTCGAATAAAACTACGACACCTGCATTTGTTATTATTTACTTAACTCAAGCCCAATAGAGGAATTCCCTATGCTTTCCCATTGCAAAAAAAGCAATTTCTTGACCAAAAACCAGTAGATTCCTTAAACTCAGAAATCATTAGTTATGCAGCGTTTAGATAGAGTTAATGCGCGTCCAGCGTTTGTGTTTTCTGCTTTTTATTTTTATTTTTTATTTTTTTTAACCAGTGCATTAAAGCAAATGAACAATAGCTCACGTGTGAACAATAACTTTTCTATTTTTTTTTTTTTTTCAATTTTCAATTTTTAATTTTCAACAAAATAAACGCACATTTAATGTAAATGCTTAAGAAACAACGAAAATTTGACATGGGATATGATGTTAATACATCTTTCGAAAAATTAAGACAATACATGACTAGGACATGACAATTACTTAACTAATTAACGTTTGTTTTATCAAAAAAGAGAAGATATAAAACTGAATATCTTCTTAATTAACTAATTACATAAACCTCTGTTCTATATATGAGAAGCTTTAACAGAAAACTAACTGCCTGCCTAAACATAAGCTAACCAATAGAAACAAGACAGCCGTATTGGTAAGACATGTACACATCACGTGTTGCCAAACAGTGTTACAAGGCTGGTGCTAAAACGACAGTAGCTTTAAGCAGAATACTTTTTTTTTTTTTTTTTTTTTTTTTTTTTTTTTTTTTTTTTTTTTTTTTAAGATGAAAGTTAGAATAAGCAGAAGACTTGCTGTTAAATTGACTATTTCTTATTTCTTCTTTAATTTGATCTTCATACCTTGTTTTGTTTATCTTCTTCTTATTCTGAAATTTATTTTTAGAAATATTTTATATAACTTTAGGTATAATTTAAAACTCAGTAAACAAGCAATAACTATCAAATGTTTGAAAACATATTTAAAATTAACTTAAGAGTAATAATAGATAATAATTAATTAGCATAAATATAGTGGTATTCATAAAATGATGTTTAAAGTACAAATCAAGAGTTCAAATAAACAATAATCAACATCAAACTAAGAAAAAAGAACTAACAAGCCTTTGAGATGATCCACTAATAAAATCCCCTTTGTTGTGGTTTTTTATTTTTTATATATTGAGTTTAACCATATTTCACCTGTTGGAGTGTCAGCCTTCCTAAACTTGGATTTGTTTTTGGGAGTTAAGGCCCAAACTTGATATTAGCCCAAAGAAAAATGATGGCTACAAGTTTACCTCTTTGACCTACAAGAGAAACTATCCCAAAATTCTAGAACCCTTGTGAATTTAAGTTTTTTATTTTTTTAATTATTATTTTAATTTTTTTTTTTTTAAGGAAACATATTTTGCCTTTTGCAACTTTCCACCTGCGTCAAAATCAATACATAATCATAATAATACTACTCATACAAACAAGCATTTTATTCAAACAAAATGATCATAAAAACTAAGAAAATTAATGAGAATTATGTTGGAAAAATAGCATGGAGTGAATAAAAAATTGATGTGTTCTATATTCACTTAAAGATGTTATTATAAGTGGTGAAAATCCTTGAGTCCCACATTGGAAATAATAGAAAATATGAGCTTTGGGCTGGATAGTGGGTTGAGCTTTAGGCATGTGTGGACTAGGCCCATTTATCCAATTAATAATAATATTTTATTATTTTATTATTGAGTCAGAGTATGTGCAGAGCAGTAATCTCTGAAACAGTGTTTCAGTTTGAAGTTACGTATAGTTTTATTGTCCCTCATTCATGAAAAAAGAATTTTTCAGAAAAAACTCTCCCAGTGAGATTTTTGTTCATTCATTTTGTGTCAAAGAGAGAGAAAGAGGCATTGAGTAGTTCGAAGAGCACGACCTTGAGTGCTTCATCTTCATGCTGTTTGATCATTTTATCTTGGGAGACAGACGTCCACGAGTTTCAAAGCACCACAGTGAAAGTGTGAGAGACGAAATCTGCTTTAAAGAGATTGTGTAAAATACAAGACTTAATCTCATTGTTCATCTTTTCAAGCATTTGGTCTGTGAGTCTTCAATTATTTGCAAATTTCTTATTATTTATATTCAATATTTATTTATTATTTTTACCTATTATATCAATTTGTGTTATTATTTAATTTTAAATCTGTGTATTATTCTTTTTACTTTATCATATCAGTAAATTATTGATATATGTCCAACCATTTTAAAGTAGATTTTATTTACTCTTGTGATTTACGGTAAAAGGAATTCTGTGATCGTTGATATACGTAAATCGGCAATTGTTTATATATTAGGCAAAACTTGAAAACTGGGTTTGTGTTTATCGTTTGGCGTGAATACCTACTTGTTTATATTATAAATTAATTTGTGATCTTCAAAAGTTGATTACGTGTTTGACTGTGCTTGTGATAATGATTTTTTCAATGTCATTCATCTTCTTTAATTATATTATATAATATTAAGATATTTGTCTTACTTGAATCTTTTTTTTTTTGGATGGGAGTCTTACTTGAATCTTTGTTTGGCTGGGGTTTGTTTACATTTGTTCAGTTATTGTACGATTATGCCTGCAAGTTGGTGTTTTAAATATTGGTTGGATACAATATTATATATGCTTATGACGATGTAGTGATTCACGTGGCTCTTTAATCTCTTTTTCTCTATTGGCTATGTATTGTCTATTCTACATATGTGATTGTTCAGACTCAGTTGTTTAGTTTGTTTGTTCTGTGCGTGCTTCTTTGTGCAATTCGGTGTGATAGTTGGCTTGACTTTCTTTTTGCACAGTAACATTTTTTAAGGACAATTTTTTTGAATTTTGTTGAACACAGATGTCAAACAAAATTGTTGTAAATCCTGTAGTGGCTTAAACCAACATGAACTTTTCTGCTGTGATTTCTGAAGTGAACTTGGTAGGAGGAAATACCAAGGAATGGTGGGTGGACACTTGGGCTACTCGCCATGTATGTTCAGGAAAGAAAATGTTTTCTACATATAATCCTGTGGGTAATAGAAGAAAATTTTTCATGGGAAATTCGTCAACCTCAAAGATTGAAGGAATTGGAAAGGATTTGCTCAAAATAACTATGGGTTTGTTTCTTACTTTGAAAGATGTACTACATGTGCCAGAAATTCAAAAGAACCTTGTATCCGGTTCATTGTTGAGCAAGAATGGTTTCAAGTTGGTTTTTGAGTTTGATAAATTTTCACTCTTAAGTGGAATGTATGTGGGCAAAGGATATTTGAGTAATGGCCTATTTAAGATGAATGTAATGACTGTTATTGATCATAATAAGGGTGTATCTTCTGTTTACATGCTTGAGTCATCTAATATATGGCATGGTAGATTGGGTTATGTTAATTATCATACTTTACATAGACTAATTAATTTAAATTTATTGCCTAAATTTGAAATTGATTTTGGTCATAAATGTAAAACTTGTGTGGAAGCTAAGATGGCTAGAGCATCTTTTAAATCAGTTGAAAGAAGTACTGAACCTCTAGACTTAATACATAGTGATGTATGTGACATGAAATCTATACAAACTAGAGGTGGTAAGAAATATTTCATCACTTTCATAGATGATTGCACTAGATACTGTTATGTGTACTTGCTAAGGAGCAAGGATGAGGCAATTGAGGCATTCATGCAATATAAGAATAAGGTTGAGAATCAACTCAACAAAAAGATTAAGGTTCTAAGGAGTGATAGAGGTGGGGAATATGAATCACCTTTTGGTGAGTTCTGTTTATAGCATTGTATTGTTCATCAAACCACTGCACCTTATTCACCTCAGTAAAATGGAGTTGCTGAAAGAAAAATAGAACCTTAAAAGAAATGATGAATATAATGTTGATAAGTTTCGGTTTACCGCAGAACTTGTGGGGGGAAGCTATTCTTTCCGCCAATTATATTCTTAATAAATTGTCTAGAAAGAAAACCAAAAAGACGCCATATGAGTTATGGAAAGGTAAAAAGCCTTCCTATCAATTCTTAAAGGTGTGGGAGTGTTTGGCAAAGGTGGTTGTCCCTATTCCTAAAAGGATAAAGATAGGATCAAAATCAGTGGATTGTGTCTTCATTGGTTATGCTCAAAATAGCAATGCATATCGGATTCTAATTCATAAATCTGACGTTCCTGACATAAATGTGAATACCATTATTGAATCAAGAAATGCAGTATTTTTTGAAGAAATATTTCCTTACAAATCCACACAAGTATCAAGTTCTCTTAAGAGAAACTGAGTCTACGTCTAGTACCTCTCATGATTAAGAGTTGATAAAAGAGAGGAATGAGGTTGAGCCTAGACGTAGTAAGAGGGCTAAAACGTCAAAATCGTTTGGTCCAAATTTTCTAACTTATATGTTAGAAGATGAACCTCAAAGCTTCAAGGAAGCTATCTCTACACCTGAGGCGCCTTTCTGGAAAGAAACTGTCAATAGTGAGATTGAATCCATCTTACAAAATCACACATGGGAACTAGTGGATCTTCCACCAAGTTGTAAGCCTCTAGGATATAAATGGATATTCAACAGGAAATTAAAGGCTGATGGATCTATTGACAAGTACAAGGCAAGACTTTTTGTAAAGGGTTACAAACAAAAGGAAGGTGTAGATTATTTTGACACATATTCACCTGTTACAAGAATAACGTCCATTCGGATGTTGGTAGCTATTGCAGCATTGCATAACCTAGAGATACATCAAATGGATGTAAAAACGACATTCTTGAATGGTGAATTAAATGAGGAAATTTATATGGAACAACAAGAGGGGTTCATTGTTCCTGGTCAAGAAAAGAAAGTGTGCATGCTTGTTAAATCTCTTTATGGATTAAAGCAAGCTCCAAAGCAATGGCATGAGAAATTTGACAATGCAATGATGTCAAATGGGTTTAGAATCAATGAGTGTGACAAATGTGTGTATATTAAAGATGCTACAAATGGCTATGTCATTGTATGTCTCTATGTTGATGATATGCTCATTATAGGTAGCAATAATGATATCATTAAAGCTACCAAGAGAATGTTGACTAGTGAATTCAACATGAAAGATTTAGGTGTTGCATATGTGATACTAGGAATGAAAATTTCTAGAAAATCTGATGGACTTGTTGTTGAGGGCCATTTGTGAGAAAGAAAGCCCAATAACAAGGGCAACAAAGAATTGACAAAGTAGACAGCAAAACCATTAGGCCCAAGCGGCAGGAATAATGGATCACAGGCCCAAGAAATAAACAAATGGGTCTTGAAGAGGCAAATGGGCTCAAAGAAGTCCGAAAAGAAAGAAATAGCATCCCATAGGCAGTGTATGAGGTAGAAAAGCGAGAAAGGGCTGCCACAGGCCCAAGATAATACAAACTAAGAAACTAAGGGGTTTATGGCAGACCCATAAACCCCAAGGATGAGAATAAGGTTATTGGGTCAGGGAAGCCCAATGAAGTTAGTAAAAAATCCATGGAAGTGTGAAATTAGCAAAAGGGCCGAGGAAGCCCAAAGAAAGCAAACGGGCCAAGGATGCCCAAAGGAAAGCCCAAAGGGACATAGGAGCCCATAAGTAAAGACAAAACAGTGGCCATGCCAAGCCACTGAGAGAAGGAATAAACGGTTGGCTCAAAAGAGGTCCAGCAGGATTAAGTTATTACAGCAGGAATAACAGTATGAGATTGCAAGAAATAAAGAAAACCAAGGAATGGGTCAAAGAAATGTAAGGCCCATCATCAGAGAAAGCCCAGCTCTTGAATAGGTCGGGAAAACAAAGAACAGCCCACATAAAAAGTCAAAAAACACGGACGGCGAGCCTCCAGATTACGGCAAACGAATGGACAGTAGACAAGTTTTGGACACATATGGAATGAAGGCACGCACAAGGCCCAGGCACCACCAGCCTGTACCCAGCCAATACAGAACATGGTGAGGTCGGAGGGTCAGAGGATCAGAGGGCATAGTTTGGTGGTGGGGAGAGGGGAAAAATCTATTTTTATGGTTCCGGCTTAGGCTCTTTCGGGGAGGTGTTCTGTTGGGATGGCTTACTACCCAAAAAAGGCAAACTGAGTTGGAACCATTAGGTGCATGCCATGAGGGATAGGGAGAGAGAAATAACCTAGACCGTGGCAAGAAAGAGTGCCACGGCAGACTAGCAAACAAAATACACTTCCTTGTCTGGTGATGGGAGGACGACACACAGGTGGAACAGTGATAGTCGGCCAGTACACCCAGACCAGACAAAGGAAGTTAAGGGTCAAAACAGTAAAATCGGGTCACGACAGACACTATAAAAGGAGGGTCTTGCCGTGAACAGAAAGAGGGGGAGGGAACAACGGAACTTAGAGAAGGAAATAAAAAACTTAAAAGAAATAGCAAAGAAAACAAAGTGAGAAGAAAGAAAAAGAAACAGTGAGAATTAGAAAGGTGGGCATGCACCGGTAGATTAATCACTTCTCTCCCTCATGAAATTCGACCCTCTGTAAGAAAAACTCGAAAGCACTTACGTAGAAAACCACTTAGGTCCGTTTCCCCGAGGGTTGTTAACCTTTACGGCAGGATTCTTTCCTGAGAGATTGACTGCTTTGAGGAGGGACATTCTCCCCTTTCTGGTTCTGCTCCCGCGGATTGAATTTCCGGTCGAATTCCTTTAGAATTCCGATTAACCCATGATTATAAGCATTTGATGTTTCTCTGTTATTCTTTTTCTTTCTCTTCCGTGAAAAGAAAACAAATAGTATTTGTAGGGACACGTTTGGCGACAAACCGCAGTAGAGTTGGGTTCGCACATGAATGGGCCCATACAATATCATTTGTAAAGAGTGGGGTCGAAAGGCTAAGTCGTATTTACCCGGCGGTGGTTTTGTTAAGGTGTTCATACATGGTTTAGGTGTATTCACCTCTGGAACCCCTCTTTTTCCCAGTGGGACTGGAGCCTCCCATCCTTTAGGTTACATATTTTTTCTTTTATACTAGCATGCGTTCAATTTCCTTCGTCCACGTGTAGGATCGACCTTTCCAAGACTGATACTTGTCCCATCTGTCCCAGACCCAGGTCGTTGGGAGTAGTTGATAAAGCTAAAGGACACGGCTCTGCTAGGTGCAAAGCTCAGTCTGGGAAAGGCAGTAAGGGCAGCCTTTCCTAGATATTTCAGATTTTCTTTTAAGATTGTCCCTATGCCGCTTTTGCCCTTTTTCTTGGTGGAGCTTTGGACCAAGCCGAGGGCTGCACCGTCCTCGGCTGCCTCTCTGGGCCCATTTGGGCTTTACACTAATGAGCTTGGACTACCACCTTCTTCGGCTTGGGCCTTAAAGCTTCCCGTGAACAAGTGGGCCTGGCCCATATATTGTTGGGCCCCACAATAGCCCCTCAAAACCCTGCTGTCCGACCTCTTGGTTGGAAAGGGGGGTTTTGATAACTCTGAGCCTTCATTACGGCTCATTTAATTCGACCCTTCCCTGGCGTTGGCCATTCTCTAAATGCCCAGGAAACGCTCCGATCTACGAGATATCCTTCTTGATTTAGCCTTGATACGTTCTGTCCGTTTGGTTACCCGAAGTAGGTCTTTAATGTTTTCCCTTCACGAGACCTCTCAAATTCAATGGCTACTGATGACGTGGGGGGGGGGGGGGGGGAACAGGCGCATTCTCGCTGGCAGATTTCCTTGAAGATCTGAACACATTTAATGCCATCCTCTTCGTCCCTTATATAAAGAGGGTGAACATGAGTTGTTTCTTCCATATGTGAATCCCTTAATCCCCTAGAAAACTGAAGTCCTTAGATTCCTCCCAGAATTTACATTTACCCTCTGATTATACCTTGATTCGTAATACGTTCGCCACATTCATAGGTGATGAAGAAACCTTCTCCCTCCCAAAAATACCTTGTTCTGGCTAAGCTCGAGATGGCTCGATCGGGGCAAGGATGGCGGAGACTCAAGATTTGTCTCGCCTACCTTTCAGCCAAAATCCGAAGCAGGAACTCGTCACGTTGCACCTTCGACGTGACTGAGCCGAGGACACACAGCATCATCACCACCCGCTCTCTTATGAGCATATCTAATGTGGTACCAGTGTGCTAGGAGTCAGGACTGGGGCAGGGACTAAATGCCCCTGCTTCTTCCTCTCTTTGTTCACTGGTGCCACCCTTTACTTTTCTTTCTTCTTCTTTCCACCACCAGCTCCATCCTGGGGCTTTTCCTTCTCCCTCTTTTGCTCCTTTCTCCTTCTTTTCATTTCTTCCCTTTTCTTCTCCTCCTTCTCTTGCTCATGTCCTCCATCTTCCTCATTCATCTCCTCCATCTTCTGCTCATGTCCTCCATCTTCTTCCTCCTTTGCGCTCTTTGTTGACAAGAGCTTGCTAAAGTGCTTCCATGTGTTCCAATTCTTCTTCCTTCTCCTTTATCTTTTTCTAAAAAGGTTCTTCTCCTGATACGAGCAGTACTGAGGCAGAGATTGGAGAAGCTTTGAAGGCGAGTTTAAAAGGCATCTGACTGTTTACTTACCTATATTGCGGATGCTAGTGTTGCTTTGGCAGTTCATTTTTTGTATAGGCTTGTTTAAGCCCTTCTTTGTACGTTGTAATAACTTTTCACAATAATAAAAGTTGTTGTTACCTTATTTCGTATGTTATGTTTTATGTTTTTACAAGTTTACCAACGCTGCTCGGCACCGTAATATAGCATTTGAATCAATGATAACTAAGGCTAAAATGTTTGCTAATAAAAAAGTGTCACCATAACTTTAATAAAATTATTTAACATAGCAAAGCCGACCAGTGAGGAACGAAACTCACCTTAACATTAACCAAGATGAGGACTAAGTGCTCGATACAGTGTAGGAAATAACTATCCGAGGACATTTCACTCGCCAAATGGACCGTTTCCTTAGGTTAACGAAAGTTGGGTCGTTTCGCCATCTTTTTAACACACTGGCTTTAACCTTTTACAGTATTTGAGCCGAGAACCTTCCCTATTCGAGTAGTCGATTTCCCAAAAAGCTTGAGTCCGAGGACTTCGTAACGCCTGGGTTCTGTCTAAAACTTAGGGTTTTTTTTTTATTTTTTATTTTTTTTTATTATTACTTGGTTTCCCCATAGGCTTGAGTCCGAGGACCATGCAAGCCCTAGGTTCTGTCCAAGACTTTTTGAGTTCAGTTTCTCCCTTTCCTCTGGTATTTCACGAGGTGCCGAGCAGCAAGTTGTTCTCGGCAACGGTTATTCCTCGGTGTGGGCCATTGCCCTTGGGCCCCCATGCAGAACATACCTGGGCCGCGAATTCATTTGGCCCTCAACTTAAAAGGTATTTATGTAGTTTTTGGTTACGTAGTACTTTCTGGTGTCCCAATGTTCGAGGTGCACCTTCCAGAGACTCCTTTAACCCCCTGGTTACAGGTGGCGTTGGAGATTGAGCCTGAGCCATCTTGTCTGTAGCGTTCCTTGGGGCGCTGCGTGAATTAAATGCCACCACCTTATCTCTTTAAATAAATAGGAGAGAAAGCTACTTCACCCTCGCATCAATTCTTTAGTTTTCTCCCAAATCACAGCTCCTATACTCAGTGCTGTCCTCCCTTAGCACAACATGTTTGAGGCGAGGGTTGGGAAGAAGGAACTCTCTCTGCCACAGAAGCGCCGTGCCTTCATGAAACTCAAAATAGTGAGGTATGGGCACAGGAAACACAAGTTCAAGAGAATACTCCATTTCGATCGAGGGGAAAGGACGTCTCTCCTTCTTTTAGTCAAAATCCGAAGCAGGTTCTGTTCATGCCAGAATTCTGGTGTGTCAGAAGAAAGATTCTCTGCCATCAGCACCTTTGCCTTGTGGCGGACAAATATTTAGAGAAAGACCCTCAACTTCCAACTCCCTGCACCTTTCCTTCAGCGGTGTCAGGCTCAAGTTGGGTCTCTTTTGCTGTTTGAGTTGTGGGCATGCGAAAGCATTGAGGAAGAACAAGGTCTTGGCGCTGTAGCCAGCCTCTCCTCTGATCTACTTCCTCGGCTTTACCTCATTCTCTTGTATCTTCCTTCCTTTTGGTTATGTAGTGAGCTTTGACACAAACTGATTCCAGCTTTTTATTGTACACTGTACTATTTCTTTGCTTTAGTAAAAAATGGAAATTTCTTTACTTGTTTTGAATGCTGTTCCTTTGACAACACTACTTTGTGAATGGGTGTGCACCATGTGTGTTTCTCCTCGGCGGTATTTAAAGCAAGAACTTTTGAAACACAACCCAACTAATTCTAATCTACCGACATTATCAGGCAGAATAATAATAACTCATAATAAGCTAAACTTAGGAAATTAACCGAGATAACGGTTGAACGTTCTGTAATAAGCGCGAGAGTACTGTCTGAGAACGACGAATTCTAAATAATTCATCCGAGGGAGTGACCGAGCATTGCGTGACTTCAATTATGCTTTTGGGAAACACGTTACTCCATTCCATACTGGTCCCTTTAGTGTTGAGGATCTGAGGGCATACTAGAGAATCCATGTAACGCAATTTTTTTTCCTTTAAGTAATTGGTTTCCCCAGAGGCTCGAGTCCGAGGACCATACAAGGCCTTGGTTCTGTCCAAAACTTGTATTCTCTTTTTAAGTAGTTGGTTTCCCCAGAGGCTTGGGTCCGAGGACCATACAAGGCCTTGGTTCTGTCCAAAACTTGTATTCTCTTTTTAAGTAGTTGGTTTCCCCAGAGGCTTGGGTCCGAGGACCATACAAGGCCTTGGTTCTGTCCAAAACTTATATTCTCTTTTTAAGTAGTTGGTTTCCCCAGAGGCTTGGGTCCGAGGACCATACAAGGCCTTGGTTCTGTCCAAAACTTGTATTATCTTTTTAAGTAGTTGGTTTCCCCAGAGGTTTGGGTCCGAGGACCATACAAGGCCTTGGTTCTGTCCAAAACTTGTATTCTCTTTTTAAGTAGTTGGTTTCCCCAGAGGCTTGGGTCCGAGGACCATACAAGGCCTTGGTTCTGTCCAAAACTTGTATTCTCTTTTTAAGTAGTTGGTTTCCCCAGAGGCTTGGGTCCGAGGACCATACAAGGCCTTGGTTCTGTCCAAAACTTGTATTCTCTTTTTAAGTAGTTGGTTTCCCCAGAGGCTTAGGTCCGAGGACCATACAAGGCCTTGGTTCTGTCCAAAACTTGTATTCTCTTTTTAAGTAGTTGGTTTCCCCAAAGGCTTGGGTCCGAGGACCATACAAGGCCTTGGTTCTGTCCAAAACTTGTATTCTCTTTTTAAGTAGTTGGTTTCCCCAGAGGCTTGGGTCCGAGGACCATACAAGGCCTTGGTTCTGTCCAAAACTTGTATTCTCTTTTATTTATTTATCTTCCAAAGGTTTAGCTCTTCGAACAAGGTGGGGGAAGCTAGTCTGATGTTTGGAGCCCCTAGACTTGCTCATGCCATCGACACTGTGAGACGTAGCCCCTAATGGGAACTTGTGTTGGAATAGCAACACTGTGTCGACGGTTATCAAGGCACCCTCATAGACCATTGTTTGACAGAAACTCAACTTCACCACCGCTCGAGCTAATGCGCAAGCCTCCCCACAGACGACGCCAATTGTAGGGACACGTTTGGCGACAAACCGCAGTAGAGTTGGGTTCGCACATGAATGGGCCCATACAATATCATTTGTAGAGAGTGGGGTCGAAAGGCTAAGTCGTATTTACCCGGCGGTGGTTTTGTTAAGGTGTTCATACATGGTTTAGGTGTATTCACCTCTGGAACCCCTCTTTTTCCCAGTGGGACTGGAGCCTCCCATCCTTTAGGTTACATATTTTTTCTTTTATACTAGCATGCGTTCAATTTCCTTCGTCCACGTGTAGGGTCGACCTTTCCAAGACTGATACTTGTCCCATCTGTCTCAGACCCAGGTCGTTGGGAGTAGTTGATAAAGCTAAAGGACACGGCTCTGCTAGGTGCAAAGCTCAGTCTGGGAAAGGCAGTAAGGGCAGCCTTTCCTAGATATTTCAGATTTTCTTTTAAGATTGTCCCTATGCCGCTTTTGCCCTTTTTCTTGGTGGAGCTTTGGACCAAGCCGAGGGCTGCACCGTCCTCGGCTGCCTCTCTGGGCCCATTTGGGCTTTACACTAATGAGCTTGGACTACCACCTTCTTCGGCTTGGGCCTTAAAGCTTCCCGTGAACAAGTGGGCCTGGCCCATATATTGTTGGGCCCCACAGTATTGTTATTGTAATTGATGTTAAGGGCTATTCGGTCAATTCCCAATTAAAGTGGCTAGATATTTTATGTTTATTTTATTATTATTATGTCTGCCTGCCACAATCTGTCTGAAATAGTTTCGTTTGCCGTGAGCACGTCCCTGGCAGATTTGGCCTAGTTTGCGCACAAGCCGGACCAACTTAAGCTGAAGCTGGGCTGGTCCCGACTCTCTTATCCAGAAAACTTGGGCTTAGTGCAGTAGGAGGCAGCCCAACACCACTAACGCAGCCCACCCCCCTTACACTTGTCTTATCTCAATCACATTATATTAAGAAAGTTCTTGAGAAATTCAAGAAATATGATGACAGTCTAGTGAGAACACCTATAGATGTAAATTTACATCTAACTAAGAATAAAGGGCAAGGCATATCTCAATTGGAGTATTCGAGAATAATAGACAATCTTATGTATATAATGAATTGCACTAGACCAGACATAGCATATGCTGTCAGCAAGTTGAGTAGATACACTAGTAATCCAGGAGAAGACCACTAGAAGGCATTAGTTAGGGTTTTGAGGTATTTGAAATACACCCTAAACTATGGGTTGCAATACACTTGGTATCCAACTGTACTAGAAGGGTATAGTGATGCTAATTGGATATCCGACACAAAAGATACCAAATCCACAAGTGGATATGTCTTTACACATGGTGGTGCAACAGTATCTTGGAAGTCATCTAAACAAACATGTATTGCCAGATCCACAATGGAATTAGAATTTATCGCATTGGACAAAGCAGGAGAAGAAGCAGAGTAGCTTCGTCATTTCCTAGAGGATATGCCAATGTGGATGAAACCTGTACCCTCTATTTGTATACATTGTGATAGCAAATTACCTATTGGTAGGGCACAGAGTCATATGTACAATGGTAAGTCTCGACATATACATCGAAGACATAATACCGTGACAAGTTGCTCTCTAATGGAATTATTTCCATTGACTTTATAAAGTCGAAAGAGAATATAGCGGATCCGTTAACCAAAAGTTTGAGTAGAGAGCAAGTAAATTGCTCATCAAGGGGAATGGGGTTAAAGCCTATTATTTAAAAGTCTTTAGGATGGCAACCCAACCTAGCTGACTGGAGATCCCAAGATCTAGGTTCAAAGGGACAACCGAATTGTGGAGACTAATTTTTATCACTATGGAGATTATATCTCCCATCCATTCCTATGATGAAATAGTGATGCTTGTAAGCGATGTTTAGGGTAAGCTTTACTTTTAATGATTCTTATATCTTAAAATTCCGAGTGGGATATAGCAGGATACTCTTAATAAGAATCACCTATATGAGTGTGAGGTGGGCTGCTTCCATGAGAGTTTTTAATGTTGAATTCTCTAGAGCACTTCATGAATTTACCAGGATATGTTCAGGGCCGAAATGAACACAACTATAAGAATCGAAAAATGTCCGAAAAGGAGCTATGTGAATTCTATTGTCTTGGTATACACAAACGGCTGAATAGTTCAAGACATCATGTTCACTGGTTAGCTAGTATATCCGATAGTCTTTCACAAAGGAAAGTTCAAAGCCACAAGCTACTTCTCTCGATACAGTAACTTTTCTTCTACTCTCTTTGTGTCTGCATTGTCATTTGCATTGTGCTTTATCAATTTCTATTCATGTGGAGGATTGTTGGAAAAATAGCATGGAGTGAATAAGAAATTGATGTGTTCTATATTCACTTGAAGATGTTATTATAAGTGGTGAAAATCCTTGAGTCCCACATTGGAAATAATAGAAAATATGAGCTTTGGGCTGGATAGTAGGTTAGGCTTTAGGCATGTGTGGACTAGGCCCATTTATCCAATTAATAATAATATTTTATTATTTTATTATTGAGTTAGAGTTTGTGCTCAACAGTAATCTCTGAAATAGTGTTTCAGTTTGAAGTTACGTATAGTTTCATTGTCCCTAATTCATGAAAAAAGAACTTTTTAGAGAAAACTCTCCCAGTGAGATTTTTGTTCATTCATTTTGTGTCAAAGAGAGAGAAAGAGGCATTGAGGAGTTCGAAGAGCACGACATTGAGTGCTTCATCTTCGTGTTGTTTGATCATTTTATCTTGGGAAGCAAACGTCCATGAGTCTCAAAGCACCACAGTGAAAGTGATTTAAGGAGATTGTGTAAAACACAAGACTTGATCTCATTGTTCATCCTTTCAAGCATCTAATCTGTGAGTCTTCAATTATTTGCAGATTTCTTATTATTTATATTCAGTATTTGTTTATTACTTTTGCCTATTATATCAATTTGTGTTATTATTTAATTTTAAATCTGTGTATTGCTCATTTTGCTTTATCACATCAGTAAATTGTTGATATATATCCAACAAATTATATCCTTGATGTTGAAAATTGATTGCATACAAAAACTCATTTGTCATGGAAAGAGTCTTCAAAGTTGGTTGTTGACAATTTGTACGAGTGATATCTCACAATCCGGACGTAGTCTTGAGGTCCATTTTTTCTAAGAGATAGATAATGACTTCTAATTTAAAGTTTTTCATGAAACTTTTCCAACGAATCCTTATTTGGGCTAATATGTGGTCATTTGATCATAATTTGATGAAGATCAAATTATAATCAAGCTTTATTCTTAAATTTGGTTGTGTTGGGAGCTTTTTCATAATTAAAATTTTTTTTTTTCTCGCTTTTAAGTCCGATATGGGCTGTGAGCAATCATTTAAAAGAGAATTTAATAATCTTCAGTATAAGTTCGAGTTTATCCTGATTGAAGGGCCATATTTTTTGTCAAATATTACTCAAACCAGGGTTGATTTTGGTGAAACTTGGGGGAAGTGTTTTGAAATATATTAGTGTAAATGGTAGAATTTAGAGGTCTGATCAAAATTTGAGCTTATTTGACCATCACTCAACTCAGTCAAAGCTTAGCTAAGGGTTTGTTTGGATATCGCTTATTTTGTTAAAAACTGAAAATACTATAGCAAAATAATTTTAAAATGCAAGTCCCAGTACGGACATGACATGACAAGACAAATTGCACTAAAAATAATTTTGAAGTATTCCTTCATGACATAACATGCAAAATGCATAGCCACTGCGTGTTTGTCTTCATTTAAAATGCATTTATCTTCATTTACGTGCATAGTGCCATGGGTCCCACTGTTCAAATGCCAAACGCAAAACGTGCAATAAACGTACAATCCAAACACATTCTAAGTGTAAGTTTTTAGAACCCTGAAAACACAATATTTAACCTAAAATGTATTGTCAAGTTGATACTTAAGTCAATTATATAGATCTAGGTTAAACATTCATCACATATGTCATGCAGCGGAAAAGTAAATAAAACACAGATATGATGAACTAGGAAAACCAATTAAACAAACCAGTTTCAAAGTAAAAAACCTAGAGGGAACTATTCCGAAAAGAATAATTCACTATATCAAATAGAAGTTTACAGTCAAAAATATTTAATTCATAGTAAACTTAACTATGATTATCAAACTAACTTTAAAACCTTCAGACTTCTTTGATATGGATTTGCTTTAATATGAACCTCTAATTTATGCCTTTGATCTTCAATACACTTGATATCTGAAGCCTGGGCTGCAACTTTATTCCACTAATACTTGTAGTATGTAAATGAGCTCCAATAGATGTTTGAAAGAGTTGAAGGCACAAAACCTCTTAGATTTCAAAAGAGTAGCTCTAAAAAACTTGAAAAATGTGCTTTAGGATTTTTCTTATATACCAAGTAAGTCTGGAATGAAACCCTAAATGTTTAATGGGCGGTTGGGCTTTATTAAAATTCTGCAAAATAGCATCTCAATTGGTCGAGCCTTTCTCTCGATTGGTCGAACTCTTCATCTTTTTAATTTCTTGAACCTGCAACTTGTACGTTTTTGAATTCTGACTTGTATCACTTTAATTTGATCAATGTCTAAAACACTTCATAGATACTAAGATCTATTTCTAGACAAGTTTATATACATGGTTTGCTAACAAACAAATTATTTAGAACCTAAACATTTATAACTAAATATTTAGAACCTAACACTAAGAAAAGTGCATTGTGATCATTTTGTCTCTAGATCCTCAAAATTGATTAATAGGCCTTGTTTGTTTTAAAAAAATGGTCACTCATCACTCAGTTTTCATCACCCATCACTTATCACTTAGTTTTCATCACTCATCACTTATTACTTATCACTCATCACTTAAAACACCCCACCCTGTTTGGCACCATCACTCACTTGTCATCACTCAATATTTTTCAATTATTTGTGGGCCCCATACTTGTACCTTGTGTAGCTTTTACTTTTTTTTTTTCCTTCAACCCCCAGTAGCTAAATTCACCGAACCCAGTGAGAAAAAAAATAATTAAAAAAAAAAAAACCAAACTCACTGAACCCAGAACAAAAAAAAAAAAAAAAAAAAAAAAAAAAAAAAAAAAAAAAAAAAAAAAAAAAAGAGACGAAGAACTGAAGAAAGAATCAGTGAAGAGAGAAAAAAAAAAAAAAAAGGATGAACTGAAGACCGAATAGTGAAAAAAAAAAAAAAAAGAGACAAAGAACTGAAGAAAGAATTAGTGAAGAGAAAAAAAAAAGGATGAAAAGACCGAATAGTGAAAAAAAAAAGAGAGAGAGACGAAGAACTGAAGAAAGAATGAATCAGTGAAGAGAAAAAAAAAAAAAAAAAGGAGTCAAAGGTCAAAAGTTGCGGCTGTGGGTCCCTCCATGTGTGTATAATTACAAAAATGCCATTGAGTTATGAGTTGTGAGAATTGAAAACAGCTAAAATGTGTTTTCAGTTTCCATAACTCATAATTCAAAAATCAGAGAATTGAGTAATGGAAACTGAGTCACGGATCATGAGTGATGGTGTCCAAACAAAAAAATTTTCGTGGGTCCCACAAATTTTGGATGAAGAGTGATGAAAACAAAATCATATCACTCAAAACTCACTCATCCAAACAACATCTAAGACATCCAACTGGGACAAAATTAGGTTATATTTGACACTCCCAAGATTCCAACGTGAAAAATACTATTTATAGATTTTTTGAAATTAAATTTGAAGTTGTACATGTAAAACGATGATGAATAAAATACAATATTGACACTAAGGTTTTTTTTTTTTTTTTATTTGCTTGATGTTGAATCGAAACAAGTATACATGTTGACTCCAAGCAAGCATATATAGGTGCCAAATCTTAAGTTATTTATCTTTTTATTTTCTTTGTTCATCTATTTTATTGTTGCATCTGTTTTGGTTTTGTCCTGCATCAGTTTTGTGTTGATAATCGTGCTAAAAACTTGTTCCTGGACCCTTATGTGTCTTGCTTCACTAAAACAATTAACTGAAGACAATTTCGGTAATTTGTTGGCCAAACCAAATGTAAAGTATACTGCTAGTTCAAACTTATACCTGAGCATTCCAAAATTCAGCTCTGAGATTGTTCTGTTTATTAATTAAAATCACCTTTGACCATCCCATTCTTCCAAAGTGAAAGCCATATTGAATTTTGATTGACTAGTGCTGTAGGAGCCATTGGATTCCCATTAGCTTATACTTGTTGCCTTGTTTTCGTGGGCATAAAGGACGGGTAGCATGTGCCATAAGAAATAGTTATATAAGCATATATATATATATATATATATAACATTGAAATTCAAATCATCCAAGGCCATATTGAGTTTCTGGCCAAAATTAAAAGTAGTGGTACTTGGTGTTCTTTATGACTATTACTCAGAACAAAGTAGAATGTTTAGAAAAGATGCTGTAACAACGTATACAAGTAGGCCCCTGAAGAGCAAATGGGGCCTTTTTCTTAATAGGAAAGGGTCCACTAGAGAATTCAAGAATGACCAAAAAGCAACCACGCTGTTATTCTCTCATCATCATTCACCATCAAAGCACAAAACAACAACAAAAGAAAGGAAGGCCAAATTGTTAAAAAAAAAAACCAAGAAAAAAAATGTTGAGAAGCCTTCAATTACACTCCACTCACAAAACAATCTTAGTTCTGAGACTTCTTTGTCTATTATTTCTCTTGTCTTCTCTTAGTTGCCATGGATACCCTGTCAAAGCTCACATATTCATCTATGCAGGCTGCTCCCAAGAAAAATACCAACCCAATTCACCTTTTGAAGCAAACGTCAATTCTTTTCTAGCATCACTTGCAAGCTCGTCTTCTCAGGTGTCATACAATAGCTTAGCTATAGGAAATGGAAGCTCTCCAGAAGCTGATGGCAGCATATATGGGTTATTCCAGTGTAGGGGAGATTTGAAGATTTTGGACTGCTCCCAATGCATTCAAAGTGCTGTTACTCAAATAGGTTTGGTTTGTCCTTACTCTTATGGGGCTTCTTTGCAGCTTGAAGGGTGCTACATAAGATACGAGCATGTTGATTTCTTGGGAAAGCTTGACACAAGTCTTAGGCACACAAAGTGTAGTAAAAGTAGTGTAAGTAGTGATGTTGATTTCTTTAGGCGTAGAGATGATGTTCTTGCTGACTTGCAAGGGACAACTGGGTTTAGAGTGAGTAGTTCAGGTTTGGTTGAAGGTTTTGCTCAGTGTTTGGGGGATTTGAACCCAACTGATTGCTCTTCTTGCCTTGCTGATGCTGTTGGAAAGTTGAAGACTGTGTGCGGATCAGCTTCTGCATCGGACGTGTATTTGGCGCAATGTTATGCTCGGTACTGGGCATCTGGCTACTATGATTCCTCTTCAGGTACAAGCTCTCTCTCTCCATATCTTTGATTGTCTCACACTTCCTTTTAGAACGGAACCAAGAATTTTTGTTTGGAGTCCGAATTGTAAAACTATATGATTTAATTTGTTATAGCTTTTAAATTATAGGATATGAAATATAGTTTTTCCTTATCTTTATAAGAGCACTTATGGCCAACCCTAGTCCTAGGGCCACTTTCTAGAGAAAGTCCACCAAATGTGGGCATTATGTGATTTTTTTATTAAGAAAAGAAAAAAAAACATATATTGAGAGTTGTGTATTTTTCCTCTACTCTTAAGAATATCCAAAATTATAATAGATTAATATAAATCCAACTCAATGAGTAGTAAGGGAATTATTTCATATTAAAAGTAAGAATAATAACTTTCTCAAAAAAAAAAAAAGGTAAGAATAATAATAAATGTAGTATAAATAAAAGTGTGTAGAATATAGAACTTTAACATAAATATCATTCAAGTGATATATAATTAAACACAAAAAAAAAAAAAAAAAACTCATGTAAAACTGTCGTCTTAGGACACTTAATTTGAATATTTGGACAAGTGAAACAATAATCCCGGTTTCTAGTTGCAATTTATTTACCATGAAAACAACATATTTTTGTTAACATTTTTGCTCTTTAATTGGAGCCAATAATTAGGTCATTGCAAACCTAAAATTAAAGAAAAAAAAAATCTCATTCTGAGTATTCTATTGTATACTTTATCAATTATAATTTATGACACTTCATTTTATTTTTCATTATACAATAATCAAAGTTTAAAATTGAAAAATATATCAAACAAACACATGACATATTACAGTTGATAGAATATATAAAAATATAGTGAAATACCAAGAATGACCTAGAGAAATTTTATTCTTTGCGAACCTTAGTGCTACAAGGTGACATAGTAAACGTACTTTCTTAAAATTACATTGACCACTTTAGTTTTTTCCACAGTGAGAGAAAGAAATGTTGAATTTTTTTCCCAAAGCCAATGGTCAGCAAGTAATCTTTTTATAAAGTATAAGGCATCAAGGGTCACAAGTGCTTTAGCTAGTACTGCTTTTGGGAACCTCCATTATAAGTGCCATTCCTCTCTCTCATCTTTTATCTCTTTAAACAATTTCTCTTATTCTTTTTGCTTTCAATTAAAGTGTTATTTATGGATGCAAAAGGTGTTATTACCCTATTATTAAACAATCAATGAGTCAATATACCCATATTATTAAACCATAATGTCCCATTCAAATAAGTGCCATGATTGTTCTTAAAGCCTTATTCTTATAGAAAAGATAAGCTCCAATTTCAAGACAATCATTCCAACCAAAATCTGAAAGGTTTCTTATTCTCCCTCCACTTCTCAGTGACCAAATGGATCAAATAAAATATCTGTATCTAATCTTCTCAAAATTTTAAAACTTGCAAAGTCTGAAATATATAAATAGCACTAATGTATAAAACATGGGTAGAAAGAAAGCTTTTGTATGTGTGGCTGCCAAGCATGCTCAATCTCCTATCATGTTCTTATGTATAGTACTAATTCCCACTACCTTTCGCTTTGGGGTATTTGTATAGATTCCACTAGCGAGGACCAAGTGGGAAAAACAGTAGCAATTATCGTTGGTGTACTAGCAGGTGTAGCTGTTTTGATTGTTCTTCTGTCGGTTTGCCGAAAAAAAATGGGTAAAGTTTCCAAGTATGAGTAATAGTTTTATTAGTAACTTTGTTATTGATGACTGTGATAATCAAACAATTATATTTAACATACAGGTTAAGAAGATTGAAGATGTCATTGGTTTCTTTTCGGCCATTGGATGCTGTCATTGTCCAAGGTTTGCGGATGTTTGTACTTTGTTGTGAAATCACTGTGACAACTTTGTTTTCTTCCATTTTTCCATTTTAATATAATATGGTTTTTGCACAAAAGAAGGTGGATATTGTCTAGTGATATAAAGTGACATTCATAATCGATCTCCATCAACTATAATTTGCTGCTGATTCTATTCCCTTCATGCTGTCCAACAACATCCCATCACTCCTCGATATATAATTTTCTTAAAGCACTTTTATTTTCTAAAACTTTAGGGGTCGTTTGGTAATGTTGTTCTAGTAACGTTGTTTGTATTTTTTGGAAAAACTTGTGGATGAAAAAGTATATGAAAATACATGTAATATTGTTTAAAAACTGAAAATATGTGTTTAAACACATATACCAAACGGGTCCTATAGTCTATACTACTTTCAGGCCTTGTTAAGCTTTGTTTCATGTTAGAAATGAACTGGTTGACTTGTTTTGTTGAAGATATCACTTTGCTGATCTATAGAGGTAGTAGAATTAATATAATATTATTTAAAAACTGAAAACATGTGTTTAAACACATGTACCAAACGGGTCCTTATAGTCTATACTGCTTTCATGCCTTGTTAAGCTTTGTTTCATGTTAGAAATGAACTGGTTGACTTGTTTTGTTGAAGATATCACTTTGCTGATCTATAGAGGTAGTAGAACTAATATAATATTGTTTAAAAACTGAAAACATGTGTTTAAACACATGTACCAAACGGGCCCTTATAGTCTATACTGCTTTCATGCCTTGTTAAGCTTTGTTTCGTGTTAGAAATGAACTGGTTGACTTGTTTTGTTGAAGATATCACTTTGCTGATCTATAGAGGTAGTAGAACTAATGGTGACCCATTAATTGGCAATCAATTTATATATGACCATCATAACTAAAGAAGGTTAGAAATAGCATCGGATAGTGCATGATATCTAGCTTTAGTATTAGATTGAGACGCAACAGTTTATTTCTTACCGTATTAGAAAATTAGAAAAACTAAGTAAAAAATAGTAACCAATATTGGTCCACTTCCTATCTCTAGGATCTCCAACCTTGTTAGCTTCAGAAGAGGCATGCATATTCATGAATGGAGAAGAAATAAAAAGAGAAAATAAAGAGTAGAAGCAAGAATATAATTTTAATGCTGTTCAATTTAATATTCTACCTTCACGTACAGTGGAAAACCCATTACAGCCATATCTTTTATTTACAATAAACCTAGTGAAGGGTTTATATACTAAAGAATCCTAAGTTAGGAATAGTCTAACCCAAGATTAGCTTGCTTATTCTACAAATAGATGGGTCTTCAAAAATTTTGGGGCTGTTGGGATGCCTTAAATATATAATGAACAAACGCTCAAGGCATGTCGAGATAACATACGATCACAGATGATGGCTAATAATAATTGTCAAAAGCTTCATAAACATATGGAAGAGTCTTGTGCGGATGTCATTGCTAGAACACATGCTACATGTTCACGGGAAGTGATCATGGTGAGCAGGTGACTCGAGATGCTTATATAGTTGGTTTGCATGGATGTGCATGAGGATTGCAAGAAAAGTGATATGACACCTATGTTGATGTGATACTAATGATGGGGCTAACAACTTTCACTAAAAAGTTCAACATAGACTTTATAGTTTTGTTTAAATCTAAAAGTTTAGATAGTTTTATTTAAATCTTAGATTTTTAGGTAAATTCATTTAAACCTCAAATCTTGGGGAAAAAAAAAAAAATTAAAGCCACTCTTCACATGATTTTTAATGGTGTTAATGAAAAAATTGTGATCGAAAGTTTAAATGAAACTATTTTAGTAAACACACACACATATATATAAATATATATATATATATATATTTATATTCTTGATTGGGTAGTATATATATTCAATCTTGATAGGGCTTTATCCATTTTTACCTAAATTGGTGAACTTTATATCCAATAACTTAAGGATTATAATAGAAAAGATAATATACTGAAAAGTAATGATCTAATTTTCTTTCTTTCTTTTTTTAATTTTTTTAATTATTTTTATTTTTTTTTTATAAAAGCATATGTGCTCTAATTTTAAAATATAAGCATTGTTATTTAACATTCAAGTTCAGGTTTAAAAACAAAAAAACAAAAACCATTTATTTCACTATAATTCAATGCACATATATATTGCTAACAAATTTTAAGATTTTGATATATATATATATATATAACTAGTCGCTAACCAGTGCGATGCACGGGATAGTTGGTTAAATAACAATTACAAATAATCACACAAAGGGCGCAAAATATGTTCTTTGATTATAAATTTAGGGTGTTTCACATAACACATAAAGATCACACCTTGGTTTCTCTATCTCGATGAAAAAATTATAGCCAACATTCCAATAGCTCATACACAAATTTGGACATAATATGAATTCACATAATGCTCAATTGCAAATCAATTTATAGTCTACCACCAATATAAATCATATAAAAAATTTATTGATAAAATGAATATTTAAATGTATAAATAATCTCATGACAACATTAGCAAGACCATGCATTTGTTGCCAGGGAATAATATGCCACATAAACACATGGGGCCCTATCCCACTATCTCTTATAAGAAGCAACTCATAAACACAATATTCAAAACTTTGAAAAGAAAAAGCTAACAAATACTCTAAGTATCTCTGCTTATCTACTTTTTATGGCCCCCAATTTTGATTATGCTGGCTTCTTGGAAACTGTTGAGGAGATCATTTACAGCAACATATATTTGTGTCAGATGCATCTAATTTCCATTAGATACATCTTAAGTACATGCAAATGGCTATATATTTCAGTTTCAACTATCTCTATAAACAATTAAAACCAAATTTCATAAACTCTTTGGATACATCTTAAGTAAGACATACAATCAATTTCAAAAACACCAAATGTTGGGTTGAAAGTAATACACAATTATTCGAAGTAGTGCTATTAGGCTTAGCCAAGCCACTCTCTATGGAAAAATTTTAAAATATTGCATTTAAATAGAGACAATGCAATAATGTATTAATAGCTATTTCTATGAGCAAGAAAATAAAAAAATATTTGAAGCAATTGCATGAAATCATTTAAGTACATGCCATCAATGAAGTTGCTTGAAATCATTTTAAGTACATACCATCAATGAAGCTACAACATTAACATTGTTCATAACATTATTTTATTATTTGTAGCACACAATGTGGGCATGTAAGATATACATTGGTGCATGGAAATCTACAAAATCACCTACACAAAAACAAAAAAGGAGAGAGTTAAATCAATGATTGTGTAATAATCATAGTGCAGTTTAGATAGAGATGAATTCTAAATGCAGGTTTAGTCTCCTACTTTTTTGGGTCTATAAAATTTACAAAATCATAGATGCATTGCAAACAAACACCAACTGATTTGATCAATCTACGATCAAATTAGAATGGAGTATATACGTTCATATTATGCTATAAAAAAAAAATTATATCCCTAAACTTATTATTTAATGGGCAAAGAGAAAGCAGAGAGTTAAATAACATGCTTTCACATCTACCACTTTAAAAAGGCTTAGACAAAGATACTTACCCAAGAGAATGAACTTTTGATACCTCCTACTGTGTGAATGAATTCACCACTATGGTTGAAGATAAGTTTCCCATCTTGAACCACAACTTCATAAGCCTTCCTTTTTGCCTGCAATGCATGATGATTGAACTTCAAATTAAGTATGGTGTTTGTTCCATGATGCATGATTGCTTTTTATCAAAATACAAATTCTACTTCCTAGCTAGGGAGCATAAAGCAGGGACATGAGACTCACTGGACCAAGATATCTAATGCATTGCAGCTGAAGCTTCGATCTAGAACATCTCTCATGTTTGACCTTTTTTCCTTCTCCTACATCAAGCCTGTTATTTTTCGAAGTTCAGATGTTAAGCAAATTAAAAGTCAAAATTGTTGTAATTCTATCAAATTTATCATTGCTCCCCATATGCAGAATCCCATTGAGACCTAGCATCAAACACCTCACAGGCACTATAAAAGCACAACCACCATTCAAAATTTGAGAGATAAGTAGGATAATTAATCGATATAGATAATTAAACTGTCTATTTACTAATATATCTTGTAGGCATTCTATCAAACACATGTTAGGAATCTCAAACAGCTATAGTAACCAACCTCAACCTCCAAAACAAAAATAACGACTTCTATAGAATAGAAAGTGAAACAGAGATGACATTCGAGTTGATCAAATAGATGTCAAGAGGTATTTGGATGTGCAGAGTGATAAGAGAACTAATTCTCACATTTATGGCTTTTGCAAGGTTTTTTATTTTTGGTGGTAATGTAGGAAGGGGATAAGTGGAGTGGCCTGAAGATTTTGAATTGCTATTGTGAAGTAACATAAAAAAAAGTCATGCCATGCTTTTCAACAGCTAAGATTTAGTGTTTTTGCCTTAACCCACCCAGCTGTCGGTGAAACAAAAAGAGTGTCTATTCAACACAATGTTTAGAGCAAACAGGTGAAAATATTTACCATCGGATCCCCAGATTTCTCAGCCCTCAAATCCATAGCTCCCTTCACTAATTCAGGAGTAAATAACCTATACACTTGCATTGCAGGCATAACCTAACCTCACATACTAATTAAATCAATTACTTATTACTTCACAACTCATAGACAGTTCATTGAATCATTTCATCAAACACATAATTTGCATTCCACAAACGAAAATAGAAATAGAAAATAAAGACAAACCCAAAAAAAATATTTCAGTCATATAGCAATATTCAACAATACCCACAAAAAGAAATTTTGATTTTTGGGGTTATACCATCCTCCTTTCCTCTCATCCTAATAATTCCAATTCTCCAACACTACCAACCATGAACGGTTAAATAATTTTTTTTTAAAAAAATCTCAAGAAAATTCCAAAACCTGCTTCAGAGGCTGCATTAGATTGCTCATAGCTTCCTCGATGACATCGGCGGCATCTGAGTCTTGGGTTTTTGGGTTTTGATTTTGGGGAAGGAGAGGGTTTTTGCTCATAGCTTCCTCGATGACATCGGCGGCATCTGAGTTTTGGGTTTTTGGGTTTTGATTTTGGGGAAGGAGAGGGTTTTGATTTTCGGGGAAGGAGAGGGTTGCATGAAAGAATCTGAAAAGAGAGTGGAGGGCATCGGGTATTTTGGATTAAAAAAGAGTACCAGATTTAGAAAAAATATATATATTACCGGTAGCGGTTTAGGCGGCCT
Organism: Quercus robur; assembly: GCF_932294415.1. Taxonomy (NCBI): domain Eukaryota; kingdom Viridiplantae; phylum Streptophyta; class Magnoliopsida; order Fagales; family Fagaceae; genus Quercus; species Quercus robur. The sequence goes on along the minus strand of NC_065537.1, from coordinate 53,383,658 downwards.
GATGTTGATGAGTGACTGGCTTGCTGGTGGATGATAGTCTGACACTCCGACGATTCTTTCTCAATCTCCTTTTTTCTGTCTCTGTTCTGAGGAAGAAGATGTTTTGGTGAAAGAAAGGGTAGCGCATCGTGAAAGAGAAGGCAGAGCATCGGGGGTTTTAGAAAGGTTTTATTATATTTATATTTATATTTATATTTTTTAATATTATGCTGATGTGGAAAATTGTGGGAGTTTCAAAAGTTTCGGTTATATATATATATATATATAGATTAATCAATTTATATATATATATATATATATATAGAAAAGTCTCTAATGTAGAAAGGGTTCCAAAAATGGAACCCTTTGTACCTCATGTTTTGATCACTAGATGCATGCATATTGTTCTTGCGTGTTAAACAATCTGCCAACCCATTGGGACAGCTGAGAATTTTAACAATCAAGATCGTTCATAGTATATAACTAATAACTCATTCTCTATTGCATAATTTATATACATACAATAAGAATTTTTATGATAAGGATTGAGAATGTCACGAGTCTCTCCTGGATAAACAATCATCCCACTTTTTCATTACTTGACTTGGACTTTTGCTTGGGAATCTCTTTTGCATGAAAATTAAATGACTTTAATGAGTATACAATAAAAACTTATAAGCATCTTTGGTACTATATTTTCTAATATGGAAATCCAATTGAGGTATTAAATTTCTTGTTTGTGGAACTTACCTTGACGACTTATATTTTCCCAAGAGATGTTCATGACACAAAGCCTGGCTTTTTCTAGAAAAAAACAATATGGAAGGAATTGTTATACTTTCCTTATGTAGCATTATCAAATTAATGAGACCTAGATTTCCTTACTATTCCTAAAGCCTATATAAACCCGACCATTGTAAATCTTTTCTCTCACCCTAATCTATCAAAAGCAAATCAAAATTGCACTCTAAAAACTGAAGGACGAAAGAATGGTGTACAACAAAACCTTTTTGGAACATGTAATAGCGATGATTGGTGGTCCATGGGTTTGGAAGGTGTACTTCTACAAGGAATTCTGTATCTAAGGCTAATGAGAGGAGGTTGTTCTTGGTATATCTTGGAGATTTGGGTTCAAGATCCAAATAAGTACCTTTTTTGTTTTGTTATAATTAAGAATAATAAAATTACGTGCCCTTCACTCTCTCTCTCTCTCTCTCGTTTATTTTCATTTTGTTTCTCAGGTAATGATTGGGTTTCTCGAGGAAACTAGAAATGATTTTATTAATAAATTGAACTATATATGTTTTTATTCTAAATTGACTCTCTTTTCATGAGTAAAATGATCCTCATTTGCAGTGTTAAAGTTTGCTTCTCCCAAAGTAGTACTGTTTCATGCTATTTTTGTTGTAGAGGCTTTTTCTAGAACACAGAAAAGAAAAGAAGATTGTAAAATTGGTTTTTTAAAAAACTCCATGGTTTTCTAAAGTTTATTTTAACTATTTTCCCTCCCTTCGTATGTACTCATTCATTATATATTATAAACAAATATTTCTTTAGAATTCAACTATTCTGAGATGCTAACAAGTTCTTTCTTCATTTTTTAACTGGGTTCTTAGAAATGCTAATAAGGTTGTTCATGTTTTCAACCGTTGGTCACTTTCAAATATATTTTTTGACTTCTTTGATCCCAGTTTAGCCCTTTCAAGAAAGGCTAATAAGACTATTTATGTTCTCAACTGTTGGTCACTTTCAATTAGATTTTTTGGCTTCCTTGATCCCAATTCAACTCCTCCTTTTGTTTAGGATGTAATTAAGGAGGATGCTCAGTTTGTATCTTGTTTCGATATGTTAATAAAAGATTTTATTCTCAGCAAAATAAATAATAAAAGATGCAAAACCTCTGAATAGAAAAAGAAGCTTTTATTTAAAATTGGACTTTTTAACAAGCATTTTGCAATCACTTCGAGGATAGGTGACATTCAGTAAATCATTAAGTTTTACCATTGTGGATATTTTGACGTTTAGCAAATCATTATTTTGAGCCATGATTTAAATTGGTACTCGTAATTCTTATCCTCTCTCTCTCTCTCTCTCTCTCTCTCTCTCTATATATATATATATATATATATAAAACGTAGGAAAAGTTAGAGTTCGAATCTCAGACATCAGGCACCATAAAGGGTGTTACTATTACTTGAACCTTTCCTAGAATATGGAAAAGAAAAGAAGATTGTGAAAAACTTGGTTGAGAAACTCCATTTATTTCTGAAGTATATTTAACCATTTTCTTACCCTTTTGTACTTATTCATTATGAGATACAAGCCTAGCGTCAAAAAAAAAAAAAAAAAATTTAGAATTCTACTTTTCTGAGATGCAAATCCTGAGTAAAAAAAGGGAGTGTTTATTTAGAATTCCAATTGTTAGGCATTTTGCAATTGTGACTCTGGGGATAGGTAACATTCAATAAATGAAGTTATACCATTGTGGATAATTGGATATATATTAGTGTTCCCAAACACTCAAAGCAGTGCGCTTCAATTTAAATATATAAATATTTTAGTGAATGTAATAAATAAGGAAATTAACATGATGGGCTTGTTAGAATACAAGCCCAGTCTTTAACAGGGCTCATACAAAGAGCTTCAAATCCAATAGTTTTTGAATTGTCAGGGAACAGGTTCTACAAACGAGCATAACATTTTCACACATGCGTGAGTAAATTTGCGTGATCAGGACTATTTAATCAAATTTAGTATACACATATAACAATTTTTTTTTTTTTTTGGAAGAACAAATAAATATAAAAATCTGACAAATTATCAGGGTGTACTTCAAATTTTCAATATAGGATAGTAAAGCAATAGTAGAAGTGAAAATAAGAAGACTTACAAAGTAGTTTGCTCCGTCACAAAAATTGCTAGTTTTCTATCTCAACTTGGCTCCTAACTTAAATAAGAAGACTTCTCTACTTCTAAAAGAAGCAATCTAATGTCCAACAATTTGAATAAGTATATGGCACATTTTTGTCTTTTTACAAAAACGAATTTCAATGGTGCCGCTTATGACTAAAAATATTATCTTTTTGGCAGGTTTCTGCTATTAATGTCTTTTTACACCAATTTTTTCACAACAAACTTCATAATTGTGAGAGTAATACTATATAGTATATATAATATTTTTCACAATAAATTTCATAGTTGTTGAACATTTAGGCTATGTTTGTTTTGGCATAAAAGCATTTTAAGAAATGATTTTACACTTCACTATGTGTTTGGTTGCGTATGGAAAATAAAATTTTCCGGAAAAGCATTTCATTTGATCGTGTGTTTTGTAGCTTTGACCCGGAAATTGGTTTACACTTTTATTTTCACTTCAAACCATTTCCGGACTCATCAGACGCGCGAAGAGAGAGAGAGCGAGAGAGAAAGAAGAAAGAAACTAGCTCACTCAAAGTCACACCGATCCACCCAATCCACCCACATCGAGTCACTCACACCGATCCACCCACAGTCATTCCAAGCTCCACCCACGGTCCACCCACAGTTCGAGCACCACCCACAGTCACTTCCGAGCTCCACCCACAATCCACCCATAGTCCCGATCTCCACCCACAGTTCGATGAGCGCCAAACGTAGACCCACGGTGAGTTTCCTTTTCCAGTTGATTCATTTCTCAGTCCGACGAGCTCACCTCCGATCCACACACTTCGACCTTACCTCACCTCACCTTCGATCCACACACCTCCGATCCACATCCCCTCAAACCCATAAACAACCCATCCTCCGAATCCGATCTATATATATATATATATTTATTTATTTATTTATTTATTTGTTTATTTATTTATATAATTATTTATATATTTATAAAAGTTTGGTTCTTTCTGAAGTATGTAGTTTTAACGTAAGAACTAGTATCTGCCAAGAAGCATAAAGGGGTAGTGGGAGGGGTAGGCAGCGAGGAATGAGATGGTGTGTGGGTGTGGGGTGTGAGTGTGTTTTACAAGTTGCAATTTTTGAATGAACAGCTCATATAACATGGCATTGATTCTCCACACGTGGAGGATTAAACTTTTTTTAATACTACTAATACTACTTTGATAGTTGCTAACCTTTGAATTTTGTTCCCTCCCTCCCTTTTTTATTTTTTTAGTGGAAAGGTTTTTGTTCCCCCACTCATCACCAAAGAATGTATTTTGTGCATCAATTGTGTTTGGTATGAATTTTACAATTGTTTTTCAATTCTTCCTCTAAACTGTGTATTATTCATGAATTCTTCATAGATTATGTATTGAGCATATACTGAATTGGTGAACAACATAGGGCTCTGTTCAAGACAGAGTTTCTAGCTTGCTTTTTTACAATAACCTAAACCACTCTATATCCAATTTTTTAATAGTAAGCAAATATTGATTTGTTAGTGTTACAATTATACAGAAATAGAATGCAATGTGAATTGTTGGTGTAAATATTAATTGTGATGGTATTCTGTTGTGTACGTTGTTGATGTTACAATTATACAGAAATATATGTGCATAAATATTTTGGTACTTGTTATCAATGTGGTTTGGATGTTTTCTGTTTGTGGTTGTTTTTATATACTGTGTAATCAATAGCATGCTTGTTTACATACCTCTTAGACCACAGTGTTCGTGATTTTTTAGATGAAGAAAAAAACCAAAGCCATAATTCTTGCCTTAATTGCATTTGTTCTCCCTGTGGGGGTTGCATTGTTAAGGAAATTGTGGTGTAGACGACTGCCTAGGGCGCCTTACGTTAATCATGCAGTCGAGAGAGAGCATTACATAAATAGTGTTCTGCATGGAAGTGAGAGACATTGTGTGAATCAAATTATGATGAAGCCTATAGCTTTCCACCACTTATGTCACATCCTTACTGAGGGGGAGCACGTATACCCGACTATTCACATGTTTGTTACAGAGTAAGTGCTAATTTTCTATCACATTATTGGTCATAATGTGAGGTTCCATGTAATTGGTAGTCGGTTCCATAGATCGACTGAGACTGTTCATAGATACTTCAAGGTCATCCTTAGGGGGGTCCTAAAATTATATAGAGCTCTAATAAGACAGCCTAGCGAAGATACACTCCCAGAGATAAGGAATAGTAGAAGGTTCTACCCATATTTTAAGGTAAATATTGCGACTTGTGTATTTTTGTAAATTGTGAAGATTTGTGTAATTTTAAACCATTATGTCTGTCGAAAATTAGGATTGTGTTGGAGCAATTGATGGTACACATATTCGTGCATCTGTGTCACCTGAAATACAAGGAAGGTTTCATGGTCACAAAGATGGAACCACACAAAATGTGTTAGTTGCCATTAATTTTGACTTAAAGTTCACTTATGTATTGTTTGGATGGGAAGGCAGTGCACATGATTCACGTGTGTTAAATGATGCATTTGCTAGGCTAGGGGGATTTTCAATTCCTGAAGGTATTATAGGATTACTTCACCTTTTTGGTTTATTAGTTTAATAAATATTGAGCGTTCTCCTAAGCATGGTAGTGATTTGGTTTTATTTTTGAATATATGTAGGTAAATATTATCTTGGTGATGCTGGGTATGGTAATAAAAATGGAATTTTGTCACCTTATCAGAGTGTGCGATATCACTTGAAAGAGTTTAGTGATCGTCCTCCTGAGAATGAGCAAGAATTGTACAACCTCCGACACTTTTCATTGAGAACTACCATTGAGCGAGGGTTTGGAGTGTTGAAAAAACGTTTTCGAGTGTTAGATGTAGAACCATTTTGGTCTTTTGAAACCCAAGTGAAAGTAGTATTGGCATGTTGTGTAATTCATAATCACATTATGGGGGTTGAACCAAATGACCATATTATGGCGGTTGCAATGAACCAAGTAGAGTCTAGTGGCCCCCAACAAGAAACACAATCACGTCGAGATTCTATTAAAGACAGTAGAGTGTGGAATGCTAAGAGAGATCAAATATGCCAAGTTATATGGTCTAATTATACCAGAAGTGGAGAGTAGTACTTTATTTAGATTTCTATGATTGTAATATGTCTTGTATTTTTTTTTTCCTGTAAGGACAATGTATTTACTATAGACTTCTGGTGGTGTAAGGAAAAAGTATTTTCAGCATTACATTGTTATTTCCAGCATTAGCATGTTTCATTATGTTGTGCACATCTATAAGTGTGGTTGTATGTGTGTTTGATTTGTTGTTCATATTCCGAGTGTAATTACTAAATGCTACTCTCACTATACAATTTTCATATGTAGTAATGTCGAAGGGAAAAGAGAAAGTGGGCGGCACTAAGCAGTTCAGGTGGCTGCCCCCCATGCATTCGACTCTGCTTAGGCTACTTGCCAAGGAAGTTGCGAAGGGCAACAAGCCTTCTAACACTTTTAAGGCCGACTCCTTTGCTTTTGTAGCGAAGGAGATATCCGCTCAATTTGGGGTCGAGTGCCACCTCTCTTATGTAGAGAATCGACTGCGGACTTTGAGGACCATGTGAACCACTATTCAAACTATTAGGAAGAAGAGTGGTTTCAGGTGGGACGATAACTTAAAAATGATAACATGCGATGCGAAGAAATATCAAGAAGAAGTCATGGTATGGCTTCCAACTATATTTTCTTAATATAAATGATAATATATGTTTTTGGCTTTTATAATCTATGAATTGAGAACAAGACAAGGCTACTCAAGTACCCTCTTTATATGAAATTTATAGTGTCATTCTTTTTAGGATTCCATTGCTTTTACAAATTTTCAAATATAACTTTCATATGCGGATCTATTGTAAAATCTGGTCTTAGCAATTGTGATGGTATTTTCTGTTGTACTTATCTTCAAAATCATGGGTTATGTCTCCTGTTCCCTAACAGATTTTTTTTGCTTATCATTGACCTAAATCATCTAATGGCATCTATATTGAATTGAATATTGAATTTATGAGTGAAGTGATTATTGCATTGTTATTATACGTTCCTTTCTTCCTTACAGGCGCATCGTAAGCATGCGGAGTATCCGAACAAAAAGATTGAGATGTATGATGAATTGGCTATTGTAGTGGGGAAGGATACAGCCACGAGTAGCTTTTCTAAGTCGTATGTGGATATTGAGAATGAGCCAGACAATGGGGATAGTATTAAGTTTGTGGCGGACAATGGGGAGGAAGGTGTGGTGGACAAATGGAAGAATGCGGTAGAGTCATCCACCACTAGGTTGGGAATTTCCAAGTCCCGCAAAAGAGGGCGTGCACCTCCCTCTAATGATAGTGTGCTGACTGATCTGTCTGATCAACTGAAGGAAATTGATGTGGCTTTGAAAGAAATCAATCGGGGGTCTGTTGATTACACAGCTCTTTACTCTGAGGTCATGGCTATGTTGGCGGATGGGTATAGCGAAGACATGCTCAGGGATTTCTAGCCAAGAATGCTAAGTTGAGAAAGCTGTGGATGGATAGTTTTTTGTTCACACACCTCTGCCTTGTCTATTTCATGTTGACTATGACGGTAGCTTTAGAGATTAACTTTTGTTGTAGTACTAGTATTCACCTACCATTGAATTATATATGTAGTCTTTTGTATTATTGGGATGATACAATTGCCCAAATTATGTATTTGTACTGTTCAGATACCACGTATAGGTATCATTTTTGTACACTATGGAGGTGTAATGCCAATGGTGAAAGATTGATGTGGCTGTTTTGATATAAATATTATGGGTATATTCGGATGATTATTTTTTATGTTGAAGTGGATGATTATTTTTGATGTTGATGTAGTACTGAGTTTTTGTACTGTTACAGGTTTGTCTAGACAATGCAAGTACTGAATTTGTAAGGCATTTCATATTTTCCATAAAATGATCCACAAACCAAACATGGGAATTGATTTTCCGTAAAACGAATGGAATTTTCCGTAAAATGTTTGAACGAACCAAACACCGGAATTGATTTTCCATAAAACAAATTCCGAGGCAGCCAAACAACTTGAATACATTTTCCTTTACGGGAAAACAATTTCCCCTGAAATGATTTTACGCTCGGAAAAGCATTTCTGTTGAACCAAACATAGCCTTAATTTTCATTTAGGTCTACCACTTACACTACTTTATTATCTACTAGTTATATGATTCCCAGTAGCAACTTATGAAAATACCAACTCCCTCTCTATGGGTTCTACATAATCATTATTTTTCATATAAAAAATGGCCTACTTATATTCATATATAGCACTAAAACCTTAGCCTCCACTCCTTTTCTTATTTTTGAGTTTTAATTTTTTTTTCAATCTCGAACCCTGTGTTTTTTATATAATTTAAATTTTAACTGATTAAAAGAGTAGAGAAAAAATGTTGAATTCAGCATAATTTTTTAAGAGCATTCAAGGTAGTGAGTATACAAAATTGCAAGTACATTGTTATTTTCTTAACACTTTTACAGTAATTTATTTTAAGAAATCAAATTCTTGTTTAAGCTCTATGTATTTAGATTAATCTCTAAATTACATTAATATATATTTGTTTATTTAGTTTGTTATTAATATCAATTAGTTCTTTTTCTTTTTTTTTATATTAATTTTGCTTTTAATATTGCCTCCCTAAACTGAATTCTTGGTTCCGTCATTGACTTCTCATTGCCAAACTTTCCAACAAAATGCCCCTGTTTTAAACTCGATTTTCTAAAAATCGAGTTTCAATGAAAAACTCAATTTGCTGAAAATCGAGTTATAGGCAATCAAACTTGCATGGAACTTGAGTTCCATGCAAATTTTTTTAAAAAAACTCAATTTTTGGCAAATCGAGTTTTTCATTGAAACTCGATTTTCTAAAAATTGAGTTTCAAAATAGGGGTATATTCCTAAATAGTCTCAAACATGGGGCATTTTGCCGAAAAGTTTGGTTGAAAATGGTAAAACCCAATTTTCTCCCCATATAACATGTTCTTAACATATCAAATTTTTTGTGCAAGAAAAGTAGGCGAAACAACAATATTGATCCATCAAGTTTATTCTATGTGTACAATTGGTCCCTCAAGTTTTTAGTGAGCACAATTAGTTCTTCAAGTTTTAATATTGAGTTGTGTTAGTTCTTTTACTACCTGTCATTAGTAGTGTTATTTACATGGCTAATAGAATAATGAATTGACATTTTTTTTTTTTAATAATGTGGCATTTTTTTATTAAAAAATATTTTTAAAAAAGTTTATAGATGTACCTTTGAATATACTTAAGGGCTCCGTGTTTGAAATGGGTACCACCCCCAATTAGGAACCACCAGAGCTGATTCTTCTCATGTACCTAATTTTGTCCTCCTTTTATTGCAGCAAGTCATGTATGATTCACATTGCTCCGCCACAAAAAATCTTGGATTGTTGGCCATCGTATTGGTATCTTATAATCTTCTAGTGTGGAATCAAGCAAAATAATCGTTTCTCAAGTGGAGGGCAATGTCTTTCTAGCTCTTCTTTTCTAGAAAAATCCAAGTTGGACAACAAACTCTTTATGTAAGAAACATCTAGGCAAGGAGTATATTCATTGAATGCTAATGGGCACACATTCATTCCAGTTTCAGGGATCAAAATTGATGTTTTTCTATAAGAGCAATTTTGTTTGTAAATATAGAAATACCTGCAATTGTGAAATACAATAATATCAATCACTAGAAATAGGACGCGGGTCAGTAGCTGTCGCCGGTGGCGGCTAGGGCTTGGGATGTCGCCGGTGTGCCGGCTAGGCTTGGGTCTCCACCGGTCGGCGGGTTAGTGATTGGGTTTCTACTCTCTCCCCTTCTCTCTCTAGTGGGTAGGTTTGTGATTTTTTTTTTTTTTTTTAAGAAGCCGTGGGTTTGTGCATCAAATTCTGGTTTTAAATTGGTACTGGTTTGTGAATTTATTACGTGTAAACTTATTTTGTAATTTTTTAATAAAAAAATGCCACATCATTCAAAAAAAATGTCAATTTATTGTTTCGTTAATTACGTGAGTTATACTATTAATTGTAACTAGTCGCTAACCCGTGCGATGCACGGGAAAACTATTAGAAAATAATAAAGCATGCATATATTAAAAGACAATTTAAGTTCATGTGTGCTTGCAAGGGATACATACCTAAATAGTTTTTGCGGTAGAAATAAAAACCACATAGTAGTAATATATAAATCTCTTAAAACCTAAACCTAAACCTAAACATAAGGACTAAATATATAAACAAACTAACCTTACAAAAGCTGAACTTTATAAGCTAAAATCTATACCGTGAGTTGTAGATCTTGAATGCTATACCGTGCGTTTAAGGCTTCCTACATCTGGAGAGAGAGAGAGTTTGCAGAAACCAAAGAAAATCTCTCTATAACTTAAGAAACACAATATACTAAAATCAAAGAGATAAAATTTTCAGAAGACAAAATATTATAGATAATTCAAAAGAATTTTGGTTTAATTCTTGAACACCGCAACTCCATAAAATTCATACTAATAATAATATTTTATTAATATATAAACAAAACTAACTTTACAAAAGCTGAACTTTATAAGCTAAAATCTATACCGTGCATTGTAGATCTTGAATGCTTTAGAGCTTCCTACGTCTGGAGAGAGAGAGTTTGTAGAAACTGTGGCTTTATATTTCTTAACTTGAGAGAGGGGTAAGGTTGCTAGGGTTTTGTAGATCTTAAATGTTTTAGGGCTTCCTACGTCTGGAGAAAGAGAGAGTTTGCAGAAACCGTGGCTTTATATTTCTTAACTTGAGAGAAGGGTAAGGTTGCTAGGGTTTTGAGGAGTTATAATTTTTATTTATTTTTTATTTTTTATTTTTTAAATATTGTGCTGACGTGGAAAATTGTGGTGCCAGCAAAGTTATTTTTTATTTTTTAAATATTGTGCTGACGTGGAAAATTGTGGTGCCAGCAAAAGCTTCGGTTTTATATATATATATAGATTAGTAAAAGAACTAATGCAAGTTAGTTTTAAAAATTGAGGGACTAATTGTGTTCAGTTGAAACTTGAGATACTAATTGTGCATATTGGATAAACTTGAGAGACTAACATTATAGTTTCGCCAAAAAAAATAAAAGTTTTGTAGATTTGGACCCTTGGGCGCTTCTCTCCCTAGAAAATTTCAAAGATCCCTTGAGTGATTCTCTCCCTCCTTAAAAAAATTATTATCAAAGCTATGGTTAAACTTCTGCATGAACTAGTGTATACATGTGGTGCAACTCTTATAATTAAGGGTGCCTCTTACTCTTACAGTCTTACATACGTATAAGGATTGAGTCCCATATTGAGTAAAAGTACAAGGTTTTTTATTTTATTTTATTTATTTTATTTTTTTAAAAAGAGAGTAGTTTATTCATAATTTTATAAAAGATTTACATGTTAAGATAAGTTAGTTCAATGTGGTAGATGCCCACATGTGAAATAAAGATTAGTTATGAGCTGCCACATGAGGATTTGGTACTTCTAATTAATATAGCCCTACAAATTAAAAATATATATACACAAAGCTACAATTAAACATATATAATGAAAGGAGGCTGTACTTGGTATATCTTGAAGTTTTGGGTTCAAGAGTTATACTAATCTTTTTTTTTTTTTTTTGTTATTTACTTTAGTAAGAATAATAAAAGTACATGCCCTTCATTGTCTCCTTCTCTCTCTTTCCGATTCATTTTGTTTTTCAGGTAATGATTGGGTTTTTCGGGGAAATGATTTTATTAATATATTGAATTATGTGTTTTTAAATTCTGAACTGTCTCTCTTTCATGAGTAAAATGATAGCCTCATTTGCAGTGTTATAGTTTGCTTCTCCCAGAGCACTGTTTCATGCTATTTTTGTTGTAGAGGCTTCTTTTAGAACACGGAAAAAAAAAAAAAGAGAAGATTGTAAAATTGGTTTAAAAAATACTCCATTTTTTAGAGTGCGACATAGAAAAAGTGTTAGTTTTACAAATTTTTGCTCGAAAAGCATTGCTTCTTCCACTTTACCTCCCCTTAAATAGGGACGTTGGCTAATTGGAAGTGGAGATAAAATCCCACTCACACATCCTGATTGGTTTCACTGTTCAAGCACCACCTTATTAGAGAACAATCTTTCTTAATAGCACTGTTGCAAACCTCATTGACCAGGAAACAAAAAATTGGAAAGTTGATCTAGTTAGAAAGCTTTACCAAGTACATGATTGTGAGGAGATTTTGAATTTGCCACTTCCTAGGACCTCTGGGATCGAAGATACTCCTACGGAAACACTCAAGTTCGGGCAAATACAAAGTGAACAAAGCATACCATATGCTTCATCAAAATCAACACCCAAATACTCAAGATCAAAGAACCTATGGGGTTTCTCCAATTGTTTGGAACAGGATTTGGAAAGTGAAACTTCGTCAAAAGATCATTACTTTCATACGGAAACTCCTACATGAAAGCCTGCTTGTCTTTTGAAGTCCTAAACAACAAAGGAATTTTAGTCTCTAATAACTATCTTATGTGCAATGAGGATAAGGAATCCTTGAATCATCTTTTCATGATGTGCCCTTTTACAAGAGCCATTTGACATGGATCTAATTTGGCAATCAGATCCTTTGAACTGCAGTACAGCTCAATCAAGCAATGGGTAGAGGATTGTATCCTTCAAAATGAAACAGGGGAGTATGGTAGAGGGCTGTCTCCTTCAAAATGAATCTATGATCCATCTGGAATCATAGAAACAAAGTCCTTCACCAAGGAATTTTGCCTAACCCTATGGAAGTTATACTAACATCTCAATCCCTCTCTTGCAAGTGCCAAGAGGCATTCCAAACTAATTAGGAACAGGAGATTGAAGCCATTCAACAACCTCATCGTTTTCCCTCCAACCAGGACTAGTAGATTATTTTGAAGGTAGCAGCCCATAAAAACAGAAGTTCAAAGAGAAGTGGATATGCTTATGAGGCAAAGACTTTGGAAGGAAATGTGCTTTTCTCTGGAGGGGCTAGTAGTGGAAGGAAGACTCAGCAACTTGCAATCCAAGATGCAGTGGGAGAAGCAATTTTGAAGTCTATGCAGCTGGGATACAACAAAATTCTGATACTCAGCAACAACAAGAGACTTGTGCAGCTTTGCAACCAAGGATAAGAACCATATTGGACAGAGCAGAATATTGTTGCAGACTTGAATCAACTCCAACAACAGGGTTTGACCACTCATTACTTTTTTGTGCCCAAGGATATTATCTCACATGTAATAGACCTAGCTGCTATAACTACTTCCTTTCCAGTTAGCCACTACAGGCTTAATCCGAACCTAGTATAAGCCAGGTGGCCTACTTTTTGTACTATCTCCTTTTCTATCTAATGCATGTTTATCTGGTAAAAAAAAAAAAAGTCTATCTATAATCAAAATGTTCATGTAACTATGCATATAACTGTGCATATCAGAATTGCTACAATGCATATAATGCATATATCCATAATTACTGTTCATGTAAAATTTTTTTTTTTCCTCTCTGTCCCTTCGTCTTGCTCTTCCCCTTTGTCTTCTTCTCACAACAAAACCACAAAATCACCCCTGCCCCAGCCTTGACCACTGATCTCTATCTTCTTCCGACTACAAAATCACAAAACCATCCCTGTCCAACCTCAACCACTAATCAAGGTCGTATCACCCAAATACAAAAACCCAAAAACAAAAATTGGCAATAACCCATCATAGAACCAGCAAGAACCAGATGAAATCAAACCCAAAATTAACCAAAACTCAGATCAAGTCAAGCGAGGACCATGGCAGCACTACATCGAGATCAGAGGTGGCGGTGGTAGGTCGCTGCAACTGTGGCTTGCTTTGGTTGTAGCTGGCGGTGTGATGATGGCGGCAGTGAGGTTGGTTCGAGTTTGAGAAATTTGACTGTAAAAGAAGAAGAAGAAAAAGAAGAAAGAATAGAGAAGAAGGAAGAAGGAAAAGGAGAAAAAGAAAGAGGGAGAAGGTTCAGAGAAAAAGAAAGAGAGTTGGCATGAAAAAAAAAAAAAGAAAAGAAAAAAAAGGATGGTGGGCTATTGTCGGTAGGGATTTGGATTTTCTCCCTTTCTCTTTGAAATGGAGAGTGTCCAGTTAAGAGTTGTGATTTAACTAAAATTAATCTATGTCTTGAAATATGCCACATCATTTAAAAGACACTAACCAAACATTTCAAGGAGACTTAACGGAGCCAAGGAAAACAAACGTGAGTTTCAAAGTGTTCTTTCATTTGACTCTTTGGGGCTCTCTCCTCTCATCTCATCTCAGTTTCTTTCTCACTCTCAACAAAGCCCAGCCATGGCCAACTTCTCCTTGCACGCACATCACCGCAACTGACAGTTCTTATGACTGGAATCACCCCGAAGATTTGATATAAGCTTTCTAAACCCCACCCAAACAAAATCTTAGTTCAAATTTTGATATCTGATATATGGTTTTGTTCTTTCTTATCTTGTTTTCTTTGTTAAAGAGCATCCTTTTCTTTCATTTATAGCACTAAAGATTATACCTTTCTTTGATTGAAAAATTTTCCTTTCCTTGCTTTAGATCTGTGGTAACTGTAGTAGGTGTATGAGTCTCTCCCATCTCAATGTCTCTCTTTTTACCCTTGGGTCTCTTTTTCTTTCAATTTTGATTAGTTTGATAACTGTGTTTTCTTGTTGAGTGTAAAGCTTGATGATTTTGCTTTGATTTGAAATTTGGAGTTTATGGGTATGACCCGAATGCCTGTGATTGAATAAGTGACCTGCTTATAGTTGGAGTGTGATGGGTCTCTTCAAATCTATGCTGGTAGTTTGGTTTTGTGTTTACAAGAATTGATTATTAAAAAATATGTTCTTTTTTGAGAAACCAGACTACAAGCCTGGGCTTCTATTGAAAAAGAAACCAAAAGTTCAGTGAACATCAAACAACAATAAGGAAACTATGTCCTCGGGAGGGGAATTAAGCCAAACCCGAGCACTCCTAAAGCCTTTTGCTTTTTTTGCTATAGCGTCAGCCACACAATTACAAGAACGACTAGAATGAGTACATGCAAAGGATTGAAAAACCAAAACTTGACTGCAGATGTCTTCAATGACGACACTGTAAGATGAAAGGCCAGCATTATTTTGATTTAAAGTAGTGATGACCATTGCTGAATCCCCTTCGAAGATCATCAAGCTTTATACTTTATAATAAAACTCAATCATCAAGCCAATCAAAAGTGAAACAAAAATAGATCCAAGGGGTTCAGTAAACGCAAAAAAAAAAATTAAAGAAAAAAAAAATAGAGACTCCTACACCAACTACAGCTACCCAAATCTATAGCAAAGAATGGAAAAAAATTCAATTAAAAAAAAGCATAATATTTCGTGCTATAAATGAAAGAAAGGGATGATCTTGGCAAAGACAATAGTAAAAGAAAAGGAAAAAAAAAAATACATAAATTTGATATCAAAATTTCCTTTAGAAACAGAGGTGGATGGCTGAAACACAATTGTTGCACAACTGTGTGTGGGTGCAAGGAGAACTGGAGAAGCTTGACCATCGCTGGGTTTGATGGAGGGGAGAGAGAAACAGAAAGGAGAGGGATAGAGTTACAGAAGAAAACGTTAGTTTAGCTTTTTACTCAGTTAAGTCTACTGTTAGTGTTTTAAATGACGTGGCATATTTTACGCCATGGATTTATTTTAAATCAATCTCAGCCATTAACTGGACACTCTCCATTTCTAATGAAATGGAGAGGATCCGGATCCGGTGGGTAGGTGCTTGTTTGATTAATATAATAAAAAATTAAATAAATATTATTACTCAAATAGAATAAACAGTAAAATAGATAAACTCTGAATGTTTTGAAAAAATGGCAATGTAGAATATAAAAAGTTGGCTCTTACAGTCTTATGCTTAAATAAACTTCAAATCCAATAGCTTTTGTAGTCTCAGTAGGGAACTGAGTCTTGTAAATGAGCAGTAACTTTTGCAAACCATTAAAATACATGTTGCACATTTAAAACTTACATGTTGCATCATCAAATACTTATATCACCAAAAATCAAGTAAACAAATATACATACATATGTACATACATATATATATATATATATATATAATATACTCATTTTATCATGCTTCTAACACCCGTGATTAGAATTTGTTCAAATTAATATTTTACATAATTAAATCCATCCATCATCATTTATTGTCTATAGCTTGAGTAATTGTTCAAAATGCAATTTTTACATCCACATTTGTCATTCGTACAACTACAATCTTCACAAATCTAAATAAATTAACATTCCAATACATAAGTGTGTGAGAGTGCTTTTTTTGTGACACTCAGGCCCAAGGATCCCGGGCCTAAATAAAAAGGGTTTGGTGAACCAGGCCTTGACTCACCGCAGCTAACGAGCTGTTTAAGAATCAAGTGGGACACAGGGGATGCTCCTAACAATATAAAAAAATGACAAGCAAGGATATTCGTATCGAAGAATGCCAAAAAATCAACAAGGTAAATTTAGAAGGAAAGAAACAGGATTAGCAAAGCGATAAAAAATTAATGTTGAGGGGATCCTGGGAAATATGAAGCACGTTTCATTAATACATTATCTGTTTGATTACAGAAAGCTCACTAGGTCGTGATACAAGGTTCAATCAAGCTCAAAAATTACAGTCTTGAATGGCTATTTCAACCTTCAAAACTTGCAAAGTTTGATTCTCGTTGAATTCGAGTATGTGCAATAGTGGCTTTTACAGGATACCGGGAAGCAATGTTTGTTTTTCCCTTAGTATTTTCTCTTCACCACAGATTTTTCTGATAGTTTTTATAGAAAATCTCTTCTTTCTTGTGTTTCTCTCTTTTTTCGCTGCTCCTTCACAACCCATCCCTTCCTTTTATAATGGAGTTTTTGGTCTTCCCGGGGAACCGTTGGTTCCCCTGTTCTACCCTTTTGCAAACAGAGCACGTCCTGTTCCCATCATCTCGGTAAGTCCCATTTCCGTTTTTTCTCATTCTTTCCTTCTTTCAGCTCTGATTCTTTTGAAAGTTCCTGGTTGGCCATCTTCTTTGGGATGTGCTGAGGTATGCCCTTCCCGACATCCCCGTTTCTAGCATTTTCCACTTTTCCCTTTTCTTTCCCATCTGGGCGGAATCCTGTTCTGCCAACTTGAAAGCCGCTTGTTATCATTCTTTTTTTTGTGCTTCCCTGTTCTGGCTCCCCGAGGCTTTTTCTGTCTGTGCCATGAGAGGTCGCTGGGTTCTACTGGCGCTCGCGTTCTTTTTGCTTTTGTTTCTTGTTTTCTTCTTCTGTCTTTTTCTTTCGAGCTGTCCTAGTCTTCCTTTGTCTTTGTGCCTGAAGGGATCCGCGCCTCTTGATGGTTCCTGAGGATCCTTGCTTCTTATCCCTTGCCGTGGTTCTCTTTTTTTTGGATGCTTCTTTGTCTGGGCTTCAAGATCCCCTGGGCCTTTTTATTCCTTCATGGGTCTCCTGCATCTGCTACTTAGCTTGATTTTTCCTTTTGGGCTTGACTTATTCTTTTGGGCTTCCTTCACTATGATCCTTTTTAGACCTCAACATTTAGCCCCCCTAGCTCGTGGGTTGCCTGAAGCCCACGCGTGAGTGATTTAGCTTTTCTAAGATTTTCGTAGGATCCCCTTTTTCAACTTCTACTGGGTTCCCTTCCTTTTTACTTGGGATCCCGGCCCTTTTCTACTGCTTTTGGTCACCTCCTTTTTGCGTGTCACGTTCCCTTATAATTATTATTTTTTTTGCAGTTTCCTCTTTGCACGGGACGTGGCAGTTGAGTATTTGAGGTAAAACTCCTCTACCCACTTTTCTCGTTTCCCGTTACTTCTCATTAATAATCGCTGATTAATCCCTTCTTCAAATTAAATTTTTTTTGGCAACTGGCGTGTCTTTCCATACACTGTCTTCGCCAACTACTATTTGCGCCTTTATTGTAGCCGTTTCATCTTATCATTTTGCTTCTCTGAGTCTTTCATTCTTTGGGTTTCTCTTTCTTTTTCTCTTCTTCTCTGTTACTCCGATCTTCCCCCTTTTCGCACTTTCAATCTCTTCTCTTCTCATTGTACGTGTTGTTCCAATGGCTTCTTCTTCCCGAAAGAGGAGAGAGCGTACCCCCAGTCCTTCTGAGGGCAAAGGTTCTTCTGGTTCTGCTCCAAGCGAGGTTACCGAACGTCCGGCCTTCCCTTTACGGGATCCTTGGTATTCTCTCAGTTCATTTTTCCCTCATGTATCTCATGGTGAGGCTCCTTCATCTCCTCATGCTTGGATGTTTTCTGGCCAAGCGGGTTTCGCCGGTTCCGCCCAGGTTCCTAACCCTAGAGAGATTTTTGACCTTCAGATTAGACAAGGAATTCGAGAGGCAGTTCCTATCTTCTTTGATTTTGTCTCGAGAAAAATTCAGGGCTAGCCTATCTGGGTAGACAAGGAACTGTCTGATGCTGAGTTTGTGGGTCGCTTGGAGCGCACCGGTATCCTAAAGGCAGTGGCTATTTCCAGAAACCTTGAGGGCTTCAGAGACGCCAAAGGGCTCAGGCATCTGGTATGTCGTTGGTGCCCTTCCCTTCATACTTTTTCCTTTTCTGTTGGTGAATTGACAATTACCTTGGAAGATGTGGTTAATAACTTCCTCCTCCCGGTATTTGGTGACGAGACCCCTTTTGATATCAACCTTTCTGGGGAGGATCTCGTGGTGGAAGATAAATTGTTTGGTTATTTTGGTGGTCGTGCTGCCTCTTCTGGTGGTAAGCCGGCTAGAATGGGGAGATGGGTGATGACCCTCTCTCGTGAGAAAGATAAGGAAGTGAGGTGGGCCGGTTTTCTGGCTTTCTGGCTTAGCAAGTTCTTGTTTAGTGAGTTTCCTGGGTACGGAGTTAAGTCTTTCTTTTTTCCGTTGGCAATCAAGTTGGCTCGAGGTACCCAATATCCTTTGGCCCCTCTGTTTTTGGGTCATGTTTACTCTCAATTGGACCAGCTTCATGGAGATGAGACCGAGGGTGATTCTTGTTATGTGATTACCTCATCTCTTCACTGTGCTATCCTTCAGATTTTCATGTGGGACCGTTCTGCAGCTACTTTGGCCAAGTGCAGGAATTTGAAATTTGTGAAGGACAAATTCCAAGGATCCCCTGACATAGTGAAGGGTCTTTGTGGCAATTCTACTGATGCCTTTCCCATTATCTTTTGTTGGATTAGCTTGAAAGGTGGTGGCCTCAATCTTGTGGAGTTATTTGACCAAGCAGGGAACTTACATTGGAGATCCCCTCGTGAGTTTGGCCCTGGCTTTGCGTGTGATTCTGTATTGTCTTCTTTTTTATCTTCTACAGGTAATACCTTTGACTTGCGCCGTGGTGATGAAGGCAGTCTAGCTTATCTTGCCTGCATTAGCCCTTCTTGGCTTCCTGTGCCTTCTTCGAGTGGCCCAAAATATACCCACTATTCAGCACATCGAGTGCTCCGACAGTTTGGTTTTGACGAGGACGTTCCTCCAGCTTTTAAGGGCGTGGTGCCGTCCCTTCCTTTTTTGGATCCTTTCATGAGGCTGCAGGCCTTTTCTTAATGGTCACGGAGGAGCCCCCAATTTGCAGTGCCTAACTCCCAAAGAGGAGTCTTTGCTTCTAGTGTCTATACCTGTTATTGGAGAAGAGTACAGAAGTCTTTTGTTGACTATGTTGGCTTCGGTACAGTTTGGGAAACCCCGAATCTTAGTATTGTTTCTGCTCCGACATCCAATAGGCGTTTATCCCTTCCTACTGCTGCAAGCAGCAAGACTGGGTTTGCAGAGTGGCATACCTCCAGGGGAGGTTGGGTGACTTATTCACAGGATTTTCCTGAGACTTGGCTGGGTTATAGTCTCGTCATTGGCACTTCCTCTAGAGTGCCCATCAAGAAAGGTGCAGTGGAGACAATAGGCGCTGCCACCACTCCGAGTAAAGGTAAGGATGTCAAGCCGAAAAAAATGAAAGCTGTTGATGTTGATGAAAGCACAGAGGGTGTGCAGATAGGTTCTGAGACGAAAAGAAGAAAAATTGGGAAATCTCAAACACACTTGGCATCTCAGGAAGGCAAGGATGTCAGGGAACCTTTGGCTTCAAGGACCCAGAAGAAGACCAAGGTAGAGTCTTCTTTTTCCCAGGTTCCTGTGACTGCTTCAGTCCATGGTTCTTTAGGATCCTCTGGTCTTGTATCCCAGCCTCCTTTAGGACTCTCTGGGCGTACTCGTAGTAAGCAAAAGACTTCCAGAGAATCTGTAGAGAGAGAGAGAAGGGCAAGACTTCTTTCCTTCTTTTCTCTTTTTCATTTGTTCACCTTGTTGCACTTACTTCTATTTTGCTGACGAGTGGTGGTTTCCTTTGCAGTTCAAACGCAAGTCTAATTACAAGAAGGGCAAAAGTCAATCTTCTAGTGACGACGTGGTATGTGTGCCCCCCCCTTTTTTTATGTTCTCTCCCTTTTGTTCTGACATTGTGTTGTTAGCATTACCCCGCTGTTTTTTACTTGGCACTGCTTTTTCCTCTTTTTCTTCCTTTAGGTGGAGGTATCTCCTCCTATGACCGACAAGACTCTGGGAGAGGAAACTGTCACAGCTCTTTCTGTTGCCTTTCCTATTGTGGGGGAGGAGCCCCCTACTGGTGGTCTGGTTGAGGAAACCGGGCAACCGATGCAGGGTTCCCAGGATTCTCAGGATCCCAAAGCCTCTAAGATCCCTACATCTCAAAGTCCCCATCTTGAGTGCACTTCTAGTCCCATCAGGATTGTGTTTCCTCAAACATTGTCAAATAAAGGCGCTTTGGGAGACACTCCTTTATCCAAACAAACAGGTGAGCCATGTTTCTTTGAAATAGCGTTACATCTCTATTTTCTTTTCCATTTTTTTTTTTTTTTTTTTTTTGAGTTCCTTCTTTTCTTTCTCCTTTTAGGTCAAACCAGTGAGAAGTCTTCTCCCAGTGTTGCCTCTTCCTTCCTTTAGCCATTTTGCCATTGGTTCTTCATCCTTCCTTCAACTTGCCTTATGTTCTTTCCCAGAATCTTCGGGGAAATCAGGGGATCAGGAAGAAGAGGCTCTGCCCCAGGAAGCCGGTACTGGTTTGTCCTTCTCTCTCCCCCTTTTTTATTTAAGACTAAATCTGTTCTTCCCTTTCTTTTTTTCTGAGTATTGATACATGCTTTACAGATTCTGAGCCTGTTATCCCTGAAGGAATTGTGAGATCCGTTCGAATTGCTGATCTTCAGCCAGAGCGAAAGGCTGCAAGTCCTCCAGTCTCTGCAAGTGGTGACACGGCGATGGGGGACGCCTCAAGAGTGGCTGCCTCAGATCCTGATTCAAGGCTCTCCTCCTTCCTGGCTCGCTTTGATCTCTTGGAATTTAACAGTCTTCCTGCCAGCCATTTCCATGCTTTTGGGTCTTCTTATGGCAGCTTCCTGCGCTTCTCTGTTCCTGTTGAAGGCCTGCCGCTGTTAGAGAGTTTGCTCAAGAGTCACGGGGATTTCACCAGTGGCTTCAGGGGAGGCGTTTTCCTGAGTAATATTTTGATGGAGTTGCTATGTGCTGTGCTGGTTTCCCTGAGGAACTCTTCTGTAGATTCTTTGTCTGAAGAAAAACTTCTGGAGTGGAGAGGGGTGGTCCAAGACCTTCTGGAGGCCAAGTTCAATTTGTCTTTTTTGTTGGATCACTTGCGTCTGTTGGCTCATATGCTGTTTTAGAGGCAATCATCCAAGAGTATAGACACTGAGATAGCTGCTGCTGAGGAAGTTTTGGCTCATGCTCACAAGGTTTTACAAGACTTGAAGGTCAAGCGGCAGAGGATCCTTTCTGCTTCGACTGTGCCTGTTATTTCTCCAGATGCCTCCCTATTGGCCGGTCTCATTCCTTAGCTTACTTTAGATTTACTTAAACAATTTGGGGTTGTATAAGTTTTCTTTTTTTTTGAACATTGCTTTCCTCTTTGTTTCTTTTTTTTTTTTTTGTGTTTCAAAACTGCTTCTCATTTCTTAGTATGTGAATCTGCCTTTCTCTTTGATATATTGCCTTTTCTTTTCTATGACTTTTCTCTTTTCTTTCCTGAGTCCTGGACCATGGTTTCCACAGGCTTCACTGTAAGTTCTGATCCAGGTACCCGATAATCTATTATGCAAGTACTGAACTGAGTACACTGGTATCTTTTCCTATATTTTTTTTTTAGATACGGTCCCAGTTCATGAACTTTGACAGGTTCCCCTCTTTTGCCAAGTGCTAGGCTAGGTATCTTGGATACTTTACTTTTATCTGTGATCCTAGACCTATGCACTTGGAACTGTTTGTGGGGTATCTGAAATTATTTGTGAGATGAATCCTGGGCCATATGTAAAAGGGTATTACATACCTTTTTTTTTTTTTTTTTTTTTTTTTTTTTTTTTTTTGACTCAGGTATCCTTCCTTAGATCTATCCAAACTTGGTCTTTGCAGTATTTAAAGAAATACTTAAATATTGAAGAAATAAGAACTTCATTAAAATATGGTCATTTTTAAGGAACAAAGAAAAAATCATTTAGTGCAGTATTGACCACAAAGTGTCAATCTATCATATGTTCCTGAACAAAATCATTTTAGACCAGAATTCATGATAAAGGCTGAAATAAAAAGATTAAAAAAAAAAAAAAAAAAACTTAGCAGATGGTGAAGCTGGTAAAAGGACCCTGAGGTACCGGGATCCCCTCGTCCTTATGCATAGTATTGTTTCAGCCATTTCCCATTTATGGGTTCTGTCAGGACTGTCCCATCTTCTTTGGTAAGGTAATAATACCCACTCTCATGAGCTGCACTAATGATGTAGGGTCCTTCCCATTTTGGGGTGAACTTGGAAGGCCCTGACAGGTTCTTCCTCACGTGCTCCGCCATCCTTAGTACTAATTGCCCTTCAGTGAACACTCTTGGGCGTACTGCTTGTGCATATGCTCTAGTCATTCTTTGCTGGTACCTCTGGCTTCTTTTCTTGGCCAGCTCTCTTTCTTTTTCTACCCCTTCCAGATCTGCTAGCCTCCTTTCATTGTTTGTGTCCTCACTTTCTCCTTGATTTTCCTCCAGAACTACCTTTGGTGTAGGAATGACTAACTCCACGGGGCTGATGGCTTCTGTTCCATAGACTAGGGAGAATGGGGAGAATCCTGTGGCTGTCTTTACAAAGCTTCTACATGCCTAAAGTACATCTGCCAGACGGTCACTCCATTTCCCTCCATACTCATACTTCATTTTCTTAAGGATCTTCAACATTACCCTATTAGTAGCTTCAACTTGGCCGTTTCCTTGTGGGTAGTATGGGGTAGATCTCCCATGTTTAATGTGGTATGCTTCAATTAACCCCTTCATATCTTTGTTTATGAATGGGGTTCCGTTGTCATTGATCAATTTTCTGGGGATCCCGAACCTTGTAATGATGTGGTTTCGAATGAAATTTGCTACGGCTGCTCCAGTGGCTTTTTTCAAAGGGATGACCTCTACCCATTTTGTAAAGTACTCGGTGGCTGCCAGGATCCATATATAACCGTTGGATGGAGGGTTTAAAGGCCATGGTGTCGTCATATCCTGTAGGACATTTGGGTGAGTGTGAATTGCATCTCCCAGGACTTGGCAAGCATGACATGTTTTGACCAGCTCCTCAGAGTCTCTTTTCATCGTTGGCCAGTAATATCCCAATAACAGTAACTGCTTGTACAGCCTTCTCTTCCCCGGGTGACTTCCACAATCTCCAGAATGTACTTCTCTGACTACTTCTCTAACTTCCTTTGGTCCTAGGCACCTTAGGGGATCCCCATGGTATCCCTTTTTGAATAAGATGTCGTTCTGTAGGAAATACCTGCCTGCTAGCTTTTTGAGCTTGTGGGCCAGTTTCCTGTCGGTTGGCAGGATCCCCTGAGCCAGGTATCCTATGAAAGGAACCCGCCAATCTTCTGCAATAAACACCGCGTAGCTTTCTTCTTTATCAATTGCCAAACGACACTCCTGGCATTTCTCCTGTATAATTGCTGCTTCCTTGTCCATATCTGGCAAGTAATACCCCATGCGTTGCATCCTTCTATATAGGCTGACCTTTTCTGCAACTCCACATGCTTGGGCGTGTAATTCTTCTAGTTTCGACTTTCCTTCCTTCTCGGTGATACATCTGGACAATATTCCTCCTGGTAGCCTTCTATACAATTCTCCTTCTATCTGAGTGTAATCCATTAGTTCTTTGATGTTCCCTCTAAGCCCTGCCTCTTTTATCTTTTCTTTGACTTTGTGAGAGTGCTTTTTCTCGGGATACTCAGGCCCAAGGATCCCGGACCTGAATGAAAAGAAAGGATTTGGTGGACTGGGCCTTGACTCACCGCAGCTAAATGGCTGTTTAAGAATCAAGTGAATGCAGAGGATACTCCTGACAACACACAAAAATGACAAACAAGGATATCGAGGAGTGCCAGAAAATTAACAACGTAAGCTCAGAAAAGAAAAGCAGGATTAGCAAGACAATAAAAGAGAAGTGCTGTGGGGATCCTGGGAACAATATTTAATTAAAGCATTATCTATTCGATCACAGCAAGCTTACTAGAACGTGATACAAGGTCCAATCAAGCTCAAAAATTGCAGCCTTGAATGGCTATTTCAGCCTTCAAAACTTGCGAAGTTTGATTCTCGTTGGATCCGAGTATGTGCCATAGTTGCTTTTACAGGATATCGGGAAGCAGTATTTGTTTTCCCTTGGTATTTTTCTTTCTGCCTAAACTTTCTGATAATTTTCTAGAGAATCTCTTCTTTCTATTGTGTTTCTTTCCTTTTTTTCTCGCTGCCCTTCTTCACAACCCATCCTCTCCTTTTATAGTGGAGTTTTCTGGGCGTCTTGGGGAACCGTTGGTTCCCCTATTTTGGTCTTTTGTAAACAGAGTATGTTCTGTCCTCATCATCTCGGTAAGTCCCCTTTTCCGTTTTCTCTCATTCTTTCCTTCTCTTGGTTCTGATTCCTTTGAAAGTTTCTGGTTAGCCATCCTCTTTGGGAGGTGCTGAGGTATGCCCTTCTCGGCATCCTCACTTCTGGTGTCTTTTACTTCTCCGTTTCTTTCCTATTTGGGCGGAATCCTGTTCTGCTCTTTTGAAATCGTTTTGTTAACATTCTTCTTCCTTGTTTTGGTTCCCCGACGCCTTTTCTGTCTGTGCCCTGAAGGGTCGCTTGCGTCCTTTTGTTTTTTTCTTGTTTTTCTTTCTATCGATCTGTCCTGGTCTTCTTTTTTTCTTCGCGCTCATTGATGGTGCCCGAGGATCCTTGCGCCTTATATTTTGCTGTGATGTTCTCTCTTTTTCTTTTTTGGTTGCTTTTCCTTTTCTGGGCTTCGGGATCCTCAGGGCCTTTTGTATCATCCCTTTGGACTTGGTCTTTTTTCTTCTGGGCTTAACTCACTCTTTCTTGGGCTTAGCTTATCCTTTCTTGGGCTTATTTTATTGTGATTTTTTTAGGCCTCAACATTTAGCCCCCCGAGCTCGTGGGTTGCCTGAAGCCCACGCGTGAGTGATTTAGGTTTCCTTAGGTTTTTGTGGTATCCCCCCTTTTCAATTTTTACTGGGTTCCCTTCCTATTTACTTGGGATCCCGGCTCTTTTTCTGCTGCTTCTAGCCGCCTCTTTTTTGCGTGTTGCATTCCCTTATTCTTTCGCAGCTCCCTCTTTATACGGGACGTGGCAATTGGATATTTGAGGTGAAACTCCTCTACCCACTTTCCTCGTTTCCCGTTATTTCTCATTAATAACTGCTGTAACCCCTACTTCAAATTAAATTCTTTGGCAACTGGCGCGTCTTTTCATAAACTGTTTTCCCCAACTGCTATTTGCGCCTTTATTGTAGCCGTTTCATCTTATCACTTCGCTTCTCTGGGTTATTTCGCTCTCTGTGTTTCTCTTTCTTTTCCTCTTCTTCTCTGTTACTCTGGTCTTCCTTTTTCGCACCTTCAATCTCTTTTCTTCTTCATAGTGTGTGTGTTTCCATGGCTTCTTCTTCTTCTCGAAAGAGGAGAGAGCGTACTCCTGGTCCTTCTGAGGGTGAAGGTTCTTCTGGTTCTGCTCCGAGCGATTCTCATGAGGTTGTTGAGCGTCCAGCCTTCCCTCTACGGGATCCTTGGTATTCTCACAGTTTATTTTTTCCTCATATTTCTCATGGTGAGGCTCCTCCATCCCCTCACGTTTGGCTATTTTCTGGCCAAGCGGGTTTCGCTGGTTCCGCTCAGGTTCCTGACCCTAGAGAGGTTTTCGATCTCCAGATCAGACAAGGAATCCGAGAGGCGGTTCCTATTTTCTTTGATTTTGTGGCGGGGAAGATTCAGGGTTGGCCCATATGGGTAGACAAGGAACTGTCTGATGCTGAGTTTGTGGGTCGTTTGGAGCGCGCCGGCATCCTAAAGGCAGTGGCTATTTCCAGAAACCTTGAGGGTTTCAGAGACGCCAAAGGGCTCAGGCATCTGGTACGTCGTTGGTGCCCTTCCCTTCATACTTTTTTCTTTTCTACTGGTGAATTGACAATCACCTTGGAGGATGTGGTTAATAACTTCCTCCTCCCGGTGTTTGGTGAAGAGAATCCCTTTGATATTGATCTTTCTGGTGAGGATCTTGTGGTAGAGGAGAAATTATTTGGTCATTTTGGTGGTCGCTCCGCCTCTCCTGGTGGTAAGCCGGCTAGGATGGGGAGATGGGTGATGACCCTCTCTCGTGAAAAGGATAAGGAAGTAAGGTGGGCCGGTTTCCTGGCCTTCTGGCTTAGTAAATTTTTGTTTAGCGAGTTTCCTGGGTACGGAGTTAAGTCTTCGCTTTTTCCGTTGGCTATCAAGTTGGCTCGAGGTACCCAATATCCTTTGGCCCCTCTGTTTTTGGGTCACGTTTATTCTCAACTGGACCAGCTTCATGGAGATGAGGCTGAGGGTGACTCTTGCTATGTGATTACTTCATCTCTTCATTGTGCCATTCTTCAGATTTTTATGTGGGACCGTTCTGCAGCCACTTTGGCTAAGTGTAGAAATTTGAAGTTTGTGAAGGACAAGTTCCAAGGATCCCCCGACATTGTGAAGGGTCTTTGTGGCAATTCTACTGATGTCTTTCCCATTATTTTTCGTTGGATTAGCTTAAAAGGTGGTGGCCTCAATCTTGTGGAGTTGTTTGACCAAGCAGGGAGCTTATGTTGGAGATCCCCTCGCGAGTTTGGTCCTGGCTTCGCGTATGATTCTGTGTTGTCTTCTTTTTTATCTTCAACAGGTAATACCTTCGACTTGCGCCGTGGTGATGAGGGCAGTCTGGCTTATCTTGCCTGCATTAGCCCCTCCTGGCTTCCCGTGCCTTCTTCAAGTGGCCCAAAGTACACTCATTATTCAGCACACCGGGTGCTTCGACAGTTTGGTTTTGATCAAGATATCCCGCCAGTTTTCAAGGGCGTGGTGCCATCCCTTCCTTCCTTGGATCCTTTCTTGAGGCTGCAGGCCTTTTCTTATTGGTCTCGGAGGAGCCCCCAGTTCGTGGTGCCTAACTCCCAGAGAGGAGTCTTTGCTTCCAGTGGCTATACCGGTTATTGGAGAAGGGTACAGAAATCTTTTGTTGACTATGTTGGCACTGGTACAATTCGGGAAGTCCCGAACTCTAGCATTGTTTCTGCTCCGACAGCTAATAGACGTTTATCCCTTCCTACTGCTGGGATTGTTTCTGCTGCTGCAAGCAGCAAGACTGGGTTCGCAGAGTGGCATTCCTCCAGGGGAGGTTGGGTGACTTATGGACAGGATCTTCCTGAGGCCTGGCTGGGTGATAGTCTTATCATTGGTACCTCCTCTGGGGTGCCCATCAAAAAGGGTGCAACAGAGACAATTAGTGCTGCTACTGCTAAAGGTAAGGATGTTAAGTTGAAAAAAATGAAAGCTGCTGATGTTGGCGAAAGTGCAGGGGGTGTGGAGATAGGCTCTGAAGCAAAAAGAAGGAAAACGGGGAAATCTCAAGCACACTTGGCATCTCACGAAGGCAAGGATGTCAAGGAACCTTTAGTTTCAAGGACCCGGAAGAAGACCAAGGTAGAGTCTTCTTTTCCCCAGGTTCCTGTGACTGCTTCAGTCCATGGTTCTTTAGGATCCTCTGGTTTGGTATCCCAGCCTCCTTTAGGACCCTCTGGGCGTACTCGTAGTAAGCAAAAGACTTCCAGAGAATCTGTAGAGAGAGAGAGAAGGGCAAGACTTCTTTCCTTCTTCTCTCTTTTTTTTTTTGTTGCATTCATTTTTCTATCTTTGCTGACGAGTGGCGATTTTCTTTGCAGTCCAAGCGCAAGTCTGATTATAAGAAGGGTAAGAGTCAATCTTCTGGAGACGACGTGGTACGTGTGTTCCCCCTTCTTCTGTTCTTTCTGTGTTGCTAGTATTCTTGCTGTTTTCCTTTCTTTTTTTTTTTACTTAGTATTGCCTTCTCTGCTTCTCCTTTCTTTAGGTGGAGGTATCCCCTCCTGTGACTGGCAAGGTTTTGGGGGAGGAAACTATCACAGCTCTTTCTGTGATTTTTCCTGTTATGGGGGAGGAGCCCCCTACTGATGACCCTGCTGAGGAAATTGGGCAGCCGATGCAAGGTTCCCAGGACTCTCAGGATCCCAAAGCTTCTAGGATCCCATCATCTCAAAGTCCCCATCTCGAACGCACTCCCAGTCCTATCAAGACTGTGTTTCCTCAGTCCTTGTCAGATAAAGGTGCTTTGGGAGACACTCCTTTATCCAAACAAACAGGTAAACCTTGTTTTTTTTTGAAATAACGTTATGTTTCACTCTCTTTCCCAGTTTCTCTTGAGTTCCTTCTTTTCCTTTTAGGTTACACCAGTGAGAAACCCGCTCCCAGTGTTGCCTCTTCTCTAGAATCAGAGAGCTCAGAAGGTGAGTGCAGGCTGCTCCATCGCGTTTTCCTTTTTCTTTCCCCCCTTTCTCTTTTTTTTTTTTTTTTTTTATATATGGCGAAGCCCCCCTGCATCTATCCCTTCCTTTAGCCAATTTGCCATTGGTCCTTCACCTTTTCTTCAACTTGCCTTATGTTCCTTCCCAGAATCTTCGGGGACGTCAGGAGATCAGGAAGAAGAGGTTCTGCCTCAAGAAACTGGAACCGGTTTGTTTCTTCTAAATCTGTTCTTCCTTTTATTTTTTCTTTTTTTTTTGAATATTGATACAGGCTTTGCAGGTTCTGAGCCTGTTATCCCTGAAGGAATTGTGAGACCTGTTGAAGTTGCTGACCTTCATCCAGAGCAAAAGGCTGCAAGTCCTCAGGCTTCTGCAAGTGGTGACGCGGTGATGGGGGATGCCTCGAAGGTGGCTGCCTCAGATCTTGATTCAAGGCTTTCCTCTTTCCTGGCTCGCTTCGATTTTTTGGAATTCAACAGTCTTCCTGCCAGCCACTTTCATGTCTTTGGGTCTTCTTATGGCAGCTTCCTGCGCTTCTCTGTTCCTGTGGAGGGCTTGCCGCTGCTAGAGAGCCTGCTCAAGAGTCACGGGGATTTTACCAGTGGCTTCAGGGGAGGCATTTTTCTAGGCAATATTCTGATGGAGTTGCTGTGTGCTGTGTTGATTTCTCTAAAGAATTCCTCTGTTGATTCGTTGTCTGAAGAAAAGCTTCTGGAATGGAGAGGTGTGGTGCAGGACCTTCTAGAGGCCAAGTTTAATTTGTCTTTCCTGCTGGATCACTTGCGTCTGCTGGCTCATATGCTGTTTCAAAGGCAATCATTCAAGAGTATAGACACTGAGATAGCTGTTGCTGAGGAAGCTTTGGCTCATGCTCACAAAGTTCTACAAGATTTGAAAGTCAAGCGGCAGAGGATCCTTTCTTCTTTGGCTGTTCCTGCTATTTCTCCAGATGCTTCTCTGTTGGCCGGCCTCATTCCTTAGCTTTTTTTTTTTATTCATATGAACAATTTGGGGTTGTATAATTTTTTTTTTAAACATTGCTCTGCTCTTTCTCTTTTGTGCTTCAAAACTGCTTCTTATTTCTTGGTATGTGAATCTGCCTTTTTCCTTGGATGTATATATATTTTCTTTACTTTCTTGTGATTCTTTTCCTTCCTGAGTCCTGGACCATGGTTTTCACAAGTTTCACTGTAAGTTCTGGTCCAGGTACTTGGTGACTTATTGTGCAAGTACTGAGCTGGGTACACTAGTATCCTTCTCTATGTATGTTTTTTTTTTTTTGAGATACGGTCCCAGTTCATGAACTTTGACAGGTTCCCCTTTTGCCAAGTGCTAGGCTAGGTATCCTAGATATTTTCTTTTATTCTGTGATCCTAGACCTATGCACTTGGGACTGTTTGTGGGATATCCGAAATTATTTGTGTGGTGGATCCTGGGCCATATGTAAAAAGGGGTATTACATATTCTCCTCTCTTTTTTTTTTGACTCAGGTATCCTTCCTTAAATTTATCCAAATTTGGTCTTTGCAATAAGAAAACTCAAACTTTGAAGAAACAGGAATTTCGTTAAAACATAATCATTTTTTTTTTTTGGAACAAAGCAAAAGTCTTTTGGTGCAGCATTGACCATAAAGTGTCAATCTATCACATGTTCCTGAACAAAATTATCTTAGGCTAGAATTTTTGATAAAGGCTAAAAAAAAATAAAAGACAAAATAAAAGGAACTTAGCAGATAGTGAAGTTGGTGAAAGGACCTTGAGGTACTGGGGATCCCCTTGTCCTCATGCATAATATTGCTTCAGCCACTTCCCATTTATGGGTTCTGTCAGGACTGTTCCATCTTCTTTGGCAAGGTAATAATATCCACTTTCATGAGCTGTGTTGATGATGTAGGGTCCTTCCCATTTTGGGGTGAACTTGGAAGGCCCTGGCAGGTTCCTCCTCACGTGCTCCGCCATCCTTAGCACTAACTACCCTTTGGTGAACACTCTTGGGCGTACTGCTTGTGCATATGCTCTGGTCATTCTTTGCTGGTATCTTTGGCTCCTTTTCTTGGCCAGTTCCCTTTCTTCTTCTACTCCTTCCAGATCTACCAATCTCTTTTCGTTGCTTGCATCTTCACTTTCTCCCTGATTTTCCTCAAGAACTACCCTTGGTGTAGGAATGATTAACTCCACAGGGCTGATGGCCTCTGTTCCATAAATCAGGGAGAATGGGGAGAATCCTGTGGCTGTCTTTACAGAGCTCCTACATGCCCAAAGCACATCTGCCACATGGTCACTCCATTTTCCTCCATACTCATGCTTCATTTTCTTAAGGATTTTTAATATTACCCTGTTAGTAGCTTCAGCTTGGCCGTTTCCTTGTGGGTAGTATGGGGTAGATCTTCTATGCTTGATGTGGTATGCTTCAGCTAATCCCTTCACATCTTTGTTTATGAATGGGGTTCCATTGTCGCTGATAAGTCTTCTGGGGATCCCGAACCTTGTGATGATGTGGTCTCGAATGAAATTTGCTACAGTTGCTCCAGTAGCTTTTTTCAAAGGGATGGCCTCTACCCATTTTGTAAAGTACTCCGTGGCTGCCAGGATCCATATATAACCATTGGATGGAGGGTTTATGGGCCCTATGAGATCGAGCCCCCAGGTATGAAAAGGCCATGGTGTTGTCATATCCTGTAGGACATTTGGGTGAGTGTGAATCGCATCTCCTAGGACTTGGCAAGCATGACATGTTCTGACCAGCTCCTCAGAGTCTCTTTTCATCGTTGGCCAGTAATACCCCAACAACAGTAACTGCTTGTGCAGCCTTCTCTTTCCTGGGTGACTTCCGCAATCTCCAGAGTGCACTTCTCTAACCACTTCTCTGGCTTCCTTTGGTCCCAGGCACCTGAGGGGATCCCCGTGGTATCCTTTTTTGAACAAAATATCATTCTGCAAGAAATACCTGCATGCCAGTTTCTTGAGCTTATGGGCCAGCTCCTTGTCGGTTGGCAGGATACCCTGAGCCATGTATCCTATGAAAGGAACCCGCCAATCTTCTATAACAAACACAGCGTAGCTTTCTTCTTTATCGATTGCCAATCGACATTCTCTACATTTCCCCTGTATGACTGCTGCTTCCTTGTCCATGTCTGGCCAGTAGTACCCCATGCGTTGCATCCTCCTGTATAGGCTGACTTTTTCTGCAACTCCACATGTTTGGGCGTGTAATTCTTCTAATTTCAACTTTCCTTCCTTCTCGGTGATACATCTGGACAGTATTCCTCCTGGCAGTCTTCTGTACAATTCTCCTTCTATGTGAGTGTAATCCATTAGCTCTTTGATGTTCCCTCTAGGATTTACTTCTTTCATCCTTTCTTTGACTTCGTCCCTCCAGTCCCACTGTTTGGATTCCCCTGGGTACATTCCTTGGAGGATCCTCACAATAGAATGTTCCTGCCTTCCTATTTTTATCAGTGTATCTCTCCCATCAAATGGTATTTGGGATCCCAGGGTGGCGAGAGCATCTGCGAACCTGTTTTCGCTTCTTTGGGTGTATTCTATGCTGAAGGTTTGAAATTCCATTTCCAGTCTTTGTGCCCAAGTCCTGTAGGCTGCTAAGCTTTGTTCCCGTAATGCAAAGTCACCTTTCACTTGGGAGACTACAAGATTAGAATCTCCCAGCACTCTCATGTGTTTCACTCCTATGCTGAGTGCTATAGCCAACCCGGTCAAGTATGCCTCATATTCAGCTACATTATCAGAGCATGAGAAACCAAGCTTGAAAGACAGGGGCATGACATCCCCATTTTCACAGCTTAGCACAATTCCTACCCAATTTGAAGTTGTTGTAGCTGACCTGTCAAACCTCATAGTCCATTTCTTCCCTGGGATCTCCATCACTGCTACCTCACCAGGGATTTCTTCGCTCAGCGGGCCTTCTTCCTTCCCTGGGAATTGAGCTAGCAAATCTGCTATGGCCTGGCTCTTTACAGCCTTGGGAGTTCTTGTGCCTATATCATATTGTGAGAGCAATACCAGCCATTGTGCCATCCTTCCCATGAGGAGGGGCTGGTGCAGGAGTGCTTTTATGGGGTGGGACTTGGTTACCAAGAGGATTTGGTGAGCTGAGAAGTACCTCTTCAACCTTTGGGAGGCATAAACGATTACTAGGCAGGCTTTCTCTATTCTGGGGTACCTGGTCTCGGTATCCTTGAGTGTTCTGCTTACATAATATATAGGCTGCTCATTTCCTTGGTCATCTTCTTGTGCCAGCAAAGCTCCTATTGCCTGAGAGTTCGATGCTAAGTATAGCAACAGAGGTCGCCCACGTACTGGTGCCTGGAGGGTGGGCAGATGGTTCATAATGCTTTGAATTCTTTGAAAAGCTTCCTGCTGCTCTGTTCCCTAGGTGAATTCATTTCCCTTTTTCAGTAATTTTGATAAGCCTGCCGTAGCTGAGGCTAAACCAGGCACAAACCTCCTGATATAGGAGACTCTTCCCAGGAAGCTTTTGAGTTCTCTAACAGTAGTTGGTCTTCTCATCGTGGCAATAGCTGTGGCCTTGGCTGGATCCACGCTTATGCCTTTGTGATGTACCAGGAACCCAAGGAACTTTCCAGCAGACACTCCAAAGGCGCACTTCATGGGGTTCATACGTAACTTGTATTTCCTGCATCTTTCAAAGACCTGCTCAAGTACTTGGAAATGTCCTGTTCTGGTTTTCGACTTGACCACAATATCGTCTACATAATCTTCCATTTCCTCATGCATCATGTCATGGAAAATGGCTGTCATGGTCCGTTGATACGTAGCCCCCGCATTCTTGAGGCCAAAGGGCATTACAGTGTAGTAAAAGTTCCCAATCGGAGTTCTGAACGCCGTCTTTTCTGCATCTTTGGCTGCCATGCGAATTTGATTGTACCCACTGTACCCATCCATAAACGAGAACATTGAGTTTCCTGCAGCTGAATCTACAAGGAGATCGATATTGGGTAAGGGGAACTCATCTTTAGGACATGCCTTGTTCAGGTTGCGAAAGTCTACACAGCAGCGAATTTGACCATTCTTCTTCTTCACCGGTACAATGTTGGACAGCCATTTTGGGTGTTGGATGGGTTTGATAAAACCAGCTGTTAGTAATTTCTTGACTTCTTGGACTATTTGAGCTTCTACCTCAGTGTGGAAGACCCTGGCTGGTTGGACTACTGGCCTCACCCCTGGTTCCACATTAAGAGAATGGACTACTAACTCCGGGTCTAGACCAGGCATCTCATCATAAGTCCATGCAAACACATCTCTGTATTTTTGAAGTAAGGCTACCAGTTGTTCTCTTTCTTGAGCCACCAATTGACTGCTAATGAAAACAGGTTTCCGGGATCCTGGTTCTGTTCCCAGATCTACTTCCTTCAGTTCTTCCTCGGGCTGAATCTGGGCCTCCTTAACTGGTTCTTCTGGGATTTCTTCTTGGGCCATCATGCAGCTTGGTGGTCCGGGACCTTCCTGCACAATGCATTCGGGTCCCGCGCACCTTCACAAACGATAAATTAGCCTTCCCCCAGGTTCCCGCACCACCACACATTCTCAGGATCCTGAAGAGCTGGGCTCCCTCTTTTGTCTTTTTCTTTCTAAAAGGTTTCTCAGGTCACGGGTGCCCCTTCCTCCTTCTTCTTCTTCTAGGATAGGTGCCCCCGGGGTCCCTGGGGTGGGGTTCTCATCATCTGGCTCCAACTCATCATAAAACATCGTTTCTGCAAAGTTTACTTCTCCCTGGCTGAAAGGATTATGATTGGCAGGGATCCTTATGGGCCTCCCATTCAGTCTCCCTTTAATGCATTGATGGAACGTGGATGGAATAAGGCGATGTTTGTGAAGCCACGGGCGTCCCAGCAGCACGTGATAAGAAACTTCTGCATTAATCACATGAAACCTTGTCAAAGCTACTATTGGCCCTACCCTTAAGGCCAGCTGTACGTATCCTTCTGTTGCTTCCACCGATCCTCCAAATCCTGTTATCTCCATGGGGGTCCCCAGGATCCTTCTGTCAGCTAAGCCAACAGCTTCCAAGGTACTCAAGGCTATGAGGTTGAGTGATGCCCCTGTATCCACCAGTGCTCTCCTGACTTGAACGCCGTTTATGGTGGCCATTAAATAAAGGGGTCTACGGTGGTCGGGGTGCTCAATCTCCATGTCCTCATCAGTGAAAGTTATTGCATTGGTTGTCTCCAGGAAAGCTCGACTAGCATGTGACTCAGCTGTAAAACATTCCATCCCTGAATTTGCTGCTATACTCATGAGAGACTCTGTGGCCACTCTTCTTGCTTCTGGTCCGAATCCTAATTGATTGAATAGTGACCTGAACTTAGGATTCTTTTGGAGGGTCTTGACTGTACTCGGGTGGAAGGATCCTTCAGATTCTCCTGCCTCTGCTGGGTTCCCATGTATTACTACTGCTACCACCCCTTTTCCTTTGTGGTTAGGTAAGGGGTTCCTCTGCACTTCCGGTTCCTTCTGGGTGAGCTCCAGGGTTCCTTCTCTCAACTTTTTGTGGAATAATCTACGAAGGGTCCAGCAGTCCTTAGTGGAGTGCTTCACATAGTTATGGATTCTGCAAAATAAAGGATTCTTCCTTTCTTCTTCGGTTGGTGGCCTGGACACAGTGAATGGCCTAACAACCCCATCTCCAATCCATTTGTCTAGGACGTGGCTTAACTCCTCAGCTGTGCATGGGATCACTGGTGGTTCTTCAAACACCTTTCCGTCTGGTCTTTTCCTTTTTTCTCCTGTTGATGCTGTCATAGCTTGGGATACGGGCAGCCTTTTGGTTCTCATGGTTTGCGCCGTCCTTCTGGTTCTTTGCAGCAGATCAGCAAACTGTGTGATACATAAGTTTTCAAGGTTGAGCCTGTAGTCAAAAAGCATGTTGGCTATGCAGGTTTCCACGAGCTCCTTTTCTTCGTGGTCTCCATAGCAATCTAGGGACACATCTTCGAATCTTTTAATGAATTGAACAGGATCTTCTCCAGGTCTCTGCCTCACCATTTGCAGATTCTGGAAAGTGATTTTGTCTTCACCAGGGTAATATTTGGCGCAGAATTTTTCCATCATTTCATCCCAGGTCTTGATGGACCCGGGTCTCAGCGTGGTGTACCAAGTGTATGCCCTATCCACTAAGGATTTGGCAAATTCCCTCAGACATAATTCTTTGTCTCCTGCATAGGGGCCCATAGTGTGGACAAACCTGCTCACATGTTCCACGGCACTTCCATTCCTCCCATCGAAAGGATGGAACTTTGGGGGTTCGTATCCCTTAGGATATGGTTTGCCAAGGAGTTCTGGAGGGAACGGGGGATCCCGAGAGAATTGCTTGGGGATCCCTGAGAGTTTTTCCCTTTCTTGCTCCACGAGGGCATTGACGTCTGCCAGTGTCAAATACTGAGGGTTGGCTCTTCCTCCTACTGCTGACCCTCCTTCTGGCTGGGTCCCATCTTGGTGGCCAGTAGGGGGAATGTTGTCTCTGACTTCCTGTGTCCTGCCTTCTTTGAGAAGACGAACTTCTTGCTCCAAATCCTTTAACATTGCTGTCATCCTGGCCATTAGGTCTGGTTCCTGTCTTGCGTGTCTTTGTTCTGACACAACCTCCTGTTCTACCAAGGGTATCCCACCTCCTTGTCTGGAGACTTCCTCGTAGGCCTCGTCAATGGGCCGGGCCGGGCCAACCCGGCCCGTTTTTACTTGGCCCATGGGTCTAATGGGCTGGGCTTAACGGGCTGTTGACTAGTCAATGGGCTGGGTCGGGCCAGGCTGGATGAAAAAACCTAGCCCATGGCCCTACCCATGGGCAATGCCCACTTGGGCTTTAGCGGGCTGGGCTAGTGAGATGGGTTTAATGGGCTACACATGGGCATTTTTAACAGGTCTTCAATGGAGTATATAACTATAAGAGGGCAAAAATAATAAGAGATGAAAAATTGAGAATAGTCTAGGGAGAGTTTGAATTTAAGAGATTTTTTGTGAGTAAAATGAGAGAAATGGCATAGGTATTTATAGATTGCATACTTGAACACATACACACACAAAAAAAAAAAAAAAAAAAAAAAAAAAAAAAAAAAAAAAAAAAAAAAGGAGAACTGACTTTTGTATTGTTCAAACGGTAAGCATTTTTAAAGGAAATTTCCTTTAAGAATGCTTACCGTTTGAACAATATTTGATTCTTCAAATATTTAAATATTTGAAGAATCAAATATCAACTCATTAAGGAAAGAATTTCTTCCAACCAACGGTAAGCTTTTTTTTTTTTAAAGGAATTTCTTCTATAATTGTAACTTGTAAGGAAAGAATTGGAATTTATCAAAGGAAAGAATGACTTTCTTTCCAGAGGCACAGAGGTAGGGCAACAGTCCTCTTAGTAACTTTGTTTTAAAAATCAAAGCTACTAGCCTAATACCAAAATATATATATTTATTACGCATATTGTATCACAATCATTCTAAGTATTTAGTGGTTAGGTGTGTGGTCTTAAAGTTTTTATAATGTCTAAAGTTCAATCCCTCACCCACCCAACCCCCAAATTATTTTGTTATAAATTTTGGCAACGGGTCGGGCTAATGGGCTAGGCTAACGGGCCGGCCCACCGGGCGCCCATGGGTAAAGAAACCAACCCATAGCCTGTCCCATTGGGCTACTGGGCTGCCCACGGGCTTCAATATTACCGGGCTGGGCCACCCATTAGCCTGGTGGGCTAGCGGGCTACTGGGCCAGCCCATGGGTCATGGGCTATTTGATGACCCTTACTTCCTCGTTTTCTCCTACAGGCTCGGAAGCCGTAGGTGGCACGTTAGTTCCTTTGCTGTTTCTTTGTCTTGGAGGCATTCTCTGCGAAGGGATTGTTTCTTCCTTCTTCTTTGCCCAGTCCCCAGTGGAGTCGCCAAAATGTGAGAGTGCTTTTTCTCGGGATACTCAGGCCCAAGGATCCCGGACCTGAATGAAAAGAAAGGATTTGGTGGACTGGGCCTTGACTCACCGCAGCTAAATGGCTGTTTAAGAATCAAGTGAATGCAGAGGATACTCCTGACAACACACAAAAATGACAAACAAGGATATCGAGGAGTGCCAGAAAATTAACAACGTAAGCTCAGAAAAGAAAAGCAGGATTAGCAAGACAATAAAAGAGAAGTGCTGTGGGGATCCTGGGAACAATATTTAATTAAAGCATTATCTATTCGATCACAGCAAGCTTACTAGGACGTGATACAAGGTCCAATCAAGCTCAAAAATTGCAGCCTTGAATGGCTATTTCAGCCTTCAAAACTTGCGAAGTTTGATTCTCGTTGGATCCGAGTATGTGCCATAGTTGCTTTTACAGGATATCGGGAAGCAGTATTTGTTTTCCCTTGGTATTTTTCTTTCTGCCTAAACTTTCTGATAATTTTCTAGAGAATCTCTTCTTTCTATTGTGTTTCTTTCCTTTTTTTCTCGCTGCCCTTCTTCACAACCCATCCTCTCCTTTTATAGTGGAGTTTTCTGGGCGTCTTGGGGAACCGTTGGTTCCCCTGTTTTGGTCTTTTGTAAACAGAGTATGTTCTGTCCTCATCATCTCGGTAAGTCCCCTTTTCCGTTTTCTCTCATTCTTTCCTTCTCTTGGTTCTGATTCCTTTGAAAGTTTTTGGTTGGCCATCCTCTTTGGGAGGTGCTGAGGTATGCCCTTCTCGGCATCCTCACTTCTGGTGTCTTTTACTTCTCCGTTTCTTTCCTATTTGGGCGGAATCCTGTTCTGCTCTTTTGAAATCGTTTTGTTAACATTCTTCTTCCTTGTTTTGGTTCCCCGACGCCTTTTCTGTCTGTGCCCTGAAGGGTCGCTTGCGTCCTTTTGTTTTTTTCTTGTTTTTCTTTCTATCGATCTGTCCTGGTCTTCTTTTTTTCTTCGCGCTCATTGATGGTGCCCGAGGATCCTTGCGCCTTATATTTTGCTGTGATGTTCTCTCTTTTTCTTTTTTGGTTGCTTTTCCTTTTCTGGGCTTCGGGATCCTCAGAGCCTTTTGTATCATCCCTTTGGACTTGGTCTTTTTTCTTCTGGGCTTAACTCACTCTTTCTTGGGCTTAGCTTATCCTTTCTTGGGCTTATTTTATTGTGATTTTTTTAGGCCTCAACAGACTTCGTCCCTCCAGTCCCACTGTTTGGACTCTCCGGGGTACATCCCTTGGAGGATCCTTACAATAGAATGTTCCTGCCTTCCTATTTTTATCAGCGTATCTCTCCCATTAAATGGTATTTGGGATCCCAGGGTGGCAAGCGCATCAGCAAACCTGTTTTCACTTCTTTGAGTGTACTTTATGCTAAAGGTCTGAAATTCCATCTCCAGCCTTTGTGCCCAAGTCCTGTAGGCTGCTAAGTTTTGTTCCCGTAACGTGAAGTCACCTTTCACTTGGGAGACTACAAGATTGGAATCTCCCAACACTCTCATATGTTTCACTCCTATGCTGAGTGCTATAGTCAACCCGGTTAAGTATGCCTCATATTCAGCTGCATTATTAGAGCACGAGAAACCAAGCTTGAAAGACAAGGGCATGATATCCCCATTTTCAGAACTTAGTACAATTCCTACCCCATTTGAAGTTGCTGTAGCCAACCCGTCAAACCTCATGGTCCATTTCTTCCCTGGGATCTCCATTACTGCTACCTCACTTGGGATTTCTTCGCTCTGCGGGCCTTCCTCCTTTCCTGGGAATTGAGCTAGCAAATCTGCTATGGCCTGGCTCTTGACAGCCTTGGGAGTTCTTATGCCTATATCATATTGAGAGAGCAACACTAGCCATTGTGCTATTCTTCCCGTGAGAAGGGGCTGGTGCAGGAGTGCTTTTATGGGGTGGGACTTGGTTACCAAAAGGATTTGGTGAGCTGAGAAGTATCTCTTTAACCTTTGGGACGCATAAATGATCACTAGGCAGCTTTCTCTATTCTGGGGTACCTAGTCTCGATATCCTTGAGTGTTCTGCTTACATAATATACAGGCTGCTCATTCCCTTAGTCGTCTTCTTGTGCCAGCAAAGCTCCTATTGCCTGGGAGTTCGATGCTAAGTATAGTAGCAGTGGTCGCCCACGTACTGGTGCCTAGAGGGTGGGCAAATGATTCATGATGCCCAGAATTCTTTGAAAAGCTTCTTGCTGCTCCGTCCCCAAGGTAAATTCATTCTCCTTTTTCAACAGTTTGGATAGACTTGCCGTAGCTGAGGCTAAACCAGGCACAAATCTCCTAATATAGGAGACCCTTCCTAGGAAGGTTTTGAGTTCCCTAACAGTAGTTGGTCTTCTCATTATGGCGATAGCTGTGGCCTTGGCTGGATCCACACTTATGCCTTTGTGATGTACCAGGAACCCTGTTGAGGTCTAAAAAATCACAGTAAAAATAAGCCCAAGAAAGAATAAGCTAAGCCCAAGAAAGAGTGAGTTAAGCCCAGAAAAAAGAAAATTCAGACCAAGTCCAAAGGGATTATACGAAAGGCCCTGAGGATCCCGAAGCCCAGAAAAGGAAAAGCAACCAAAGAAAAAAGAGAGAGAACATCACAGCAAAGTATAAGACGCAAGGATCCTCAAGCACCATCAATAAGCGCAAAGAAAAAGAAGACCAGGACAGATCGACAGAAAGGAGACAGAAAAAGAAAACAAGAAAAACAAAAGAACGCAAGCGACCCTTCATGGCACAGATAGAAAAGGCGTCGGGGAACTAAGACAAGGAAGAAGAATGATAACAAAACAATTTCAAAAGAGCAGAACAGGATTCCGCCCAAATAGGAAAGAAACAGAAAGGTAAAAGACGCCAGAAGTGAGGATGCCGAGAAGGGCATACCTCAGCACATCCCAAAGAGGATGGCCAACCAGAAGCTTTCGAAGGAATCAGAACCAAGAGAAGGAAAGAATGAGAGAAAACGGAAAAGGGGACTTACCGAGATGATGAGGACAGAACATACTCTGTTTGCAAAAGACCAAAATAGGGGAACCAACGGTTCCCCAAGACGCCCAGAAAAACTCCACTATAAAAGGAGAGGATGGGTTGTGAAGAAGGCAGCGAGAAAAAAAAGAAAGGAACAATAGAAAGAAGAGATTCCCTAGAAAAAATTATCAGAAAGTCCAGGCAGAAAGAGAATACTAAGGGAAAACAAATACTGCTTCCCGATATCCTGTAAAAGCAACTATGGCACATACTCGAATCCAACGAGAATCAAACTTCGCAAGTTTTGAAGGCTGAAATAGCCATTCAAGGCTGCAATTTTTGAGCTCGATTGGACCTTGTATCACGTCCTAGTAAGCTTGCTGTAATCAAACAGATAATGCTTTAATGAAATATTGTTCCCAGGATCCCCACAGTACTTTTTTTTTATCGTCTTGCTAATCCTGCTTTTCTTTTCTTTCTGAGCTTACGTTGTTAATTTCTGGCACTCCTCGATATCCTTGTTTGTCATTTTTTGTATGTTGTCAGGAGTATTCTCTGCATTCACTTGATTCTTAAACAGCCATTTAGCTGCGGTGAGTCAAGGCCCAGTCCACCAAATCCTTTCTTTTTTCATTTAGGCTCGGGATCCTTGGGCCTGAGTATCCCGAAAAAAGCACTCTCACATTTTGGCGACTCCACTGGGGACTGGGCAAAGAAGAAGGAAGAAACAATCCCTTCACAGAGAATGCCTCCAAGACAAAGAAACAGCAAAGGAACCAATGTGCCACCTACGGCCTCTGAGCCTGTAGGAGAAAACGAGGAAGTCTCCAGGCAAGGAGGTGGGATACCCTTGGTGGAACAGGAGGTTGTGTCGGAACAAAGACACGCAAGACAGGAACCAGACCTAATGGCCAGGATGACAGCAATGTTAAAGGATTTGGAGCAAGAAGTTCGTCTTCTCAAAGAAGGCAGGACACAGGAAGTCAGAGACAACATTCCCCCTACTGGCCACCAAGATGGGACCCAGCCAGAAGGAGGGTCAGTAGTAGGAGGAAGAGCCAACCCTCAGTATTTGACACTGGCAGACGTCAATGCCCTCCTGGAGCAAGAAAGGGAAAAACTCTCAGGGATCCCCAAGCAATTCTCTCGGGATCCACCGTTCCCTCCAGAACTCCTTGGCGAACCATATCCTAAGGGATACGAACCCCCAAAGTTCCATCCTTTCGATGGGAGGAATGGAAGTGCCGTGGAACATGTGAGCAGGTTTGTCCACACTATGGGCCCCTATGCAGGAGACAAAGAATTATGTCTAAGGGAATTTGCCAAATCTTTGGTAGATAGGGCATACACCTGGTACACCACGCTGAGACCCGGGTCCATCAAGACCTGGGATGAGATGATGGAGAAATTCTGCGCCAAATATTACCCTGGTGAAGACAAAATCACTTTCCAGAACCTGCAGATGGTGAGGCAGAGACCTGGAGAAGATCCTGTTCAGTTTATTAAAAGATTCGAAGATGTGTCTCTAGACTGCTATGGAGACCATGAAGAAAAGGAGCTCGTGGAAACCTGTATAGCCAACATGCTTTTTGATTACAGGCTCAACCTTGAAAATTTATGTATCACACAATTTGCTGACCTGCTACAGAGAACCAGAAGGACAGCGCAAACTATGAGAACAAAAAGACTGCCCGCGTCCCAAGCTATGACAGCATCAGCAGGAGAGAAAAGGAAGAGACCAGATGGGAAGGTGTTTGAGGAACCACCAGTAATCCCATGCACAGCTGAGGAGCTAAGCCATGTCCTAGACAAATGGATTGGAGATGGGGTTGTCAGGCCATTCACTGTGTCCAGGCCACCAACCGAGGAAGAAAGAAAGAATCCTTTATTTTGCAAAATCCATAATTATGTGAAGCACTCCACTACGGACTGCTGGACCCTTCGCAGGCTCTTCCACAAAAAGTTGAGGGAAGGAACCTTGGAACTCACTCAGAAGGAACCGGAAGTGCAGAGGAACCCCTTACCTAACCATAAAGGAAAAGGGGTGGTAGCAGTAGTAATACATGGGAACCCAGTAGAGGCAGGAAAATCTGAAGGATCCTTCCACCCGAGTACAGTTAAGACCCTCCAGAAGAATCCTAAGTTCAGGTCACTATTCAATCAACTAGGATTCGGACCAGAAGCAAGAAGAGTAGCCACAGAGTCTCTCATGAGTATAACAGCAGATTCAGGAATGGAATGTTTTACAGCTGAGTCACATGCTAGTCGAGCTTTCCTGGAGACAACCAATGCAATAACTTTCACTGATGAGGACATGGAGATTGAGCACCCAGACCACCGTAGACCCCTTTATCTAATGGCCACCATAAACGGCGTTCAAGTCAGAAGAGCACTGGTGGATACAGGGGCATCACTCAACCTCATAGCCTTGAGTACCTTGGAAGCTGTTGGCTTAGCTGACAGAAGGATCCTAGGGACCCCCATGGAGATAACAGGATTTGGAGGATCGGTGGAAGCAACAGAAGGATATGTGCAGCTAGCCTTAAGGGTAGGGCCAATAGTAGCTTTGACAAGGTTTCATATGATTAATGCAAAAGTTTCTTATCACGTGTTGCTGGGACGCCCGTGGCTTCATAAACATCGCCTTATTCCATCCACGTTCCATCAATGCATTAAAGGGAGACTGAATGGGAGGCCCATAAAGATCCCTGCCAATCATAATCCTTTCAGCCAGGGAGAAGTGAACTTTGCAGAAACGATGTTTTATGATGAGTTGGAGCCAGATGATGAGAACCCCACCCCGGGGACCCCGGGGGCACCTATCCTAGAAGAAGAAGAAGGAGGAAGGGGCACCCGTGACCTGAGAAACCTTTTAGAAAGAAAAAGACAAAAGAGGGAGCCCAGCTCTTCAGGATTCCGAGAATGTGTGGTGGTGCGGGAACCTGGGGGAAGGCTAATTTATCGTTTGTGAAGGTGCGCGGGACCCGAATGCATTGTGCAGGAAGGTCCCGGACCACCAAGCTGCATGATGGCCCAAGAAGAAATCCCAGAAGAACCAGTTAAGGAGGCCCAGATTCAGCCCGAGGAAGAACTGAAGGAAGTAGACCTGGGAACAGAACCAGGATCCCGGAAACCTGTTTTCATTAGCAGTCAATTGGTGGCTCAAGAAATAGAACAACTGGTAACCTTACTTCAAAAATACAGAGATGTGTTTGCATGGACTTATGATGAGATGCCTGGTCTAGACCCGGAGTTGGTAGTCCATTCTCTTAATGTGGAACCAGGGGTGAGGCCAGTAGTCCAACCAGCCAGGGTCTTCCACACTGAGGTAGAAGCTCAAATAGTCTAAGAAGTCAAGAAATTACTAACAGCTGGTTTTATCAAACCCATCCAACACCCAAAATGGCTTTCCAACATTGTACCTGTGAAGAAGAAGAATGGTCAAATTCGCTGCTGTGTAGACTTTCGCAACTTGAACAAGGCATGTCCTAAAGATGAGTTCCCCTTGCCCAATATTGATCTCCTTGTAGATTTAGCTGCAGGAAACTCAATGTTCTCGTTTATGGATGGGTACAGTGGGTACAATCAAATTCGCATGGCAGCCAAAGATGCAGAGAGGACGGCATTCAGAACTCCGATTGGGAACTTTTACTACACTGTAATGCCCTTTGGCCTCAAAAATGCGGGGGCTACGTATCAACGGACCATGACAGCCATTTTCCATGACATGATGCTTGAGGAGATGGAAGATTATGTAGACGATATTGTGGTCAAGTCAAAAACCAGAACAGGACATTTCCAAGTACTTGAGCAGGTCTTTGAAAGATGCAGGAAATACAAGTTACGTATGAACCCCATGAAGTGCGCCTTTGGAGTGTCTGCTGGAAAGTTCCTTGGGTTCCTGGTACTTCACAAAGGCATAA
The DNA here is from genome assembly GCF_932294415.1 of Quercus robur. NCBI lineage: Eukaryota > Viridiplantae > Streptophyta > Magnoliopsida > Fagales > Fagaceae > Quercus > Quercus robur. The sequence continues at coordinate 53,338,961 of NC_065537.1, read as the reverse complement.
GCGTGGATCCAGCCAAGGCCACAGCTATTGCCACGATGAGAAGACCAACTACTGTTAGAGAACTCAAAAGCTTCCTGGGAAGAGTCTCCTATATCAGGAGGTTTGTGCCTGGTTTAGCCTCAGCTACGGCAGGCTTATCAAAATTACTGAAAAAGGGAAATGAATTCACCTGGGGAACAGAGCAGCAGGAAACTTTTCAAAGAATTCAGAGCATTATGAACCATCTGCCCACCCTCCAGGCACCAGTACGTGGGCGACCTCTGTTGCTATACTTAGCATCAAACTCTCAGGCAATAGGAGCTTTGCTGGCACAAGAAGATGACCAAGGAAATGAGAAGCCCATATATTATGTAAGCAGAACACTCAAGGATACCGAGACCAGGTACCCCAGAATAGAGAAAGCCTGCCTAGTAATCGTTTATGCCTCCCAAAGGTTGAAGAGGTACTTCTCAGCTCACCAAATCCTCTTGGTAACCAAGTCCCACCCCATAAAAGCACTCCTGCACCAGCCCCTCCTCACGGGAAGGATGGCACAATGGCTAGTATTACTCTCACAATATGATATAAGCACAAGAACTCCCAAGGCTGTAAAGAGCCAGGCCATAGCAGATTTGCTAGCTCAATTCCCAGGGAAGGAAGAAGGCCCGCTGAGCGAAGAAATCCCTGGTGAGGTAGCAGTGATGGAGATCCCAGGGAAGAAATGGACTATGAGGTTTGACGGGTCAGCTACAGCAACTTCAAATGGGGTAGGAATTGTGCTAAGCTGTGAAAATGGGGATGTCATGCCCCTGTCTTTCAAGCTTGGTTTCTCATGCTCTAATAATGCAGCTGAGTATGAGGCATACTTGACTGGGTTGACTATAGCACTCAGCATAGGAGTGAAACACATGAGAGTGCTGGGAGATTCTAATCTTGTAGTCTCCCAAGTAAAAGGTGACTTTGCATTACGGGAACAAAGCTTAGCAGCTTACAGGACTTGGGCACAAAGACTGGAAATGGAGTTTCAAACCTTCAGCATAGAATACACTCAAAGAAGTGAAAACAGGTTCGCAGATGCTCTCGCCACCCTGGGATCCCAAATACCATTTGATGGGAGAGATACACTGATAAAAATAGGAAGGCAGGAACATTCTATTGTGAGGATCCTCCAAGGGATGTACCCAGGGGGATCCAAACAGTGGGATTGGAGGGACGAAGTCAAAGAAAGGATGAAAGAGGTAAACCCTAGAGGGAACATCAAAGAGCTAATGGATTACACTCAGATAGAAGGAGAATTGTACAGAAGACTGCCAGGAGGAATACTGTCCAGATGTATCGCCGAGAAGGAAGGAAAGTTGAAATTAGAAGAATTACACGCCCAAACATGTGGAGTTGCAGAAAAAGTCAGCCTATACAGGAGGATGCAACGCATGGGGTATTACTGGCCAGATATGGACAAGGAAGCAGCAGTCATACAGGGGAAATGTAAGGAATGTCGTTTGGCAATCGATAAAGAAGAAAGCTACGCTGTGTTTGTTACGGAAGATTGGCGGGTTCCTTTCATAGGATACCTGGCTCAGGGTATCCTGCCAACCGACAAGGAACTGGCCCATAAGCTCAAAAAATTAGCGTGCAGGTATTTCTTGCAGAACGACATTTTGTTCAAAAAAGGATACCACAGGGATCCCCTCAGATGCCTGGGACCGAAGGAAGCTAGAGAAGTAGTCAGAGAGGTGCACTCTGGAGATTGCGGAAGTCACCCAGGGAAGAGAAGGCTGCACAAGCAGTTACTGTTGTTGGGGTATTACTGGCCAACGATGAAAAGAGACTCTGAGGAGCTGGTCAAAACATGTCATGCTTGCCAAGTCCTAGGAGATGCAATTCACACTCACCCAAATGTCCTACAGGATATGACGACGCCATGGCCTTTTCATACTTGGGGGCTCGATCTCATAGGGCCCATAAATCCTCCATCCAATGGTTATATATGGATCCTGGCAACCACGGAGTACTTTACAAAATGGGTAGAGGCCATCCCTTTGAAAAAAGCTACTGGAGCAGCTGTAGCAAATTTCATTCGAGACCACATCATTACAAGATTCGGGATCCCCAGAAGATTGATCAGCGACAATGGAACCCTATTCATAAACAAAGATGTGAAGGGATTAACTGAAGCATACCACATCAAGTAGGGAAGATCTACCCCATACTACCCACAAGGAAACGGCCAAGCTGAAGCTACTAACAGGGTAATATTAAAAATCCTTAAGAAAATGAAGCATGAGTATGGAGGAAAATGGAGTGACCATCTGGCAGATGTGCTTTGGGCATGTAGGAGCTCTGTAAAGACAGCCACAAGATTCTCCCCATTCTCCCTGGTTTATGGAACAGAGGCCATCAGCCTTGTGGAGTTAATCATTCTTACACCAAGGGTAGTTCTTGAGGAAAATCAGGGAGAAAGTGAAGACGCAAGCAATGAAAAGAGATTAGTAGATCTGGAAAGAGTAGAAGAAGAAAGGGAACTGGCCAAGAAAAGGAGCCAAAGATACCAGCAAAGAATGACCAGAGCATATGCACAAGTAGTACGCCCAAGAGTGTTCACCAAAGGGCAATTAGTGCTAAGGATGGCGGAGCACGTGAGGAGGAACCTGCCAGGGCCTTCCAAGTTCACCCCAAAATGGGAAGGACCCTACATCATCAATGCAGCTCATGAAAGTGGATATTATTACCTTGCCAAAGAAGACGGAACAGTCCTGACAGAACCCATAAACGGGAAATGGCTGAAGCAATATTATGCATAAGGACAAGGGGACCCCCAGTACCTCAGGGTCCTTTCACCAGCTTCACTATCTGCTAAGTTCCTTTTTTATTTTTGTCTTTGTATTTTCAGCCTTTATCAAGAATTATGGTCTAAGATAATTTTGTTCAGGAACATGTGATAGATTGACACTTTGTGGTCAATGCTGCACCAAAAGACTTTTTATTTGTTCCTAAAAAAAAATGATCATGTTTTAATGGAATTCCTGTTTCTGCAACATTTAAGTTTTTCTTTACTACAAAGACCAAATATGGATAAATTCAAGGAAGGATACTTGAGTCAAAAAAAAAAAAGGGGGAGAATGTGTAATACCCTTTTACATATGGCCCAGGATCCACCTCACAAATAATTTCAGATATCCCACAAACAGTCCCAAGTGCATAGGTCTAGGATCACAGAATAAAAGAAAATATCTAGGATACCTAGCCTAGCACTTGGCAAAGGGGGAACCTGTCAAAGTTCATGAACTGGGACCGTATCTCAAAAAAAAAAAAAAACATACATAGAGAAGGATACTAGTGTACCCAGTTCAGTACTTGCACAATAAATCACCAGGTACCTGGACCAGAACTTACAGTGAAGCCTGTGGGAACCATGGTCCAGGACTCAAAAGAGAAAAGAGTCACGAGAAAGTAAAGACAATATATATATCCAAGGAAAAAGGCAGATTCACATACTAAGAAATAAGAAGCAGTTTTGAGAAAGCAAAGAGCAGAGCAATGTTCAAAAAAAAAAACTTATACAACCCCAAATTGTTCATGTAAATGAAAAAAAAAAAAAAAAAAAGCTAAGGAATGAGGCCGGCCAACAAAGAAGCATCTGGAGAAATAGCAGGAACAGCCAAAGTAGAAAGGATCCTCTGCCGCTTGACTTTCAAATCTTGTAAAACTTTGTGAGCATGAGCCAAAGCTTCCTCAGCAACAGCTATCTCAGTGTCTATACTCTTAAATGATTGCCTTTGAAACAGCATACGAGCCAGCATACGCAAGTGATCCAGCAGAAAAGACAAATTAAACTTGGCCTCCAGAAGGTCCTGCACCACCCCTCTCCATTCCAGAAGCTTTTCTTCAGACAACGAATCAATAGAGGAATTCCTTAGAGAAATCAACACAGCACACAGCAACTCCATCAAAATATTGCCTAGAAAAACGCCTCCCCTGAAGCCACTGGTAAAATCCCCGTGACTCTTGAGCAGGCTCTCTAGCAGCGGCAAGCCCTCCACAGGAATAGAGAAGCGCAGGAAGCTGCCATAAGAAGACCCAAAAACATGAAAGTGGCTGGCAGGAAGACTGTTGAATTCCAAAAGATCGAAGCGAGCCAGGAAAGAGGAAAGCTTTGAATCAAGATCTGAGGCAGCCACCTTCGAGGCATCCCCCATCACCGCATCACCACTTGCAGAAACCTGAGGACTTGCAGCCTTTTGCTCTGGATGAAGGTCAGCAACTTCAACAGGTCTCACAATTCCTTCAGGGATAACAGGCTCAGAACCTGCAAAGCCTGTATCAATATTCAAAAAGAAAAAAAAAAAAGAAGAAAAAGAAAAGGAAGAACAGATTTAGAAGAACAAACCGGTTCCAGTTTCTTGAGGCAGAACCTCTTCTTCCTGATCTCCTAACTTCCCCAAAGATTCTGGGAAGGAACATAAGGCAAGTTGAAGAAAAGGTGAAGGACCAATGGCAAATTGGCTAAAGGAAGGGATAGATGCAGGGGGCTTCGCCATATATATATATATAAAAAAAAATAAAATAAAAAAAAAAAGAAAGGGGGGAAAGAAAAAGGAAAACACGATGGAGCAGCTTACACTCACCTTCTGAGCTCTCTGATTCTAAAGAAGAGGCAACACTGGGAGCGGGTTTCTTACTGGTTTGACCTAAAAGGAAAAAGAAGGAACTCAAGAGAAACTGGAAAAGAAAGTAAAGCATAACGCCACTTCAAAAGAAACAAGGTTTACCTGTTTGTTTGGATAAAGGAGTGTCTCCCAAAGCATCCTTATCTGACAAGGATTGAGGAAACACAGTCCTGATAGGACTAGGAGTGTGTGCAAGATGGGGACTTTGAGATGATGGGATCCTAGAAGCTCTGGGATCCTGAGAATCCTGGGAACCTTGCATCGGCTGCCCAGTTTCCTCAGCGGGGTCATCAGTAGGGGGCTCCTCCCCCATAACAGGAAAAATGACAGAAAGAGCTGTGATAGTTTCCTCCCCCAAAACCTTGCCAGTCACAGGAGGGGATACCTCCACCTAAAGAAAGGAGAAGCAGAGAAGGCAATACTAAGTAAAAAAAAAAAGAAAACAGCAGGAATGCTAGCAACACAGAAAGAACAGAAGAAGGGGGAACACACGTACCACGTCGTCTCCAGAAGATTGGCTCTTACCCTTCTTATAATCAGACTTGCGCTTGGACTGCAAAGGAAATCACCACTCGTCAGCAAAGATAGAAAATGAATGCAACAAAAAAAAGAGAGAAGAAGGAAAGAAGTCTTGCCCTTCTCTCTCTCTCTACAGATTCTTTGGAAGTCTTTTGCTTACTACGAGTACGCCCAGAGGGTCCTAAAGGAGGCTGGGATACCAAACCAGAGGATCCTAAAGAACCATGGACTGAAGCAGTCACAGGAACCTGGGGAAAAGAAGACTCTACCTTGGTCTTCTTTCGGGTCCTTGAAACTAAAGGTTCCCTGACATCCTTGCCTTCGTGAGATGCCAAGTGTGCTTGAGATTTCCCCGTTTTCCTTCTTTTTTGCTTCAGAGCCTATCTCCACACCCCCTGCACTTTCGCCAACATCAGCAGCTTTCATTTTCTTCAACTTAACATCCTTACCTTTAGCAGTAGCAGCACTAATTGTCTCTGTTGCACCCTTTTTGATGGGCACCCCAGAGGAGGTACCAATGATAAGACTATCACCCAGCCAGGCCTCAGGAAAATCCTGTCCATAAGTCACCCAACCTCCCCTGGAGGAATGCCACTCTGCAAACCCAGTCTTGCTGCTTGCAGCAGCAGAAACAATCCCAGCAGTAGGAAGGGATAAACGTCTATTAGCTGTCGGAGCAGAAACAATGCTAGAATTCGGGACTTCCCGAATTGTACCAGTGCCAACATAGTCAACAAAAGATTTTTGTACTCTTCTCCAATAACCGGTATAGCCACTGGAAGCAAAGACTCCTCTCTGGGAGTTAGGCACTACGAACTGGGGGCTCCTCCGCGACCAATAAGAAAAGGCCTACAGCCTCAAGAAAGGATCCAAGGAAGGAAGGGATGACACCACATCCTTGAAAACTGGCGGAATGTCTTGATCAAAACCAAACTGTCGGAGCACCCGGTGTGCTGAATAATGAGTGTACTTTGGGCCACTTGAAGAGGGCACGGGAAGCCAGGAGGGGCTAATGCAGGCAAGATAAGCCAGACTGCCCTCATCACCACGGCGCAGGTCGAAGGTATTACCTGTTGAAGATAAAAAAGAAGACAACACAGAATCACACGCAAAGCCAGGACCAAACTCACGAGGGGATCTCCAACATAAGCTCCTTGCTTGGTCAAACAACTCCACAAGATTGAGGCCACCACCTTTTAAGCTAATCCAACGAAAAATAATGGGAAAAGCATCAGTAGAATTGCCACAAAGACCCTTCACTATGTCGGGGGATCCTTGGAACTTGTCCTTCACAAACTTCAAATTTCTACACTTAGCCAAAGTAGCTGCAGAACGGTCCCACATAAAAATCTGAAGAATGGCACAGTGAAGAGATGAAGTGATCACATAGCAAGAGTCACCCTCAGCCTCATCTCCATGAAGCTGGTCCAGTTGAGAATAAACATGACCCAAGAACAGAGGGGCCAAAGGATACTGGGTACCCCGAGCCAACTTGATTGCCAACGGAAAAAATGAAGACTTAACTCCGTACCCAGGGAACTCACTGAACAAAAATTTACTAAGCCAAAAGGCCAGGAAACCGGCCCACCTCACTTCCTTATCCTTTTCACGAGAGAGGGTCATCACCCATCTCCCCATCCTAGCCGGCTTACCACCAGGAAAGGCGGAGCGACCACCAAAATGACCAAATAATTTCTCTTCTACCACGAGATCCTCACCAGAAAGATCAATATCAAAGGGATTTTCTTCACCAAACACCGGGAGGAGGAAGTTATTAACCACATCCTCCAAGGTGATTGTCAATTCACCAGTAGAAAAGAAAAAAGTATGAAGGGAAGGACACCAACGACGTACCAGATGCCTGAGCCCTTTGGCGTCTCTGAAACCCTCAAGGTTTCTGGAAATAGCCACTGCCTTTAGGATGCCAGCGTGCTCCAAACGACCCACAAACTCAGCATCAGACAGTTCCTTGTCTACCCATATAGGCCAACCCTGAATCTTTCCCGGAACAAAATCAAAGAAAATAGGAACCGCCTCTCGGATTCCTTGTCTGATTTGGAGATCAAAAATCTCTCTAGGGTCAAGAACCTGGGCGGAACCAGCGAAACCCGCTTGGCCGGAAAATAGCCAAACGTGAGGGGATGGAGGAGCCTCACCATGAGATATATGAGGAAAAAATAAACTGAGAGAATACCAAGGATCCCGTAAAGGGAAGGCCGGACGTTCAGCAACCTCGCGAGAATCGCTCGGAGCAGAACCAGAAGAACCTTCCCCCTCAGAAGGACTGGGAGTACGCTCTCTCCTCTTTCGAGAAGAAGAAGAAGCCATGGAAACAGCACACACTATGAGAAGAAAAGAGATTGAAAGTGCGAAAAAGGGAAGACCAGAGTAACAGAGAAGAAGAAAAACTCAGGGAATGAAAAAGGTTCAGAGAAGCAAAATGATAAGATGAAACGGCTACAATAAAGGCGCAAGTAGCAGTTGGGAAAAACAGTTTATGAAAAGACGCGCCAGTTGCAAAAAATTTAATTTGAAGAGGGGGTTAATCAGCAGTTATTAATGAGAAGCAATGGGAAACGAGATAAGTGGGTAGGAGAGTTTTATCTCAAATACTCAACTGCCACGTCCTGTGTAAAGAGGAAGCTGCGAAAAGTAATAATTATAAAAGAACACAACACGCAAAAAAGGAGGCGACCAAAAGCAGCAGAAGAGAGCTGGGATCCCACAAAAACCTAAGGAAACCTAAATCACTCACGCGTGTGCTTCAGGCAACCCACGAGCTCGGGGGGCTAAATGTTGAGGTCTAAAAAATCACAGTAAAAATAAGCCCAAGAAAGAATAAGCTAAGCCCAAGAAAGAGTGAGTTAAGCCCAGAAAAAAGAAAACTCAGACCAAGTCCAAAGGGATTATACGAAAGGCCCTGAGGATCCCGAAGCCCAGAAAAGGAAAAGCAACCAAAGAAAAAAGAGAGAGAACATCACAGCAAAGTATAAGACGCAAGGATCCTCAGGCACCATCAATAAGCGCAAAGAAAAAGAAGACCAGGACAGATCGATAGAAAGGAGACAGAAAAAGAAAACAAGAAAAACAAAAGAACGCAAGCGACCCTTCATGGCACAGACAGAAAAGGCGTCGGGGAACCAAGACAAGGAAGAAGAATGATAACAAAACAATTTCAAAAGAGCAGAACAGGATTCCGCCCAAATAGGAAAGAAACAGAAAGGTAAAAGATGCCAGAAGTGAGGATGCCGAGAAGGGCATACCTCAGCACATCCCAAAGAGGATGGCCAACCAGAAGCTTTCGAAGGAATCAGAACCAAGAGAAGGAAAGAATGAGAGAAAACGGAAAAGGGGACTTACCGAGATGATGAGGACAGAACATACTCTGTTTGCAAAAGACCAAAACAGGGGAACCAACGGTTCCCCAAGACGCCCAGAAAAACTCCACTATAAAAGGAAAGGATGGGTTGTGAAGAAGGCAGCGAGAAAAAAAAGAAAGGAACAATAGAAAGAAGAGATTCCCTAGAAAAAATTATCAGAAAGTCCAGGCAGAAAGAGAATACTAAGGGAAAACAAATACTGCTTCCCGATATCCTGTAAAAGCAACTATGGCACATACTCGGATCCAACGAGAATCAAACTTCGCAAGTTTTGAAGGCTGAAATAGCCATTCAAGGCTGCAATTTTTGAGCTCGATTGGACCTTGTATCACGTCCTAGTAAGCTTGCTGTAATCAAACAGATAATGCTTTAATGAAATATTGTTCCCAGGATCCCCACAGTACTTTTTTTTATCGTCTTGCTAATCCTGCTTTTCTTTTCTTTCTGAGCTTACGTTGTTAATTTCTGGCACTCCTCGATATCCTTGTTTGTCATTTTTTGTATGTTGTCAGGAGTATTCTCTGCATTCACTTGATTCTTAAACAGCCATTTAGTTGCGGTGAGTCAAGGCCCAATCCACCAAATCCTTTCTTTTTTCATTCAGGCTCGGGATCCTTGGGCCTGAGTATCCCGAAAAAAGCACTCTCACAAACCCAAGGAACTTTCTGGCAGACACTCCAAAGGCGCATTTCATGGGGTTCATACGTAACTTGTACTTCCTGCATCTTTCAAAGACTTGCTCAAGTACTTGGAAATATCCTGTTCTGGTCTTTGACTTGATCACAATGTCATCTACATAATCTTCCATCTCCTCGTGTATCATGTCATGGAAAATGGCTGTCATGGTCCGCTGATACGTAGCCCCCGCATTTTTGAGGCCAAAGGGCATTACAGTGTAGTAAAAGTTCCCAATTGGAGTTCTGAATGCCGTCTTCTCTGCATCTTTGGCAGCCATGCAGATTTGGTTGTACCCACTATACCCATCCATGAATGAGAACATTGAGCTTCATGCAGCTGGATCTACAAGGAGGTCGATATTGGGCAAGGGGAATTCATCTTTAGGACATGCCTTATTCAAGTTGCGAAAGTCCACACAGCAACGGATCTGACCGTTTTTCTTCTTCACAGGTACAATGTTGGAAAGCCATTTTGGGTGTTGGATGGATTTGATAAAACCAGCTGTTAGCAATTTTTTGACCTCTTGAACTATTTGAGCTTCTACCTCAGTGTGGAAGACCCTAACCGGTTGAACTACTGGCATCATCCCTGGGTCCACATTAAGAGAATGGACTACCAACCCTGGGTCTAAACCAGGCATCTCATTATAGGTCCATGCGAACACATCTCTGTATTTTTGAAGCAAGGTTACCAGTTGTTCCCTTTCTTGCGCCACCAATTGACTGCTAATGAAGACAGGCTTTCAGGATCCTGGTTCTGTCCCCAAATCTATTTCCTTTAATTTTTCCTCAGGCTGAATTTGGGCCTCCTTAACTGGTTCTTCTGGAATTTCTTCTTGGGCCATCATGCAGCTTGGTGGTCCGGGACCTTCCTGCATAATGCATTTGGGTCCCGCGCACCTTCACAAACGATAGATTAGCCTTCCCCCGGGTTCCCACACCACCACACATTCTCGAGATCCTGAAGAACTGAACTCCCTTTTTTGTCTTTTTCTTTCTAGAAGGTTCCTCAGGTCACGGGTGCCCCTCCCTCCTTCTTCTTCTTCTAGGATAGGTGCCCCTAGGGTCCCTGGGGCGGGGTTCTCGACATCTGGCTCCAATTCATCATAAAATATCGTTTCTGCAAAGTTCACTTCTCCCTGGCTGAAAGGATTATGGTTGGCAGGGATCCTTATGGGCCTCCCATTCAGTCTCCCTTTAATGCATTGGTGGAACGTGGATGGAATAAGGCGATGTTTATGAAGCCACGGGCGTCCCAGCAACACATGATAGAAAACTTCTGCATTAATCACATGAAACCTTGTCAGGGCTACTATTGGCCCTACCCTTAAGGCTAGCTGCACGTATCCTTCTGTTGATTCCACCGATCCTTCAAATCCTGTTATTTCCATGGGAGCCCCCAGGATCCTTCTGTCAACTAAGCCCATAGCTTCCAGGGTACTCAGGGCTATGAGATTGAGTGATGCCCCCGTATCCACCAGTGCTCTTCTGACTTGAACGCCGTTTATGGTGGCCATTAGATAAAGGGGTCTACGGTGGTCTGGGTGCTCAATCTCCATGTCTTCATCAGTGAAGGTTATTGCATTGGTTGTCTCCAGGAAAGCTCGACTAGCATGTGACTCTGCTGTAAAGCATTCCATCCCTGAATCTGCTGCTATGCTCATGAGAGACTCTGTGGCCACTCTTCTTGCTTCTGGTCCGAATCCTAATTGATTGAATAGTGACCTGAACTTAGGATTCTTCTGGAAGGTCCTGACTGTGCTCGGGTGGAAGGATCCTTCAGATTCTCCTGCTTCTGCTGGGTTCCCATGTATTACTACTGCCACCACCCCTTTTCCTTTGTGGTTAGGCAAGGGATTCCTCTGCACTTCTGGCTCCTTCTGAGTGAGTTCCAGGGTTCCTTCCCTCAACTTTTTGTGGAAAAGTCTGCGAAGGGTCCAGCAATCCTTGGTGGAGTGCTTGACATAATTATGGATTCTGCAAAATAAAGGGTTCTTCCTTTCTTCTTCAGTTGGTGGCCTGGACACAGTGAATGGCCTAACAACCCCATCTCCGATCCATTTGTCTAAGACATGGTTTAACTCCTCAGCTGTACATGGGATCACCGGTGGTTCCTCGAACACCTTCCCATCTGGTCTCTTCCTTTTCTCTCCTACTGATGCTGTCATAGCTTGGGACGCGGGCAGCCTTTTTGTTCTCATGGTTTGCGCCGTCCTTCTGGTTCTCTGTAGCAGGTCAGCAAACTGCGTGATACATAGATTTTTAAGGTTGAGCCTGTAATCAAAAAGCATGTTGGCTACACAGGTTTCCACGAGCTCCTTTTCTTCATGGTCCCCATAGCAGTCTAGGGACACATCTTCAAATCTTTTAATAAATTGGACGGGATCCTCTCCAGGTCTCTGCCTCACCATTTGCAGATTCTGGAAAGTGATCTTGTCTTCACCAGGGTAATATTTGGCGTAGAATTTTTCCATAATCTCATCCCAGGTTTTGATGGACCCGGGTCTCAGCGTGGTGTACCAAGTGTATGCCCTATCCACTAAGGACTTGGTGAACTCCCTTAGACATAATTCTCTGTCTCCTGCATAAGGGCCCATAGTGTGGACAAACCTACTCACATGTTCCACGGCACTTCCATTTCTTCCTTCGAAAGGATGGAACTTTGGGGGTTCATACCCTTTAGGGTATGGTTTGCCAAGAAGTTCTGGAGGGAACGGGGGATCCCGAGAGAATTGCTTGGGGATCCCTGAGAGTTTTTTCCTTTCTTGCTCCAGGAGGGCATTGACATCTGCCAGTGTTAAGTACTGAGGGTTGGGTCTTCCTCCCACTGCTGACCCTCCTTCTGGCTGCGTCCCATCTTGGTGGCTAGTAGGGGGAACATTGTCTCTAATTTCCTGTGTCCTGCCCTCTTTGAGAAGGCGAACTTCTTGCTTCAGATCCTTCAACATTGCTGTCATCCTGGCCATGAGGTCTGGTTCCTGCCTTGCGTGTCTTTGTTTTGACACAACCTCCTGTTCTACCAGGGGTATCCCGCCTCCTTGCTTGGAAGCTACCTCGTTTTCTCCTACGGGCTCAGAGGCCGTAGGTGGCACATTAGTTCCTTTGCTGTTTCTTTGTCTTGGAGGCATACTCTATGAAGGGATTGCTTCTTCCTTCTTCTTTGCCCAGTCCCCAGTGGAGTCGCCAAAATGTGAGAGTGCTTTTTTTGTGACACTCTGGCCCAAGGATCTCGGGCCTAAATAAAAAGGGTTTGGTGAATCGGGCCTTGACTCACCGCAGCTAACGAGCTATTTAAGAATCAAGTGGGACACAGGGGATGCTCCTGACAATAAAAAAAAAAAAAAAAAAAAAAAAAAAAAAAAGACAAGCAAGGATATTCGTATCGAAGAATGCCAAAAAATCAACAAGGTAAATTCAGAAGGAAAGAAACAAGATTAGCAAAGCGATAAAAAATTAATGCTGAGGGGATCCTGGGAAATATGAAGCATGTTTCATTAATACATTATCTGTTTGATTACAAAAAGCTCACTAGGACGTGATACAAGGTTCAATCAAGCTCAAAAATTACAGTCTTGAATGGCTATTTCAGCCTTCAAAACTTGCAAAGTTTGATTCTCGTTGAATCCGAGTATGTGCAATAGTGGCTTTTATAGGATACCGGGAAGCAATGTTTGTTTTTCCCTTAGTATTTTCTCTTCACCACAGATTTTTCTGATAGTTTTTCTAGAAAATCTCTTCTTTCTTGTGTTTCTCTCTTTTTTCGCTGCTCCTTCTTCACAATCCATCACTTCCTTTTATAATGGAGTGTTTGGTCTTCCCGGGGAACCGTTGGTTCCCCTGTTCTATCCTTTTGCAAACAGAGCACGTCCTATTCCCATCATCTCGGTAAGTCCCATTTCCGTTTTTTCTCATTCTTTCCTTCTTTCAGCTCTGATTCTTTTGAAAGTTCCTGGTTGGCCATCTTCTTTGGGATGTGCTGAGGTATGCCCTTCTCGGCATCCCCATTTCTTGCGTTTTCCACTTTTCCCTTTTCTTTCCCATCTGGGCGGAATCCTGTTCTGCCAACTTGAAAGCCGCTTGTTATCATTCTTTTTTTTGTGCTTCCTTGTTTTGGTTCCCCGAGGCTTTTTCTATCTGTGCCATGAGAGGTCGCTGGGTTCTACTGGCGCTCGCGTTCTTTTTGCTTTTGTTTCGTGTTTTCTTCTTCTGTCTTTTTCTTTCGAGCTGTCCTAGACTTCCTTTGTCTTTGTGCCTGAAGGGATCTGCCCCTCTTGATGGTTCCTGAGGATCCTTGCTTCTTATCCCTTGCCGTGGTTCTCTGTTTTTTGGATGCTTCTTTGTCTGGGCTTCAAGATCCCCTGGGCCTTTTTTATTCCTTCATGGGTCTCCTGCATCTACTACTTAGCTTGATTTTTCCTTTTGGGCTTGACTTATTTTTTTGGGCTTCCTTCACTATGATCCTTTTTAGACCTCAACAAAGTGTAATGTCATAATAATAAGTTTGCTTAGTAAACATATATCAAGCTATAAACGAGGTTTAGCTTGGCATGTTTTGTATCGAGCCTTATTGCTCATGAGCTTGTTTACGATTTTTTTTTTTTTTTTGTGCTTGAGCTCAACTTGTTTATCAAACAAGCCTAAAACCAAGGCTCAAGCTTGACTTATTTGTAAACAAATGAATATGAATGAGCTTTTTATCGAGTTGAGCCTGAGTTGTTCATGAACGGCTTGGTTCGTTTACAGCCTTAATTTTTGCATAAGAGCCTACTTTTAAAAAAAAAAAAATTTATTTTACACAACCACCATTCAAAATAACCCATATCAAATTATTTATTTTACTACATTTCATTAAAATATTATTTATTTACCAATTATTTACTCTTTGTGTGTGTGTGTGTGTCTCTCTCTCTCTCTCTATATATATATATATATAAATATTTGCATGTGAATAATAATTGTATAAATATACACAATTACTGTAGCAACAATATTTACACATTTATAGATTGATTGATATAGGTAATTTTTTGGCTTAAATATGTAAATTTGAAACATTTTTTTTTATTATACCCACGCCAATATGAGTGCTCAATATAATAGAATGCAACGAAATGATTCACATCTGTGAGATTCCATCCTTACATAACATCACTACAATCTCACACATGGTAAGTTGAGATCACAACCAAAATAAAAAATGTATATCATTTTTTATAGCAGTAGACCACTAATTATGTATTTTTATAAAGCTCCCTCCCGTAAAAGATTAATTAATTATACTTAAAAGGAAGTTTACATAGTCTTATTTTTGTAATAGAAATTTTGTAGTTTCAAAAATATCATTAAAAAAAAAAACTTTCACTAAAATCCTCTACAGAGATTTTTATAGTTTTGTTTCATTTATTAAAAAAAAAAGGTCAAATTAATATTTAAATCTTAGAGTTTTGAGAATGTTTGATTTAGTCATGAAATTTCAAAATGTTTCATTTAAACTTCAAATTTCTAAAAGAGTTTCATTTCAATCTCATAGTTGAAGATAGTTTTATTTAAATCTTAGAGTTTTGGGTAAATTCATTTAAACTAGAGATGGCAATTAATGCTTGACCCGTGGGTATCTGGCCCAACTTGATAAAGAATAGGGTTAGGTTTGGGTTTTAAAAAAAAAAAAAAAAAAACCCGAAACGGGTCCAAGTTTTGGTAAAACTAGACCCGATTAACTCTTAAATTACCAAAACACCCTTATATATATATATATATATATAAACCTAAAATTAATCTCTCATTTCAGCTCACACACTCATAGCCACCCCTCTCACTTCAGCTCACTCTCCTCTCCCACTCTCACTCACTCTCAATCTCACCACCAGCCCAAGTTGTCACCACCGATCTAAGCTCTATCACCTTCGGCCCAAGCTCACCCACTCTCACTCACTCTTACTCACTCTCAATCTCACCGCTGACCCAAGCTGTCACCGCTGGTCCAAGCTTTGTCACGTCCAGCCCAAGCTCACTCACTCTCACCCACTTTCAATTTCATTGTCGGCCTAAGTTGTCATCGTCGATTTGTTCTGTTTTGTTCTTTTCAATATATATATATATATATATATATTGTATTTAGTCTGATATGTTTGTTTCAATTGTTTGTTTCATATGAATCGCATTTGTCGAGCAAAGGTACGAGGAATCAAGTGACATCATTGCCTGAAACCCAAACCAAGTCCCGTTTGCCGAGCAAAGGTATGTTTTCTCTTTTTTTTTTTTCTTTCCAAAACTCATCAATTTCTATTTTGTTGATTCATATAATTTTTGTACCCAAACCGAGTCCCTGTATTCATCAAAAGGGGGTTTTGTTGATTCATATTATTTTTAAAAAAGGATTAAATACGTTGATTCATTTTATTTTAAAAAAGATTAAACTGAGTCCCTGTATTCTATTTTGTTGATTTGTATTATTTAAAAAAAGATTAAATATATTAATCAGTTATTAAAGTGGGGCTTCTTAGTTATTTACAAGAAAGGGAAACTGTGTGATTTATCAACGCTAAATTTTGGGTGTATAGTTTGGTTTATCAATATATGTATTTTGGGTGTGTAGTTTGGTTTGTCAATATATGTTAAAGTCTTGTTATGTTAGTTATAAAAAAGTGAGTGGGACATTTCATTTTTGATGAGTGAATAATTGAGTGTAGTTTAATGGAAAATTAAATTCTATGGGAAAATGTTTTTCAAAGAAAGTGTAATTGTTTAATGGAAGAAATTGTGTTTATTGTTTTTTGTGTTTGTTGTGAATGCAATGCCTAAAAGGGAAATAGCAGACACAAAAAAATTTGGTTCCCCCTCACCATGCGGCTCTCCCTTGAGAACCGCATATTGTCCCTTGCCTACTATGCAGTCTTCTTCACCATTTTCACGATCACCTTCGCCATTGTCACCTTTTAGCAGCTCACCCATAGGATCACCATCACCTTTATGCCCATTAAACAATGAGTAAGTGTTTGAATTTGTAGTTAATCATGTTTAATCATGATTGGATTGATAGAAATTTTGAATATTTGTGAATAGGAGTAATTATGAATTTGTGCCAATTAATCAATGAATATGTGTAATAATGAATTTGTGAATATTTGTTTTCATTGATAGAATTTTTAACTTCCAAACTTCTGAACCAATTGGGAGTCTGAATGCCCGATGGTGGACTTAGTGGCAGAGGACCTAGAGGTAAAGGAACAAGAAGAGACAGAGGAAGAGGGAGAGCAGGAGGCTACAAATGAGGATGTGGATACAAGTAGAAAAAGAATGACTGCCTCAGATGTTTGGAAGCATTTTACAAGGAAGAAAGTTGATGGGAAATCTAAAGCCCAATGCCATCATTGTGGCAAACTTTACCTGGGTGAGCCTAGTTAAGGTATAAGCCATTTGCGTAATCATTTAGTAAAATGTCCATGGTTGAAGTTTAAAGATAGATGGGATATGCAACAACAAGTGTTAATTAAACAACAGAATAAGGTGGATGGAACGATGAGTTTAAATCCTTACCAATTTGATCAAGTCAAAGTGAGGAGTAATATTGCTCATATGGTCATCCTACATGAATACCCACTTTCAATGGTTGACCACATGAGGTTTAGAGAATTTGTGGGTTCTCTTCAACCTTTGTTTAAACTTATCTCAAGAAACACTTTGAAGAGTAACATTCCTAAAATTTATGATAATGAGAGGGAGAAAGCTTTGAAGATGACAGACAAGAATGTAAGTAGGATGACAATTACAATTGATATGTGGACTTCGAGTAACAAAAAGAAAGGGTTCATGGTCATTAGCGCTCACTTTATCGATCACACTTGGACATTGTAAAGTCAGGTTTTAAGGTAATGTTTTGAATGTCAAATTTATTAAACTATATGAATTGTACCAAATGTCATTGATCATAGTGTTTATTGAGTTATGTTATAACTATCCCTATTATTTTTCTAGGTTTGTTTATGTTCCTTCTCCACACACAAAAGATGTCCTTGTTAATGTCCTTGTTGATTATTTTTTAGAGTGGAGCATTGATAGGAAGTTGTCCACAATAACTGTTAATAATTGTAGTACTAACGATTTTATGATAAGACTTCTTTTGAACAAGAATGATACTAGCTCTCTTATGTTAAGTGGGTCTATGTTGCATATGAGGTGTGCTTGATGAGTATGGAGACGTTGATGAGTCCCTTGTAGATAATGAAGGAAGTTCTCATATGCCTGCAAGTACTTCAAATTATGTGGCACAAATGAAATGTAGGTTGAGTGGGGCAATGTCATCTTTTGATTTGTTTGTCAACAATGGTTCAAGTAGTTCAAAGAAACATGAGAGTGCTAGAATGGAATTTGATCACTTCATTGATGAGAGAGTGTTGAAGAGGAGTGAAAACTTTGATATTTTGGCATGGTGGAAAAGTAATGGTCTCAAGCATCCTACTTTACAAAGGATTGCAAGAAATTTTAGCCATTCTTATCACAACTGTTGCTTCAGAATTAGCCTTTAGCATTAGTGGGAGACTGCTAAGAACACACCATAGTAGGTTTCATCCTAAGACTATATAGGCAATGATATGTGCTTAGAATTGGTTATGGGGTGAAATCAAAGGTTGGCAATTGTATAATTTGTATTTATAAAATGAAATCAAAATTGTATTTTTATATTTGCTAGTTATAATTTGATGAAGTTTATTCCATTTTTTAATTCATTATTGTTGTAGTTTTTTCAACTATGCCAAGAGATTGTACACTTCAATCAAGTCTTGATGATGGTTCTTGATGATGGGGAGCCTAATGAAGAGGATGGGAGTTGTGTCACAGCTGTGAGGATTAGACTTTTTGTATTAATTTAATAGCTTTTTAATTTCTTAGACTTGTTGGATTAACTTGTTGGTTTGTAATTATCCTAAACTTGTGGGATTTATTTTGTAGCTTTTTAATTTCTTGGACTTGTGATATTTATTTCTTGGACTTGTTGGATTTATTTTATTTTTATGTTTAGCAAGTGATTTTAGCTATGATTTATTGATTTATGATTAAATGGTTATCTTAGCTAGGTGATTTATTAATTTATGATCTTAGCTGTGATTTATAGATTTATAATTAACAAGTGATTTATTGATTTATGATATTAGCTATGATTTATTTATTTATTTATAGATTTATAATTAACAGGTGATTTATTGATTTATGATTAATAACCTATGATTTGGCATTTAGGCCACGTTATATGGGCTTAAATTTGGACGTCATAGGGCTTGAATATAGGCAAAAATAAATTTGGGCTTCAATTCAATCTTTTTTTTTTTTTTGATTGGGCTATGGATTAGGCTCGTAGGGCCTGACGGAGCAAGCCTAAAAAAACCTGTGTATTAACCGGGCTAGGTCCAGGCCTACGGGGCGGGTTTAGGTATAAAAAAACATGGCCTAAACTTGGCCTATTACCATTCCTAATTTAAACCTCAAATTTTGGAAAATAAAAATAAATTAGAGCAACTCTACACATGATGTTTAATGATATTAATGGAAAAAATGTGATAGAAATTTTTAATGAAACAATTTTTGAATATTTGAGGTTTAAATGAAACAATATAAGATGTTCTTACTTCTTAGGCTATCAAACCTTTTGTATGGAGAAAAAAAGTAGTGTATACATGTAATGCAAGTGTAAGTGTGCAACTCTTATAAGCGTGCCTCTTATGTATAAGCATTGATTCTGATACGGAGTTAAAGTGTTTTTTTTATAAAGATTTACACGTTAATTAAGACTTTAAGGTGTGGGTGATCAATGTGATATATTCTCGCATGAGGAGGAGAGATTCGTTATGAGCTCAAACATGAGAATTCGGTACTTCTAATATAGCCTTTTAATATATATATATATATATAACTTGAACAATTTATTTGATAACTGTCTCAAATAATTAGAAACCAATATAGAAGATCGCTGAATCGTTTTATTTGGCCATAGATTATACATAAACAAAATATGAACCAGTTCCCACGACATTAACCAATATTTGGAGTTATCTCTAGAAAGTTGACAAGTAGTTTTAGCAGGGTTTGAATGTTATCCTTTCTAGATTTAATTATCTATCACTTTGTTTTCAAAGATTTGAATCTTAAAAGTGAAAAACATACCTTTTCTTTTTCTTTTATGAGAAACAAAACATACATTTTTCAATTGGTCAATGATGTCGATTGCTTAACTGTGGGTAAAATCCATTGGTTACAAAATTTGGGTAACTAAATTGGAATAATTAACAAGAGGTCACCGTCAAATTACAATTTGAGTAATACATTGTTATTAATTATTATAACGTTACTTTTTTGGGAAAATCATCCCTGACTTACTAGACAATCCATCACATACATGTTTTTAAACAAGCACTGTGATTATCTATATGACTTGTTGAGAAATTTGTATCTCAAAATGTTCATCAATCTATGCATATCAATAGAATGTAGAAACCTCATTTTATATACTAAAGCAACCTTAGCCAAAAGTTCCGCACAGAATATTAAACATAATTGATTTTATTTATTTTGAATCCTTCATTACAACTTATCAAAGAATGACAACTATTACACAATCTTCTTCTTTTTTTGGCAACAATCAACTTATTTTTTTACCATAAGGAACTCAAATGCAAATTGACAATTGAAAACTATTGAACAAATTGAAGGCATGTATATAACAATTTCTTTGAAAAAATTAAAGGCCAGCTGTGTAAGGCACTTTGGTAACCGGCAACCATGAACCGCCAGAGATGAAGTTTGCAACTGTGTATTGTGAAGCTATAGATGCACTAGTAATGACATGGTAGCCAGGCCAATTAACTCTATTAGCAGTCGATGAGCCTGGCCCCGTGTTGGCATACTCCCCATAGTACAAGGTATTGAGGGCAAAATTTCCACTCCATTCCTTCCATCCAGCTGGAGCAATCAAGCTATCTAAGTATGTTTTCATAAAAACCGTGCGTGAATACTTCTTCCATGGCCTCTCTAAGTATGTCTTAACTGAGCTCTGGGATGACATTAAATCTGAAGCAGCCTTAACTGTACAATCATGAATGGAAATTCCAGTGTTTTGATTAGGGTCAGTCCTACCTTGGGCAGTGAGAGTGTTGGTCTTTTTAGGAGGATAACGAGCATAAATATTACAATTTTGCAACACAACTGCAGCATTTCCAAATATGAAATCAACTGTACCATATATGTCACATTCCCTATAGAATTGCCTTTGGGAATGGACATAGAGGGTGTCTTGATACCCTTCCAAGCTGCACCTATAAAATACTGAGAGATCGGACCCAGAACGAAGGGCCACGGCTTGATGATTTGCTGCTCCAGCAGTGTTCCTTATAGTGATGTCACGAGCAATGAATCCATCTCCCACAACAGCTGAAAATTCAAAATAACAAGAGCTTAATTTTCATGTCAATATTTTAGTCAAATTCTAGATTAACATTCATTATTTTAGTAAAATTATGACTATATAAGCTGTAAGACATAATATTTTGGGGAAATCAGTTGTGGCAAGTTAGCTAGGACCACGAGTAATTAAATACAATAATAGTTATCAGCATAAAAGCATTATTATATATACAAAATCTTGTCAAATTAGATGACTTAGTAATCGTACTTAATTTTGAAAAGAAGGCTAAAATATATAATCGATAACTATAGCCTCTTAAAAATTAAGAAAGTACATATCCAATATATGTATTGAATGTGAATCTTACAAACTCAAGAGAACCCCATGTTATGGGACATCCAATACATACATTAGATGCAAGAGACAATTTTTCTATCCTTTGAAACTAAACCTACATGTGTGACTTGGAGAGATTTAAAAAAAAAATTTAAATTAAAAAAAATTAAAAATCGAAAACCAAGCCTTGGTTTGGTATATGAATAACGTGCATTATGCATGAAATATAAATCCTTTCAAATTCAAAGTTTGATCAATAATCTCACTAAAATTTTTAAATTATGCACTCAATAACTCAGTTGACTTATATATCTAAAAATTCCACTGAGGTCAATTTACGTAAGAAGGTGCTTTTTTTTTTTTTTTTTTTTTCCTTTGAACTAGTCAGAAGTTTCTTGGTATTCTTGCATTACTTGATCCAGACCTTTCAAACCTCTAAACTCCCACTTCTTATTAATCTCTTCTATCACATATCTAAACCTAATTTTTTTTAGTCCAAGCCATGATTTTATCCACTAAGACTTATAAATATATATGTAATATTTTGTAGGGAATCAATTCACAACAATTTCTTAACACTAAAATTTAGCACATATATTATTAGAAATCAATTGAATTTACTTACCAATTGTGGCTGAATTGAAGGTTGTAGAACCTCCACCAACACTTTTGCTCCCAGTGACTATGGTTTTTCCTATACCATCTCCTACCAACATAATATTTTTCAACTTTATCTCAACATTTTCTTTGTATGTCCCAGCCTTCACGTATATCACAAACCTCCCACTTCTTGATCGTGACGAAGCTGCACTTATCGCCTCCTTTATCGTCTTATAATTCCCTGAACCATCTTGTGCCACCACAATATTAGCCTTAGGAGCTGAAGAAGACTGCAAGAGTTTCCGGTCCCCAGGCTTAACCCAAGTTGGGAAACCATATTTGTAACTCGGTACAGTGTATGGAACTTTGTTAAGAGACAAAGCGTTGCTAATTAGCTTAGAAACGTTGTTTGACATCAAGGGCAAGAGATTGTCAGGGACCCCTAGCTCAATAAACCCGGCCCGACAAGTCTCAAGGTTGGTTAGAGCCGTGCTGAGCCATGTTTGAGCATCGGTTTGGCTGCACTTGACATTAGGGTCAATGGTTTTGTTTAGCCTGTAGTGGGTATACTCATAAAGCTCAAGGCAATCTGCCCATGCAGCCTTTTCACGAGCATTTTTGCTCTTGGGCCCTAGTGAAATTATGTTACTTTGAGCTTTTAGGGCACGTTCTAGTGCTAGTTGCTTTGAGATTGTGAAAAAATCGGACTTTTGCTTGATGGGGCTGTGGTAATTAAGCTTCTGGCTTAAAAAATAGTCACATGGCTCAGGGTTTGGGGTTTGGCTGCACCATTTTTAATATCTGCTTGAGAGTAACCAAGAATGGTTAGAGACAGAAAAAGAGACACAATTAGAGGTGCAACCAATGCTCGAAGTGCCATGTTTTTTGGCCTTTTTGATGGGCTATAAAAAATGTTGGACAGACAAGGGACAATATTATTAGATGTGAATGATTGGGTGTTTGGGATTTGTATGGGACTTAATTAATGCC
This sequence comes from Quercus robur, assembly GCF_932294415.1. Classification (NCBI taxonomy): domain Eukaryota; kingdom Viridiplantae; phylum Streptophyta; class Magnoliopsida; order Fagales; family Fagaceae; genus Quercus; species Quercus robur. Next base: position 53,316,418 of record NC_065537.1, on the reverse strand, counting down.
TCCAGACTGATACTTATATAGAAGAAGAAAACGATAAGAGACGTAACTTTTTTTTCTTCTTCTAGTTTTTATAATAATTAATGACATTTATTTTTTCAAAATTAGAATGAATGATATTATAAAATAGATAACATATTAGAGCGGCTAACAATATTTTTATAAAATAATACTTATAATACCGTTAGTATTGCAATAGTTTGTAGTTTGGTTAGGAATAGTTTTTGAAAAACTTACAAATATTGACTAAATTTTGCATGTTTGACCTTAGAAGATGAAGGACTTGCTTGGAGGCTAGAAAAGCGTATGCATGCAATAAATATTGTACGATTGAAAATTTAGCGTCGGAATCTTAACGCGTGGAGTTCTAATCACGAAGGTAATTGGGACAGCCTACCTATATTGAAGCGGATTTGGACATTTTTTTGATTGGGAATGTTATGCTCAGTTTATGGTCAACTTGCATCTATCGCTGGACCACAGGATGATATGAATGATCAAAATTAAAAAGATTATCTTTTTGATTGAATAGACTAATCAATGGTTTGGCTCTCCTCTCACTATAACAAAATGTATTTTTAGTAACGAAAAAATTCATCAAAAAGAAAAAAAAACACTCCTAATAATATGAATTTAAACCACCTTATAATTCTATGCAAGTTATTCGTTTGCTTCAACACAACAACCCACCACAAAAACAATAATCAACATTATGATATATAATACTTACAAGTATTAGAAACAATTACATAGTAACCATCACATATACATCATTAATATTCATTCACAATTCCAAAAAATAAGACACTCCCAATATAAATTTAAATCATCTTATAATACCATACAAGCTACCTGCTTGCTTAAATACAACAACTCACCATAAAAACAATAATCAACATCATGATATATAATACTTACAAGTATTAGAAACAATTACATAGTATCCATCACATATGCATCAACAATATTCATTCACAATTCCAAAAAATAAGACACTCTCAATATAAATTTAAACCATCTTATAATACCATACAAGTTATCTGCTTGCTCGAATACAATAACCCACCATAAAAACAATAATCAACATCACGATATATAATGCTTACAAGTATTAGAAACAATTACATAGTATCCATCACATATATATCAACAATATTCATTTACAATTCCAAAAATAAGACACTCCCAATATAAATTTAAACCACCTTATAATACTATACAAGCTACCCGCTTGCTCAAATACAACAACCCACCACAAAACCAATCATCAACATCACAAGTATAGTGTTTTTTAAGTATTTAAACAAATTTTACTTACTATGCTCAAGCCAAGCATACCCTTGTAATAAAAAATCCAAAATTATCACAAATAATGAATAAAAACACATAATAATGTACGCTACAAGTTCAATTATCACAAACAAGTCACTAGCTTCACAAAGAAGTCCCATCAATGCAAATCATTTTTTTTTTTTTTTTTTTTTGAGAAATGCAAATCAAATTTTGTTTCATAAATCAACAATAAAACATATAATAATGTACGCTACAAGTTCAGGTAAGCCCTTCCTTCCGAACTACAAAATAAGTACTCACGCACTAGTTTAGAATCTTCTTGGATAGTTTAACCTTTGTCTAAAATCTTTCTACAGTTAAACCCAAACTTGATACAGATTTTTTTACATCAATAATATTCTCTTGATACAGTTTATTAAATGCACTATCTTACAACAATAATGTGAAGCACAATAATGTCTAATTTTGATTTATTCCCTACTCTAGTCTTTTTTCACTATATCAATGACTCTCCTGATCTAATACTAAGCAACCACCTTAATCTCAAATTTTTTTTTAAAAAAAAAATTTAAGACTT